>NC_022011.1:45449766-45457554 GCF_000317375.1 Microtus ochrogaster
AAAGAAAGAAACAGTCTTTTAAATCAATAACTGTAAAAGGTCATCTTTTTAGACAATAGAGAAGGCAAAGAAATTCCAGACTCTAGAGAGCCCATTGGATGAACCACCTTATAACAGCTCTTAGATCTGTTTCCATTCTCCATTTCCCAGATTTCTTTTTAACATCAAATATAGGGAAATTCCAAGGGCTGGTTGATTCTTCAATGTGCTGAGCATCTAGTTGCTCCTGTACCAGCTGTTCTAGAGCCTGCAGTTTCTCTATTGTTAAAGACCATTGCTCAACCCATACAGGTTTTTCTGTCAACTATTTTTTCTTTTCTTTTTTGTTTTTTTTTAAGACAGGGTTTCTCTGTGTAGCTTTGGAGCCTGTCCTGGCACTAGCTGTTATAGACCAGGCTCAAACTCACAGAGATCTGCCTGTTTCTGCCGCCCAAGTGCTGGGATTAAAGGCGTGCACCACCACCAGCCAGCGTTGTCAACTATTTTAAAAATAGGGCTGTTGGTGCCTTTGAAATATCAGCAACTGTTGTGCCCTGTTCTTGTACAACATGAATATTCCCTGTTCTTCATAATATCTTGCAATATTTTTCCCAGAAAAAAATGTTAATTTGTGGTTTGTTTCTAAGATCGGGGGAATGTTAATCTGAGTATTCCATTGCTGTAACAAATCACATCCTTATAGATTCATTGCTATATTAGCCATATATGGCTTTAATTTTCTCTGTTCTTCTGACCCCATACACTTGACCCATCTTGTGTTCTGCTTCACCTAAGATAAAATTCCAATCCTTAAAAACTGAACATTTAAATTCTGAAGAGGTCAATTTAGATGCCAAGATTCTGATGAAATTATTTTTACATCCACACCTGTGTCTACCAGACCTAGAATGACAATGTAATTAATTCGTATTTTTAATTTTGGTCTTTGAGCTGGACGGTGGTGGCGCACGCCTTTAATCCAGCACTCTGGAGGCAGAGGCAGGCAGATCTCTATGAATTCAAGACCAGCCTGGTCTACAAGAGCTAGTTCCGGGACAGGCTCCAAAGCTACAGATGACTGGGCTGGCCTTGAACTCATAGAGATCCCCCTGCCTCTGCCTCCTGAATGATGGTATTAAAGACGTGTGCCACCACCGCCAAGCAGAACCAGCCTAAATGACTTAGTGAGACTCCCTCTCAAAACAAAGTTTAAAAAAAGAAATTTGGGTTGGGGTTATATTTCAATGGTAGAGTATTATCTAGTGTATGTGAAGTGCAGGGTTCAATGCTCAACACTGGGAAATGTGTATAAACTGAAGTTTCCACCTGTGGTAAAGATTTGGCAAGGCTGATTGGAATGTCATGATTATGGAGAGTTGGAATATTGCAGGTCCAACGTCACATTTTTGGGGGGCTCTCTATAGACCCTTAGTAGTGATTCATTGGCCACCCCTATGCATGACCCAACATGGCTTTGATTTTGGTTGTAAACACTTTTAGAATGTCCTAAAAGCCCACTCTCCCCACCAGCCCCAAAGCTGCGAATGCGCCTGAATCCTGCACCAGGGACTGGCCTGCTTTGCCATAACCCACATACTACTGGTGTCTTCACTGACATCCTGGTTGTTGTAATAGGAGTGGCGGGCTGCGTCCTGCCACCCGGGAAGCTTTACCCAAAATAATTACACGGAAACTGTATTCTTTTAAATACTGCTTGGCCCATTAGCTCTAGCATCTTATTGGCTAGCTCTTACATATTGATCTAACCCATTTCTAATAATCTGTGTAGCACAACAAGGTGGCTTACCAGGGCAGATCTTAACCTGCATCTGTCTGGAGTGGGAGAATCATGGCGACTCACTGACTCAGCTTCTTTCTCCCAACATTCTGTTCTGTCTACTCCGCCCACCTAAGGGTTGTTTTTTTATTAAATGAAAGTAACTCGTCCATCACCTGGTTGCTTATATTTGCCTATCTCTTATTCTCTTCTGTGAGAGCTGTGTTTTTTTTGAGGAGGTGGTGGTGTGGGTGGATGCACAGAAGCCCTGGGAAGAGGATCATTTATGCCAGCACTTTGCTGGGGAGAAAAGGAAGGCTTGGGAGACATTTGGGAATTTACATGGTTAGCGAGTGGCTAAGAGTCCCTCAAGACTCCCTCAGAAAGACATATGAGTACATAGCTCCATGGCAGAGCACTTGACCCGAATGCATAAGGTCCTGGGTTCAATTCCCAATATTGGCAAAAAATAATAAAGGAAGCCGCATGAGAAAAGCATCTGGGTACCATGTGAGGGAAAACAGAGGATCCAGGAAGACAGCGAACTGTTGTTACAGCATCCTCTGAGTTAGACACATTCAGAACACGTCCACAAATTCCCATGAAGAGGTGGGTCTGTTCCCTTCAGTCTGGATGGCTTGTGACTGCTTCTGCCCATACAGCAGGGAGGATGTGACATTTGTCCAACATGAGGATGTAAGGACTTCCAGGGAGCCTTCCACAGCCCTTGTCCTTGGTGGGTGGCCAGGCCACATAAAGACGTCACAGAGGAATTTTAGTGAGCTACCCAGCTGAAATGACCCTTAGCCCCATCTCTGCTCAGTACAGGACATGCCATTCTAGAAGCCTCCATGTGACTCCTGTCCCTAGGTACTGGAGTTGTCCTGACCTTTGGCATATTGCCAGGTGGAGATGTAGACACCAAGGGTTAGACAAGCCTTTCCCTGTGGACTCCATTGGAATTTCTTTTCCAAAATAATTTTTATTTAATAAATGGGCAGTGGTGGCATACATATTTAACTCCAGCTCTTGGGAGGCAGAGGTAAAAATCTGTTTTTTTTTCAAGACAGGTTTCTCTGTGTAGCCCTGGCTGTCCTGGAACTCACTTTGTAGACCAGGTTGTCCGCGAACTCACTGAGATCCACTTTCCTCTGCCTCCAAGAGTGCTGGGATTAAAGGTGTACACCACCACCTTCTGGCCTCATGTCTAACTTTTTAAAAAATATTTTTATAGCCAGGCAGTGGTGGAGCACGCTTTTAATCCCAGCACTTGGGAGGCAGAGGCAGGAGGATCTCTGTGAGTTTGAGGCTAGCCTGATCTACAAGAGCTAGTTCCAGGACAGGGTCCAAAGCTACAGAGAAATCCTGTCTCAAAAAATCAAAAAAAATATTTATTTTTGTATGTGTATGTCTACGTTCCTGTCTGTATGTACACCCATGTATACAGTGACTATGGAATTCAGAAGAGGGCATCAGATCTCCTGAAACTGAAGTTACAGGAGGTTGTGAGCCACCATATGGATGCTGGGAATTGAACCCACATCCCTGGAAGAGCAGCCAGTGCTCTTCACCTCTGAGCCAGCTCTCCAGCCCCATACATGAAATTCAAAAACTTTAAAAAATTTGAGTCAGAAATAAATGGGTGAGATTACTTATCTTCCTATGAAGAATGCTGTTTTGTGGATGAAATCATACAATGTTTGGCGAGTGGTGTTGTTTGAATTTAGGGATGAGGACTTACTCAGCTAAACTCGAGGTCATCAAACCTTCCGGCCCTGAGCACTGCTGGCTGTGAACACCCTTCACCATGCTGCCTTTGACAATGCTGCCGTTAGGGAAATAAGCATTAGCTCTACCTGATATGTAGAACGTTCTTTTTGACTCTCAGCCCCCTTAGACACTCATCCACATCCATCAGCCCCAGTCATCCAGCACCCCTTAAACATTTTTACCTTGATGTATTCTGTGTATGAGCGTGTGTGTGCATATGCATGTGTGTGTGTAAGTGTGTGTGCATGTGTGCGTGCATGCATGCGTGTGTGTGTGTGTATGTGTGTATTTAAGAGAGAGAGATTGAACAACTCGCAGGAGCTGGTTCTCTCCTTCTACCTTATGTGGACCCAGATTGAACTCAGGTTATCAATCTTTGTGGCAAGATCTGACTCAGGTATCTATTTCCTTCCTGACTGTTCTAGAGATCTCCTGCGGAGGGGTGACCTACAGCATGTCTGTCTGTAAACATACACACATATACAACACCCACACCGTACACACCACATACATACATCCTCCCACACCACACACACACCATATATACACACACACAGACATACACACACCCCACATACACACCATACGTACACTATATACACCCCCCACATATACACACCACACACACACCATATATACATACACACACACATACACACCCCACATAGACACCATACATACACTATATACACACTACACATACACCATGTAAACACACAGAGACATACAGACACATACACACTTCCCCCCCTCACACATACACATCTCACACCTACTCATACCCACAAACACTCCACGACCCCCCCTCCACCAACACCCATACACCCTCCGTGCCCCCCATAATCTTACTATGTAGCCTAGGGTAGCCAACCTGTGGTTCTCCTGTCTGAGCCTCTCAATGTTGGGATTTCAGGGGTGAGTCCTGACACCCAACTCTATGCTTGACCTTTCTTGTTTCACTTGCCAACAAGTGTTCATGATCCAGCTGTTGTTAGAACACCCCTTCTTTTGTAACAGTTATCATGTGTATTTTATGTGTGTGAGAGGGTTCTGGAAGGAATGCCTATGCACCATGTGCATGCAGGGCTCACAGAGGCCAGACGAGGGCATCAGACACCCCAGCCCTCAGGAACTGGAGTTGCAGGCAGTTGTGAGCCACCATGTGGGTGCTGGCAACCCAATCTAGATCTTTGGGCAGAGAAGCCAGTGTTCTCAATCACAGAGCCATCTCCCCATCCCCGTCCTTCCCCCAGGGCTGAGTAACCCATTGTCATCTAGGAGCAGTTGTTATATTCCTGCAATCCCAGCAGTCAGGAGGCTGAGTTGAGGCACAGGGATCATCATAGGTTCTAGGACAGCCTGGGCTATACAGTGAGAGACTATCTAAAAACACAAAACAGTTCAACATGGCATTGATTGCCAGGGATTTATCTATGCTAGCTGCTTCCACATTTGGTTGCTGTGAACTATGCTGTATGCACATGAGTGTGTGAGTTTACAGAAGCTGACTTTGGAAGTCATTGTTATGGAGGGGACAAGCTACAACTTCCTCCAACTGCCCCCACGGGCCTCCTTTTCCCTTCCTTCCTTCTTTTCTCTCTTCTTCCCTTTTCTCCTTCCTTCCTCTTTAAAAAAATATACGTGTTTGCCTGCATGCGTGTATGCACATCACATGTGTGCAGTGCCCACTGAGGCCAGAAGAGGGCATCAGAGTCCCTGGAACCCGACTTACAGATGGCTGTGAGTCACGTGGGTGCTGGGAACTGAACCAGGTCCTCTGCAAGAGCAGCCAGTGCTCTTACCCATGAAGCCATCTCTCTAGCTCCTCTTTCTTGTTTTGAGACAGGGTCTCCTGTAGGACAGGCTGGTCTGGAACTCTCAGTTCTTCTCTTGCCTCAGCTTCTTGTGTGCTGAGATTGCAAACGTAGGCTACCAGACCTGGCTGTCACTGGCTTCTTGTTGGGGGAAGTAGCTTTGGAGTAGCTCTGATTGGTAAAAATCTTATCACGTCCTCTATAGATAAAGAAGTAAAGCTCAGAGAAGCTGAGCAGTGTACCTGAAGTCACACAGCCTGGGAATGGAGCAGTTAAGATTTGATCCCAGGACTGCTTCACAAAGCTCTGGGGTCCAGCCAGCCCAAGCCCCCTTTCCAGGGACACAGTTCGCAACTGCAGCCCTCATTGCGGCTCGCTTGGTCAGGGACTAGCCCGTCAGTGACCACAGCCGTCCAGGAGACTTCAGTTCCTCAGTGTTGTGTGGCTGACTGGGGGAGACCAAGGACTACTTCATTCTCTGCGAATGAACAGCAGAGATGGGATTTGCAATGTTGGGCTTTGGCTACCAGCGTTGGGTGGAGCAGGGCCGCAGCGAGTGGTCACACCAAATATAACATATTATTTAGGAGTGATTGGAGGCAGACAGGCTGAAACATTGTGCAGGGCAAGGGCTCGCGCAATCTGCCCAAGTGCGGCGAAATCACTTTCCCCAGCTCGGCTGCGGATTCACATTTAGGGCAATTTCCCTCACGGTAGCTCGCCTCTGAGACTAGACTTGGCTTGTGCGTTGGCTGTTTCCCAGATGAACCAATTGCGGATGCAGAGCAGAGCTCAGCGTTCCGTGGGGGACCGGCTTCCTTTGCCTCTGTGCTGGCCACTGCGATGTTTTCCCAAAAGTGGCTCTGGGGCATTGGGGACTCATGAGAAAGGTGGGTCCAGCACCCATTGTGTGAGCAGGACACAGGCTCAGAGAGGTTCCATGTGTACTCAGAGTCAGGGAGCACAGAGGTGTCAGGAAGGTATGGCTGTCCAGGGGGTGCAGAGGTCTACAGGAAGGAGGTAGTGGGGTGATGCAGAGGGTCCCTGTGGCAAGTGTCTCAAGTCCTTTTGCATTATGACTGGAGGCCTGGCTGCATTCTACCCACGTCCTCCGAACCTGAGTGAGGCTGAATTGAAAAGCAATGGACTAATTTGTTTAGTAGAGGAAAGCTCAAGATGAGCGTGCATTTAGGCCAAGGACGGCTACTGTTCACTGCATTTTGTCAGGATAAGGCAAAAATCAGCAAAAAGTTGAAGAGAAAGATGTTTTGAATTGTGAAGTTTGAGCCGGGTGGTGGTAGCCATGTGGTGGCACACGCCTTTAATCCCAGCACTTGGGGGGCAGAGGAAGGTGGATATTTGTGAGTGTGAGGCCAGCCTGGTCTACAGAGTGAGTTCCAGGACAGCTAGGGCTACACAGAGAAACCCTGTCTTGAAAAAAACAAAAGTCAGGGGTGGGGGTGTACTAGAGAGATGGCTCAGGGGTTAAGAGCTGGCTGCTATTCCAGAGGACCAAAGTTTGATTCCCAGCACCTGCATGGCAGCTCACAACTGTCTGTAATTCCAGTCCAGGGAACCTGACTCCTTCACACAGACATACATGCAGGCAAAACATCAATGTGCTGAAAAATTAATAAACATTTTTTAAATGTGCAGTTTGGCAGAGAATGAGTAGTTGGTGCTGAAAGAAACTGAGATAGATAGATTTATTTATTTATTTATTTATTTATTTATTTATTTATTTATTTCGAGACAGGGTCTTACTCTGTGGCTCTGTCTGTCCTAGAACTCACTATGTAGACCAGGCTGGCCTCAAACTCATAGAGATCCACTTGCCTCTGCTTCCTGAGTGCAGGGATTAAAGACGTGCTCCACCACACCTGGTGAGGCAGTAGTTTGTTTTTAAATAGACTTTTATGTGGTCTTGTGAAAGAAAATGGGTGGCACTGCTAGCAGCTGTGGCCTTGTGGGAAGAAGTGTGTCACTGTGGGCATGGGCTTTGTGGTCTCATATGCTCAAGCTACATCCACCCAGTGTCACAGACTCCTGCTGCTTGCAGATCAAGATGTAGAATTCTCAGCTCCCTCTCCAGCACTTCTGCCTACACACTGTCATGTGTCATGATGATAATGGACTAAAGCTCTGAAACTTTAATCCAGCACCAATTAAATGCTTTCCTTTATAAGAATCACTGTGGCAGGGCAGTAGTGGTGCACACCTTTAATCCCAGCACTCAGGAGGCAGGGACAAATTGATCTCTGTGTTTGAAACCAACCTGGTCTATGTAGTGAGTTCCAATACAGGCTCCAAGAGTTGCTCTTCACAACAATAGAAACCCTAACTAAGACACTTTAATTTTTTTTTTTTCGAGACAGGGTTTCTCTGTGGCTTTGGAGCCTGTCCTGGAACTAGCTCTGTAGACCAGGCTGGTCTCGAACTCACAGAGAT
>NC_022011.1:45458064-45466233 GCF_000317375.1 Microtus ochrogaster
AGAGAGAGAGAAGACAGAAGGGGGAAGGGGAGAAGTGGGGAGAGGCAGGAGCTGCCTCTTGGAGAGGGAGATGGAAAAGGAAGGGACTCAGGCTGGAACCTGAAGATCAGTTTGCCTCTGCAGAGGGGGGGAGTGGGCATGGCTCAGCCATCTCTCCAGCTAGAGACAGTAGATTTTTTTGTTGTTTGTTTTGTTTTTTTATAAACAGGGTTTCTCTGTGTAGCTCTAGATGTCCTGGAATTCCCTCTATAGACCAGTATGGCCTCAAACTCACAGAGATCTGCCTGCCTCTGCCTCCTGAGTGCTGGGTTAAAGGCATGCACCAACACCACTGGGCTGAACTTTAAAAAAATTTAAAGTAGTTTTTAAAAGCAGTTTGTGTGTTATTAAAGGGAAAATCTCACACAATATCTGGAGTCTGTGATGTCCTGGAGATGAAGCTCTTGAAAAGGATGTCCTCATATTCCTTGCCTCAGCAGACCATCAGGCAGCACGAACCTTGACCTCCAGATGGAACAGCACATCTACAAAAGGCATAGTGATGGGTGTGACGTCATAAGTCTGAAGAGGACTTGTGAGTGTCGTCTTCTCTGGGAACATTGGCCAGATCTATGTGGTTTTTGTTTGTTTGTTTGATTTTGTTTATCAAGACAGGGTTTCCTTATGTAGACCTGCCTGTCCTGGAATTTGTTTTGTAGACCAGTCTGCCCTCAAACTCACAGAAATCTGCCTGCTTCTGCCTCATGAATGTTGGGATTATAGGTGTGTGGCTCCATGTCTAGCCCAGACCTCTGTCTTTAATTGTCTCCAATTTAGGAGGCAGTCACTGGCTAGATCTTAGCTGCACCCAAATAAAATAAAGCTTTGGCTTAAACATTGTGGTAGTGGTCTTATTCTTCTTGTCTGGTGGAATTAACAGTCTTTCCATAGGCTTAACAGCATTGTCTCTAGCTGACCCTGGCTCTTCTCTTAGACTTTCTCATCAGGTATCTTGTTGGAGTGAAGAAAAGCTAACGAACACACAGAGTACAGCACACCCGCTGTTCAGCCCACAGTCTGTGGGATCAATCATCCAGGTGAGGGATCTATCTGGAGTCTAGAGACTGAGGGGGTGGGACAGGAAGTTTTAGGAAGCAAATCTAGATTTGGTAACACCACTTCCTCTTTGCATCCTATTGGTCAAAACAAATTACATGACCACACATGTAGGGCTATCTGGGAAATGTAGTTCTTTGGTGTTTGGGAGTACAAGAAGAATGTTGACTAAGATCCAGGGTTGGCACTGATGGGGAACATTAGCCTTCCAGTGTCTCAGGTGAGGAACAGGTGTGACGCAATCATGTTGAGAACAGGGAAAGCTGGGGCTCAGGCCCTGTGCCTCTCAGGAAGCTGAGTGTCACGTTGGTCATGGAGGGGCAGAAACAGAATGGAGAGTGAACATTCCGGGTTCGGTTCCTGAGTCTGCCTCTTTCTAGTAGTGTGACTTAGGGCAGATCAGGTGATCGCTCTGTGCCTCAGTTTCCCTTCTGTCAAATAGGGACAGTCAGTGTCTGTCACCTAGAACATTATGAGAGTCTTGTGTTAATTCATGTAGAACAGTAGGGTAGGAGGCCAGCAGATGGCGGGGAGTCACCCCCTAGATGATGTCATGCAGGAAGCTGGGAGGACCCCAGAAAGGGCGGCTCTGAGAGTCCAGTTCTCCAGTTTGCCACACTGGAACATCACGTGTAGATTCCATGACGATAGCTCACGGACTGACTTTTCTAAGCTCTTCCCTGCCCCCTCCACGGACATTTAGAAAGGAAGACAGGACAATCCAGACAACCAAGCCACTCTCCGAGAACTAGGCTGGGCTCTGGAAGAAGAGGGACCCAGCCCTGGCTCGTCTGTGAGAGTTTTTGTTTAGTGATGGCATTCTCCTGTAACCCCTGTCCCAGTGCGATCTCATTAGCACCTAAAACCCCATCTCACAGCACTTTCCTCAGGCAGGGGCATGCCTGACTTCTCCAGCCAGACCTGAGCAGGTGTTCTGTATGCTAGAGTGTTCCAAGAGGGGTAGTTACCAGGGGCATGACAGGGAGAAGGGAGGAGTCAGGGGAAACGTGCGTGCGTGCATGTGCGTGTGTGTGTGTGTGTGTGTGTGTGTGTGTGTGTGTGTGTGTGTGTGTATGTACGCGCTGAATAGTTTTAGGTTAACTTGACACTAGTTAGAATTGTGTTGGAAGAAGGAACCTCCGCTGTGAAAATGCCTCCAACAGGTTGACCTGTGAGCAAGCCTGTGGTACATTTTCTTGATTGATGATTGATGTAGGAGGGCCCAGCTCACTGTGGGTAGTGCTATCCCTGGGCAGGTGGTCCTGGGTGCTATAAGAAACCAGGCTGAGCAAGCCATAAAGAACAGGCCAGTATGCAGCGATCATCTATGGCCTCTGCATCCATCCCTGCCTTGAGTTCCTGCCGTGATGTTCCGTGATGATGAACTACAAGCTATAAGATGAAATAAACCCTTTCCTCCCCCGGTTGCTTTTGGTCACAGTGTTTTACTGCAGCAGAGACACCAAGTAAGACAGTGTATTATGTGTGTGCAGGCTCGTGCCATGGCCTGTGGAGCTCACAGGAGTCGGTTCTCTCCTTCCACCGCATGGATCCTCAGGGATAACCTGGAGTCATCAGGCTTGGTGGCAGACACTTTCAGCCCCTGAGTTGCTTCACCGCCATCACCCATTTCCTGCTCAGACAGCAGCAGAGACAGGTACTGAGCTAATTTAACTTGTCTCTTACTTATTGGTGTCAGTGCTGGGGATTAAATCTAGAACCTCGGGCATGCAGCGCGCTAGGTGAGCACTCCAGCACTGACATCACCCCCAAATCAATTGGTTTTGTTTTTTTCGAGGCAGGGTTTCTCTGTGTAACAATCCTGGCTGTCCTGGAACCTGCTCTGTAGACCAGACTGGTCTCGAATTTACAGATTTGCCTGTTTCTGCCTCCCGAGTGCTGGGATTAAAGGTGTGCACCACCACCACCCAGCTCCAACTCATTTTCAAAATATTTTTATTTTGAGACAGGTCTGATTGAATTGCCCAGGCAGTTCTTAAACTTGTGATTTTTCTGCCTCAACCTCCCTTGTAGCTGGGATTACAGGTCTGTGTCACTGGTCCCACGCAGGTAATTTACAAAGAACGGTTTAGCAATGACGAAGTGGCTCAGCTGGTAAAGTGCTTGCCTAACACAGGCAGATCCCTAGGCTCTATCCTGGCACCACAGAAGACCAGATGTGGTGGTGAACATCTGTAATCCCAACACTTCGGAGGCAGAGACAGGGTTCATAGTTCAGTTTTGGAAATCGGAAGCTAACTTGGAATTTGGGGATCAAGTTTCTATGACTGTATTTCAGGGAAACCCTGTCTAGAAAAACAAAAACAAACAAGAAAGACAAGGTTTTGGAGAGCTAAAGATGGAAAGGATGTCAGATGGGAAAGGTGACTGCAGAGTAAGGAAGGGTAGCTTGTCCCCTCTGGCCCTCTTCCCACATGGACCAGGTTTCTGAGGAGCCTCAGACTCCATGTTTGGTCTAACTGAATTTTTCCCTGTAGGTGGTCAGTGGAGGGGGATGGTGGGGAACGGAGACTGGGGGTGGTGAAGGGGAAGGCACATGCTGTGGAAGAAGAGGGGAGACACATAAGGACCTGGGCCTCCCCCCCCCCCCAGCCTTCTGCAGAAGCCAGGCTGGTCCTTAAACACTCCCACCAATAGATTGATGATGTAAATTTGGTTTCGAAATAATAGCAGTAATGAGAAATAAAAAGAGGGAGTGGGTGCGAGCGGGAAGGGAAGGGAAGGGGTTCAGCCAGGTCCCTTCTCAGTAGACCGAGGAGGGACGCGCAGGGGGAAATTGAAATTAGTTGTGACAGCTGAAATCCTCCACAGAGGACATTTGACAGGGTACTTAAAAAAATAATAAGAAAAGGGAAAGTGGTTTGGGTCGCGCAGAGAAGGGGGGGCGACGGGGGATTTCAAGTGACACAAGACGCATAATTCAAGCTTCTTAGCCTGCAAGCTCTTCTTACCTAAGGGGCCCGCTGCCTTTATTTTTATCCAAATGGCTCAATTACCGCAAAGCCCCACAGAGAAAATTACGGATGTTTGCCTCTATTTTTCTTCTCTTGTCTCGACAACTGTAGATATTTTGTTTTCCTTCTTTCTCTCTCGCCCTCACTCGATCTCCTTTTTTTTTTTTGATGGGGGGTGGGGTGAAGACAGAAAGGGGTGTTCAGATGGATTGAGGGGCTTGAGGCCTTGGAATTGTTCCTCAAAACTCACATCACGCAGACCCACATGGACAGCGCAAACACACACAGATACACACAGGCTTACACAGTCATACATGAACATACATAGACACAAACATACGCAAACACATAGACGTATGGAAACACAAACAAGTATACACAGACACACACGAACACCCACAGAGTTACACAGTCATATATGGACACACATACACACACAGAGACACAACAAACACAGAGATACAGAGACACAGATGGATATAGACAGACATACAGACACATGGACACAAAAACATGTAGACACAGACACGCAGAGACACACATAAACACACATAGATAAAGATACACATACACACACACACAAACCCCAGGTACACACACAGACACACATAGATAAAGATACACACACACACACACACCCCAGGCCTTGGACCATGATTGTCCTTCTTGGGGGTGTCCATTTTGACATTTGTGCGTCCAGTCTTTCAGACATGTCCCTGCGGACCCTCTCCTCTCCTGGGACGCTCCTCCCCTGGCTTTTTGCAGAGCAGATCCCAGTACTCCATGGGCCTTCATTTGCCCAGTGGGCACCCCTCCCAGTGGCTCTCCCCTGAGCTCAGCTATTTCCAAACCCTGCAATAGACACAGGGAGGCTCAGAGGTACCCATTTTCCAACCTTTTTCTCCTGTCTCCGTTTGTCATTTTCGGAATTGGCGCTCCAGGGAGCCAGGGCTGGCGGTGGCTGTTCTCAGCGCTTGCCCATCCTGCCAGGCATGTAGTGCGCTGCACAGTCAGTGGCAAGCTCCATAAAATGTGTGTGTGTGTGTGTGTGTGTGTGTGTGTGTGTGTGTGTGTGTGTGTGTGACTCTGTGGAGTGGCCTGTGCATCAGGCCTGTTGGTGGATCCTGTGGGAGAACGCCTCTATTTCCTCCCCAGGACATCTATCTGCTTCCCTCGGATGCTTTTCCTGCCTGTCTCTGTCTATTCGGGTAATTTCAAAGTCCTGAGAGCCCTATAGAAAGAGCACTGCCATCCGTGCAGATTTTGGCTCAGTCCAGCTAGGACCTGGAGGCCACAGCAAGGCACATACTTGGTGATGGAAATGGTCACAGAAACATATTGTATCCATTATGGCTGCCAGTGAGTCCATGGGCCTTTGACACTTGCTGCTTGCTCGTGCTGTGATGTCTGTCACCCCCACTAGCCTATAGATCCCCCACCCCGCCTCGCTGCAGGATCCACAGCACACCATAAGCAGAGGACATATATCATGGGAGATCGCAAAAGGCCCTTGGTCAGTCCCTCTGAGGATACCACTACATTTGCCTGTACAGTCTGTGTGCACATGTGTGTTTGGGTATGGTTAGAGGCCAAAGGTCAATGTCAAGAGTTTCCTATTGCTCTCCACCATATTTTTTGGAGACCAAATGTCTCACCAAATCCATAACTTAACAATTTTTGGCTCATTAGCTAGCTACTAAGCTCTGGGGAGTCTCCGGTCTCTGCTTTCCTGTACTTCCCAGTGTAGATGTTACAGGCACAGGCTGCCGTGCCCAGCTTTTCCACTTCACTCTTTCTACCGGCCGAGCTATCTCCGCAACTCCATAGATGTCTTCCAGTCCCCCCACCATGCCTGTGTCTTTGGGCACCTTTCTTTTTTTTTTTTGTTTTTTTTTGTTTTTTTGAGACAGGGTTTCTCTGTGGTTTTGGAGCCTGTCCTGGAACTAGCTCTGTAGACCAGGCTGGCCTAGAACTCACAGAAATCTGCCTGCCTCTGCCTCCCGAGTGCTGGGATTAAAGGCGTGTGCCACCACCGCCCGGCTTTTTGGGCACCTTTCTGCATGGAGCTGTAAATTAACCCGAGTGCATCTGGTAGGGCACGTGGCATTATAGTTGATCCCAGAGGCTTCAGAGTTGACAGCTATGGGTGTTAATTGACGGCTCAGAGCTCTTTCAGTGGATGAGCAGCTGACTGAGCCTGGGCCTCAGTGTCCTCATCAACTAATGAGAACAAGGGAGACATGATGGGATGAATGCATGTAAATTGCTAGCCCTTTGTGCTGATCAGACTAGTGCTTTCTATCATCCCGTAACCTTGGGCAGTCATGGGGACCCCACCTGCCCACTATCCACTCAGCGAGCACTTTTGTACTTCAGGGACACGTCTTTGCATCTCAGTAGAACACACTGGGCTCACCTCCATCCAACAGTTGGAGAACCTGCATCCAGAGGAGTGCAACACTTGCTCACATTATTTAGTCATGGATAGATCTAGAGCTAGAACTCTTGGATCCCAACTCATCAGCAATGCGTCTCTGAAAAGGTGTGTTGTGTTTCTGTGGCGTGTGCACTGATGTGTAGTGTGTTTGTGCACATTCGTGTGGAGGCCAGAGGTTGACACCAGTGTCTCCTTACTCTTCATCATATTTTTTGAGGCAAGGTCTCTCATTGAGCCTGCTATTCATTGCTTTGGCTGGGCTGGCTAGCCAGAGAGCTCCAGGATCCACTTTTCTCTGTCTCCTCAGGGTTGGGAGTAGACACATGTCACACTGTGTCTGGACTTTTACCTGGATTCTGGGGATCTGGAATCAAGTTCTCATGTTTGGAAGGAAAGTATTCTCCTAACTGAGCCACCTTCCCAGACTCTACAGAGAGATTTGGCTTTTCTTTTTTTATTTTGCTTTTCAAGACAGGGTTCCTCTGTGTAGATCTAGCTGTTCTGGAACTCTCTCTGTAGACCAGGCTGGCCTGGAACTCACAGAGATCCACCTGCCTCTGCCTCACAAATCCTGAGATTACAGGTGTTAGGCTGGAGAGATTTTTCCAAACTCATGTTGGGCTAGGCTTTTTGCTCTTTTGCATGACCCTCCAGTGGGTCCCCAAATTCCTGATCTTGGCCCCAGGGTCTTATACAGGACATCCTTCACCTCATCTTCTAATTTTTCTCCTGCTTCTCTTGAGCCCCTTCATCCTCGTTGGCTGCCTCCCTCCAGCCACATGGAGCTGAGTGGTGGAGCCAGCAAAACACATGGGGTCCCTGGGTTCAATCTTTAGTACCATGGCTAAAAAGATTTTAAAAGGTGGAGGAGTGACTGCTTGCAGTAGAGGGACTCTCCTGTGGATACCATTGCGGGGCAGAGAGTTAGGGTGGAGGTGAAGGGGGCCTCAGTGTGGAACCCCAGTCCTGTGGAGACAGGAGGAGTGTGGTCCGTCTGAGCATCACTCTCTGCAGACCCTAGCTTCCCAACACAGCTGGGCCAGGAGCATGGGAAGCAGGACTGATGGCCTGGGCTCCTGAGCAGGCCTTGGGCTGGCAGTGCAGCCCCACCCTTTCCCTTAGAAACATCTCCAGGCTTGGGGATGGGAATGTAGTTCCGCTGGTGGAGTGATGGCTGGGCAACATTGCCATCAGTTCAGCCTGTGGGACCACTGTGATACCCTACCATGCGGGAAGTACACACAGAAGGATCAGGACTTTAAAGTCATCTTTGGCTGCATATTCAAGTTCAAGGTCCATCTTAGATAAATGAGACCCTGTCTCAAAAACTAAAAGGGGGCAGGCAAGATGTTCAGCAGGTAAAGGTATCTGCTGCCAAGCCTGACAACCTGAGTTTGAGCTTCAGGACCTACATGATGGAAAGAAAACTGATCTTGGGCTGGAGAGTTGGTTCAGTGGTTAAGAGCACCACCTGCTCATCTAAAGGTCCTGAGTTCAATTCCCAGCAACCACATGGTGGCTCACAACCATCTGTAATGAGGTCTGGTGCCCTCTTCTGGCCTGCAAGCATGAATGTAGGCAGAAAACTGTATACATAATAAATAAATAAATCTTAAAAAAAGAAAAAAGAAATCTAAAAAAAAAAAAGAGGGCTGGAGAGAT
>NC_022011.1:45466333-45472647 GCF_000317375.1 Microtus ochrogaster
CCATCTGTAATGAGATCTGGTGCCCTCTTCTGGCCTGCAGGTGTACAAGCAAACAGAATAATGTATACCTAATAAATAAATATTTTTTTAAAAAAGATCTCCACACGTCCTCTGGCCATATGCACACCATAGCATGTCTGTGCACACATATGCACATAAACAAACAAACAGAAATGCCTCTACTTCTCAAAGGCAGGTGACACTCACAGTCATTTCCCATTCCCTAAAGAATGAAGGCAGGATGCCTCAGGCATGAGAAGAGAGGGACCTTGTGTAGGTACCAGGGGTGGCTGTTGTGGTCACCATAGCTTTGTTGATATTTGAAAAGGCTCTGTTTTAGCCCTCCAAGGGCTAGAGTCCACCTTGAACAGGACAAACTGACGTTAAGATTGTGTCTGGGACTAAGGCCGCTGGCCTAGGCTGTGTCAAGGAGAATTCAAGGATGAGGAAACAGGAAGCTCTGCGCTGCACCTTCCAGCACTTTGCAGATAGAGCTGGAACTGAGCTGCAAGAGCCTGGAGCTTAGGCCTAGTACATGGAAGGCCTGAGGCAGGAGCGGCTGAACACACTGTCCCCAGAACTCAGAGCAGGGAGCTTAGCCAAAGCTTTAGAAGAAAGGAGCCTTGCCACTCCTCTCCTGGCTCTGGGCTTCCCTAGGCTGCAGGGGCGATTTCAGACATGCTTGCTTCAAAACCCTCAAATGAGCTCGCAGGAACACAGACAGAACCACCAACGAGGAACAGCTTCAGTTTCTACCCCATGGAGGCCCGTGCAGCACCTGGCCCATGGCCATCCTTCACTTTGTCCTCCTTTGAGTTGCCCTGTTGTCTATGTGGAGACGGAAGCTCAAATCCAAGTGCCTGATCAGGTATACAAGGCTCACCATGTTGCAGCCAGCTGGCCACCCACTGCTCTGCCCTCCCAGCTATGTCCCATGTGTTCCTCCCACTCAGAGCAGCCTGGAGCACCCCACCCCGGGTGATTCACAGCTGGGGCACCACTCACAGGTTGCTTGATCCTTTGCTGGCACTTTCTGCCTCTGCATTGGACTAATCCTTAGACATCCCTTGATAAGCAGTCAACATTGTCTCCTCCAGGGAACCTTCCCCGGCCACTGCAATAACGCCACTGTCCTCTCCCAGACAGGAGAGATGTGTCCAGGTGGCTGGATCTCTGTCTTGGCCCGAAGTAAAAATTTAATAACATTTGTCAGGATGAAAAGAGTCATCTGGGTTTGGTGGCACACGCTTCCAATCCCAGCACTAGGAAGGCAGCACTTGAGGGTTGCTGCAAGTTTGAGGCCAATCACTGTAGCGAGCTTGAGGCCAAGCAGAGCTACACAGTGTCTCCATACGTAAATAACAAAGTAAAAGCAGGGCTAGTGTGCTTTAATTGTTAACTCGACACAACCTAGAATCACCTGGGAAGAGTCCTGATAAGGGATTTTCAACACTGGGTTATCTCGGGGGCATGTCTGGAAGGTTAATTGACACAGGAAGACACAGACCACTGAGGGTGGCATCATTCCCTAGGCAGGTGGTCCAGGACAGCATAGGAGGGGAGAAAGCTAGCTGAGAGCAAGCAAGCAGGAAGCATGCAGTGCATTCATTTCTTTCTGCTCTTGGCTGTGGGAGTCACATGACCTCCTTCATCAGCCTGTCTTGACATCCCCTCAGTGACAGTGATCTGGACCTGTGAGCCAAATCAGTCTTTTTCTCCCACGTGTTTCTTTTCCATGGAGTATCTGTCACAGTACCAGAAATGAAACCTGAGCCCCAGGGATGCAACTCTGTTGCTAGAGCACCTGCCTCGCAAGCTTGGAGCCCCGTGTTCCACCCCAGCACCTAATTGACCGGAAGTGGGGGCAAATGCCTGCAATCCCAGCACTTGGTAGAAGCAGGATGATCAAAACTTCAAGGTTATCTTTGCAAGTCTCTGGCTGGCCTGGGCTACATGAGACTCTGTCTCCCAGAGAAGGAGATTGGGAGTCGGGTGGCAGGTAGAAAGCACCCACTCTGGTCTCCTCAGAGGGGACCTCTTTATCCCAACTTTCTGTAAAGGGCTTTGGTTGCTTAGCAGGATCTCATCATTTTCTTCTTTGTACTGTCTCTCTGGTTTTCATAATGAGCATGTGCTGCTCTGAAAATCAGAAGGAGCAATTAAGTTATTTTCATTTGCAAGATTGTTTTTGAGACAAGCTTTCTCTGTGTAAGTGTCTTGGCTGTCCTGAAACTCACTCTGTAGATCAGGTTGGTTTCAAACTCAGAAATTCATCTGCCTCCACTTCCTGAGATTAAAGACATGTACTACCACTGCCTGGACCATTTGCAAGATTTAAAAATTATTTTTTTTGTGTGTGTGTTTTTTCGAGACAGGGTTTCTCTGTAGTTTTGGAGCCTGTCCTGGAACTAGCTCTTGTAGACCAGGCTGGTCTCGAACTCACAGAGATTTGCGTGCCTCTGCCTCCCAAGTGCTGGGATTAAAGGCGTGTGTCATCACCGCCCAACTGATTTAAAAATTCTTGGAGAGCCGGGCAGTGGTGGTGCACGCCTTTAATCCCAGAACTTGGGAGGCAGAGGCAGGCAAATCTCTGTGAGTTCGAGGCCAGCCTGGTCTACAAGAGCCAGTTCCAGGACAGGCTCCAAAACCACAGAGAAACCCTGTCTCGAAAAAAAAAAAAAAATTCTTGGAGAGATCGTTCAGCATTTAAGAGCACTGGCTGTTCTTCTATAGGACCTGGGTTCAATTCCCAGCACCCACATAAACTCATAACCGTCTGTAACTCCAGTTCCAGGGGACCTTACATTCTCATACAGACATGCATACAGGCAAAATATCAGTGCACATCAAATACAAATAAATAAATCATTTAAAAAATTAGATATGCAGAGGACAGATGAGTTTGAAGAGCATCAGAAGTGAGAGCAACGGGAAGGCCCTTACTCCAGGGGTGGAGGAAGGATGCCACTTAGATGAGCCACACAGCTTTTAGATCACACTCAGGAGGCGAAGGAGAAGATCTGGAGTTTAAGGCTTTCCTCAGCTACACTGTATTCGAGGCCAGTCTGCGCTACTGAAACCCTGTCTCAAAATACCAAACAGGTGTGAGGAAGAAGTCAGGGGAGGGTAAGCAAAGGGGAAAAGGTCTGGCTTCCCTGGTGCCTCTTCATTCCGGCACCCGGCACCGTGCTGAAGCTTCGCATGGCTTGCTCGGAAGGCAAAGACCTTGTCTTTCCTGTGCCTATGAGGCTTTAAAACCTAACCTCTGTGTGTGTGTCTTTCTGTGTGTGTGTTGTGTGTATGTGTGTATGTTGTTGAGTGTATGTCTTTTTGTGTGTGGTATGCATGTTTGTGTGTGTATTTCTCTCTCAGTGTGGTGTGTGTATTGTATGTGTCTTTCTGTGTGTGGTGTGTGTATGTGTGAAAGTGTGTCTTTCTGTGTGTGGCGTGCATGTGGTGTGTGTATGTGTGTTTGTGTGTGTGAGTATTCGTGTCTTTCTCTCTGTGTGTGATGTGTGTATGAATGTGAGTATGTATGTGTCTTTCTGGGTGTGATATGTGTATGTGTATGTGTGAGTGTGTGTGTGTCTCTCTGTGTGTGGTATGCATGTGGTATGTGTATGTGTGTTTGTGTGTGAGTGTGTGTTGTTTTTCTCTCTGTGTGTGGTGTGTGTATGTGTGTATGAGTGTGTCTTTCTGTGTGTGGTGTGTGTATGTAGGTGTGTGTGTTTCTTTGTGTGGTGTGTGTTTGTGTGTGTGTCTTTCTGTGTGTGATGGTATGTGTTTGTGTGTTTCTCTGTGTGTTGTTTGTGTCTTTTTGTGTATGGTGTGTGTGTGTGTGAATGTGTATATGGTGTTTGTGTGTTATGTGTGTCTTTCTGTGTGTGGTGTGTATATGTGTGTGTGAGTGAGTGTGTATCTTTCTGTGTGTAGTGTGTATGTTTTCGTGTGTGTTTCTTTCTCTGTGTGGTGTGTTTATGTGTGTGTCTTTCTGTATGGGGTGTGTGTATGGAGACCAGAAGCTAATGTCAGATGTCTTTCTCAATTTTTCTCCTCTCTATATTAAAGCAGGATCTTTCTCTTAAACTCAGAGATCACCAGTTTGGCTACTCTAGTTAGTACAAGGTGCCCCTGTTTTTATGTAGCCTGAGTGCTGGGGTTCTGGGTTAGGCTGTCACAGCCTGCTGGACGCTAATGTGTGTGCGCTGGGGATCCAAATTCGGGCGGTCATGTTTAGCAGGCTCTTTATCACCGAGCCGTCTCCCTGGCAGCCACTCGGGCTTTTCTCTCCCATGTCTAATGTCTGGAAGTGAGAAGCGGCAGGAGTGGGTAACTCAGACTCCTGAGCCCACAAGTGTCATCATTTGACCGCCCCTGATGGAAGGGCAGCTTGTCCTCCGAGGCAGCGGCTGGTGGCAGAGCCATCCCCAAGTGCAGTCGCAGGGTGAGAAACTTGCCTTCCTGAAGACTGCAGTCTGACAGCTGCGAGCCACCACCAGGGCTTCTCTAATGGAGTCCTGAGACAGTACGCAGCAGTGACAGTTGAGCCCAGAGATAGCAGGGTGCGTCGGGCTCCAGTGTGACAGAAGGGACAAGATACCTCAAACCTGTAATCCTCTGATTTCTTTGTGGCTGTAGCATTTAACTCCTGCTTCTCCGAGCTAAGTTATGCCAGTGGGGCCCCTGTCCACTTAAGGGAGGGAACAGTCACCCAGCTGAGCCATTGAAGCCTGAGATTATCTGCTCCTGCTTTAAAAAGAAAACAACAAATCCTGCATTTTATTATTTATTTAGTATGCACATAGGTGTGTGAGCATTTGTGTCATGGGTTTGTATCAGTGGTGCGTGTGTGAAGGTCAGAGGTCAACCTGCTGTGTTGGTCCTGGGGCCTGAACTAAGCCATTATGCTTGCTGGCAAACACTGAGCCACTGAGCCATCTCTCCAGGTCCCTGCTTCTGCTTTCAATACCAACCCCACCTCACTTCTTTCTCTGGAGACCAAGAGGGATAGTTTCAACAACAACAATGATGATGGTTGACATAGGGTCTTCTGTAGCCCAGGCTAGCTTTAAACTCAAGATGACCTTCAAATCTTGAAACATTTGCTGGCACCTCTCTATATGCCAGGATCCCTAGTGTTCCCTACCAGGTCTCGCCAGGAAGAATCTTGTTGGTCTTTTTATGGCTCCTTGTTGCCCTCAGGATAAAGCCAAGGTCATAACTTCAGCCTGCGGGAGCCTTCTGGTGGTGTCTTTAGTAGGTCTCCAGTCTCCTGTGTGGGTTTGTCACAATGACCTCCTCTTGCGGTCCTCTAGCCTGCCTGACCTCAGGACCTTTGCATCTGTAGATTTTATCCATTGGCCCCAGATTCTGCCCATACCCTGGACTGCCCAGGTTCTTATCCTTCAGACCTCAGCTTAACCCACCCTAGTCTGCAAGATGTAGTCAAAGTGACCTGCTTTAGACCCCAGTAACCCTTCTACCCTTCAGACATGTATTTCCCAAAGCAGGGAAGACCTATGTCCAGTGTTCAGATACCTACAGACCCCAGGTATTCTCACGATACCCTTCAGGTAGGCCCAGATACTGACTGACAGACATCATTTCAGAGATGAGGAAGCCAGCAGTGAGGCTGCGGTTCAAGTTCCAAGGGCAGTTTGTGGTAGAACCAGGATTTGAACCAGGTCTGTCCAAACCTCATGGTATTCACTACCAGATAGCCTCTGAGAGATGGAAGAGACCCTAGCAGCCTCATGAGGCAGAGGGAGAAACTGAGGCAGCTGGGCATGGGGCAGTGGCTCCCCAAGGTGCTTTAGGCCTGTTCTTATCCCTGCGTCCCTCCTGTGGGCACAGCTGCTTCTCCCTGTGAAGGTTTCTTGGTGGTACGGAGGCCCGCATAGGAGGCCATGCCTCAGCTGGAAAAGCGCCTTCCCGGGGTGGGCTGTGGCTCAGGGCTGATTCCGCGGCCTCCTCCCAACCCACTCTGCCCTCAGCCCCAAGCAGATGCTGAGCACAATTAGCCAACAAGTGGCTGTTTTGTGGAGTTACTGCTGATGTGTTTGGAGTGGCTCTCTGAGTGGGAAATGGGGGTAGGAGAGGCCAGCGGACAAAGCAGGGTGAATGCATTAGGCCTTGCTGTTCTGGTCATGGCTGACATCACTGTTCTAAGTAAGTTCTGTTAGGCCCTGGAGGAGGATAAAGACACAAGAGGGAGAGAGTGCGGGCTGCCATAGCTGGCTCACACACACACACACACACATACACACACACACACACACACACACACACACACACACACACACACACACACACCA
>NC_022011.1:45472747-45480495 GCF_000317375.1 Microtus ochrogaster
ACACACACACACACACACACACACACACACACACACACACACACACACACACACCATCCTGTCTAGAGTGGAGACATAATGGCCAGAGAGACACTGGAGCAAACTGTCCGACAGATGGGGCCCGCCCTGCTTCAACGGGAGGCTCGAGCTTCAGCTGAGGTCTTCAGGTGAAATAGAATGTCTGAATTAGCCAACTATTGTGTGCTGAGAGGGTAATGCGTCTGCTTCCTCCTAATGGCTGCCCAGTTACCAGAGAATGAAACCACTTCGATGTTGCAGACATCCAAGGACAAAAGTCACCCGGAGAAATGGCAGAGGGGGCCCTCAACCCTGGGCTTGGACAAAGAGCCCCATCTCCTCATCCCTTCACTCCCGGGGCTTCTGCTGTAGGTTTGGCAGAAAGAGTGATGGGGAAGGTAGCTGGCAGCGGAGGTGTGTACCAGAGGAGGGAGACAGCAGCAGAGAGGCTGCAATACGAGGCGGATGCTCACAACAGGAGGGAAGCTGTGCCACAGGCCCAGATCAGTCCAGCCTCCCTTTCTGTACCCCACTTCTCCCTAGGCTTCTGTTTCTGCTTCTTTAAAAAGAGATTTAGTTCCTGGGTGTGGTGGCATACACCTGTAGTTCCAGCACACAGGAGGCAGAGGCAGAAGGATTGCCATAGTTTGGAGGTCAGCCTGGGTCACGTAGGGAGCTCCACGCCACCCTGTCTCAAAGAAAAGCCACGGCTGAGTGTGTAGCCCACACCTTTAATCCCAGCACTTGGGAGGCCAAGGCAGGATGATCTCTGTGAGATTGAGGCCAGCCTGGTCTACATAGTGAGCTCCAGGCTAGAAAGGCTACATAGAGAGACCCTTCCTCAAAAACAAACAAACACATGTGCAGGTGCCCACAAAGGTCAGAAAAGGCTGTGGAACCCCCTGCAGTTGGAGTTATAGGCAGTTATGAGCCACCTAACATGGGTGCATGGAACCAAACTTGGGTCCTCTGTTGCATGAATAATAAAAACCCAGAGACAGATATGACTCACAAAGACAGGATAGATGACAGAGTATTTTCTTTAATTTTGCCAAATACAAATAGACGAAATATTGTAACTCCAGTTCTTGCTTGACACCTCCTCTTTTGTTATAGTAATTTTACTACTATAAGCTAACCCTTTCTTTTTTTTTTTTTTTTGGTTTTTCGAGACAGGGTTTCTCTGTGGCTTTGGAGCCTGTCCTGGAACTAGCTCTGTAGACCAGGCTGGTCTCGAACTCACAGAGATCCGCCTGCCTCTGCCTCCCGAGTGCTGGGATTAAAGGCGTGCGCCACCACTGCCCGGCCTAACCCTTTCTTTTAAATTAAACAGGAAATAAAAGAAGGATCTCTGTGAGTTCAAGGCCACCTTGGGCTAAACAAGAACAACACAGAAATGAATCCAGGTGGTGGTGGCCTTCTCCCAGTACTAGGGGAGTCACATCTTTAATCCCAGCACCAGAGGGAATAGAAAATGGAAGGAGAGAGAGCCTCTGACTGCTTAGTCCGCTTAGTCTGCGGTCTGCCAGCCTTGGTAGAGTAGGACTTCTCTAGTGGCTTGGCTGCTTTGCTTTTCTAGTTTTTGGGTTGAACTCCAATATCTGTCTCTGGGTTTTTATTATTCGTGCAACAGTTCTCTGCAAGAGCAGCAAGCTCTCTTAATCACCGAGTCTTTGCTCCAGCCCTCAAGGTTCTTCTGGCATACCAGCCATTGCATCACTCTTTCAGGTTGCTCCGCCTCTGGTTTCTAGATCATTCAATCTAACACACATCTTTCGAGCACCGATTGTGAGCCAGGCATTATCCTGGGGGATTCTGAGGTGACCAGGGAGGGGGCTTACAGGCTGCTCAGAAAGCAGACAACAACCAGCAACCAAACATCCCAGAAAGAATCATTGAGTTAAATGATGGTGACTTGCTATGCAAAGCCACGGGACCTGTCACATCCCCTGAGGGAGTTGGAGGGAAAGTCCCTGAAGGTGCAGATGCTGTGGGGGAAGGCAGGAACAAGATGCCTGTTCTACTAGTTCAGTTCGACTCCTGTTGCTAGGACAAAACATACTGAAGAAAACAATGTAGTGTAGGGAAGGGTTGAGCCGACTTACATTGTCCATCACTGAGGGAAGTCAAGGCAGGCCTGCTTACTGTTCCACGCAGCAGAACCCCCAACCCAGAAACTCACTTCACAGACAAAGAAGTAAAGCACGGACCATGGAAGATGCTGCTTGCTAACTCTTAGCCAGACCATCTGCCTAGGGATGGAGCCGCCTATGGTGTGCTGGCCCCTCCTACACTAATAATCAAGACAGTCCCCCAGAGATATGCCTACAAGGCAGTTCCTGTCAGATGACTCTAGGCTGTGTCAAGTTAGAGGTAACTAGGACAACTGGGGACAGAGAGCTGTGAAAAGGGCTGCGGCTCAGCTGGGCAGGTGGAGGGAGGGAGAAGTCTGGGCATCAAGGCACCCTACTCTGAGCCCAGGGAGGTCCTTGTTCTCTAAATCATAGTCAGGAGCTCTGGAAGCCCTGAGGTAGGTGTGGAAGAGGTGAGGAGAAGCCTCGGCCCCCAGAAGAATCAGTGTGTAGTGAGGGACAGAGAGAGCAAGCCCCAGAGACTGGCCACTAGTGGCAGTTGGGGCGTGACACAAATGAGCTGGGAGAGAGAGGGTGTCTGGTTGCTTCACTCTGCCAAGAACTCTACAGCAGAAGACTTTTGCCCCTAAAAAGATCTGTCTTGGTTTCTCCACAATAGGCCAGGGTTGGTAGAACACACATTTAAGCCAGTACCCAGGAGGCTGAAATAGGTTTATGAGACTACAAGATCCTGTCCACCCCCAACCCCTCCCTAAACACACACACACACACACACACACACACACACACACACACACACACACGTGAGCATCCCTTTCTGTAGGAGGTTCCGTTCACTGGTACTTCTCAGACTGACAGCCCAGGATCCCCTTGAAACACAGACTGTGGTCAACAGGCCTAGAAGCAAAGGCCGTGTGTTCTGACTCTTTGTGAAACTGCTGGTGAATCTTCCTCAGTACCTAGAAACCAGCAAGGCACACTGCTCTTCCTGATGGCCAGGCCTGGGAGCAGGATCATGAAAGGTTTATTAGGGCCAAGTAAGGGGTTCAGGGAAGACTGGGTCTTGGGGTTCTTCATTCCGGTTAACCTCCCTTCTAAAGTAAAGGTGACTGGTCCATTTGGTAAGAGGGACGATGAAGATGAATTTCTCTTTGGGCTGCCAGCTCACAAATAAGGACATGGGAACTTATTGTTAATTATGAAAGCTTGGCCTCAGCTTAGGTTTCCCCCCACCAGCTCTTGCAATTTAATTAGCTCATATTTCTTAGTCTATGTTTTGCCTTGTGGCTCAGTTACCTCTGATCTATACTGTATGTCCAACTTCTTTAGAGTCTCATTGGCATATCTCTGCTTCTCTTCTTCCCAGAGTTCTCTCTGTCCCCCAAATCCCCCTTAACCCCTTCCTGCCTAGCTATTGGCCATTCAGCTCTTTATTAAACCAATCACGACACCATATCCTCACACAGTGTACACCATCCCACAGCAGAAGGGTCTGAGCTTTGAGTGCCCCTGAGCCAGGGTGCTGCCGTGAGGGTCTGGTTTCTGCAGAATGTAGTATCCTAGACAGGGATCTTGCTCTGATGGCACAGCGGCTGGTGACGCCAAAATGACTCCCCAAGACTGCAATTGCACCTCAGATGTTATGGAGCCCCGCAAGGCTTATCACCCTTCCCTTCACCCTCGGAAGCAGATGCATGAAGCAAGAGGAGAAACCAGGGACTCCTGGAACTTTCTCTGGGATCTGAGCAGTCCATCAGCTTCAGTTTCCCCTTCTGAACCCCATTTTCTTCCCGGTAACAGTGGGCAAGCCTGGGGGCATCAGAGGCTGCTTGTACATGTAGCTCCCAGCTTATGGCTATGGGGATTTCTGGTGGGGGAGGGAGGCCCCACTGCTGTCCCACCCGGCCCACATGGGGCTGTTTGCATGGTACCATCGATCCAGCTAAGTCCAGGGAGATGTGTTACATCTCTGGGGTCAGGGGTCGTGAAACCCAGCTGGTAAACTGCCTGGGGGCTGTGTTTGAGAGCTGCGCCCCATGTTTGGGCTACTTGAGGCTGGGGAAAACTTGCTGAAGTTTGATATGGCTCTGGGGGCTGCTGGGAGGCAAAAGGCTCCTGCCCAGGGAGGGACAAATAGATCGATGGGAAACTGCCATGACCTCCTGACCTTTGAGATGGCTTCAAACCACATGGTTAACGTGGCCTAGTAAACCTCAGATGGCTCCCCCTCCCCTGGTACACTGGCGACAGTAAGGACAGACAAGGGAAGCCAGGCAAGATCTTCTCTATCCTGGCCCTTTCCTGGGGTGAGACAAAGTTATGCAGGAACAATTCTCTTCTTTTCTGGTATCCGCTGTCCACCTAGGACCTGCGTGACTCCTGGAGTGAGGTGACTCTAGTTCCAGCCCAGCTCTGCCTTTGCTTAGCCCATTCTCTAAGCCTTGCTTTCTCCACGCATACCATGACCAGCATTCCCTAGCATGCCCTAGGCACACCTGACAGCCCCAAAGACGAGTTAGAAGCAGCAGCGCATCCTGACACAATAAACGGACACTTTGAATTCTCCCCTTTCTCTTCTTACTGTGTTACGGAAATGTGGGCAAGTGTGAAGCCCTGGGTTCCCATCCCCAGCACTGCCTTAGAAATTGCTGTGGTGATGCCTGCCTGTGATCTCAGCACCTGGGAGGTGGAGGCAGGAAGATCAGAAGGTCAAGTTCAGGCCCTGTGGTGAGCCGGTTTGGCAGGTAAACCTGTTTGTCTTGTAAGCCTAAGGGCCTGAGTCTGACCCTCAGAACCCAGGGTGAGAGGAGAGAACCCACTCCCTAGCATCATCCTCTGGCCTGCATATGCCTACACCTCTGCCCTCTCACACACAATAGTATAAATAAAACGAAAAACTGTAAAGCCATTCCAGGGCATCCTGAGCTACATGATCAGTTCAAGGTCAGCCCAGCAAATTCTGTTGATATAAAATTTACCACCATAACCAAAAGAAACATTTGTTTTTGAGAAAGGGTCTCATGTATCTAGTCTGGCTTCAAACGCGATTTCCAGCTGAGACTGGCTGACTTTGAACTCCTGACCCTCCTGCCCCATCCTCCCAAGGGCTGGGACTACAGATACATTTTAAAACAATTGTGTTTTCTGTGTGTGGGTGTTTTACATGCAGGTATGTCTGCACACTGCAGGCAGAGGTCAGAAGAAGGCATCAGAGCCCCTGGAGCTGAAGTTATAGAGGTTGTGAGTGGCCATGTGGGTGCTGGGCCCTCTGGAAGAGCAGCTAGTGTTCTTAACCACTTCCTTATTCTCCTAACCCTACCATCTGGACATAGGCGTGGAACAGATGTGGGTTTTCTGAGCATATCAGCCTCTGGTGGACGAGGAGACCTGGCTGAGTCAGAAGGCCCAGAGGTTATGGCCTAAGCTTGGCCATCAGACATCCTGGGCTGAGTCCTGGTTTTGCCTCTTAGCTGAGGAGGCATCAGGCAGGTTGTTTAACCTCTGTGCCTCCATTACTATACCTGTGCATGAGACCAGTACTTTCGGCCCCAGAGGGTCCACACGGACTTCAGATAATCCAACAGGGCCATCATTGTGGCCATTGTCCACATTCACGGGGTTAAGCAGGGTGACCAGGAGACCCAACTTCCCACGACCCCAGGAAGAGGTGACTGTAGTGTCACGAACCTTTGGGACATTTCTTCTTGCTTTTCTTTCTCTCTGCTTTCTTTAGAGCATCCCTTCCATTGACGACGTGAGCCCTCTTCCACAAACAACCCCCACCTGATGCTCTCTCCCAGGACAGAAAACCGCTCGGGAGATCCCATTACAGGAATCCCGGCCATACCTGCTCGCTGCTCCCACGGGACAGAGGCTATACAAAGGGGCATGTCACTGACCACTGCGATCAAGTGACCAGATTGTGGGAGTGGGCTGCAGGGCACCTGTGTAGTTCTCTTGTCTTCCTCCGGAGGGGCCTTGGACTGCCCCCACCCCCGAGGGTACGGCTTTGTCCCAGCTCTTCTCTGTCTGCTGCCCCCGACGTCGGGGCCTTGCCTGCTGCTTGTCCTGTGGGCCAGTCCCAGCCATGGGCTTCCCAGCGGATCGGGCCTGAGACACACATAAAGCCTCTTTTCAGAGTCCTCTGCAGGCTGCCCCAGGGGAGGGGGGGCTGAGGAGGAGCACTGGGGTCCTCAGAACTACCAGACAAAGCTGCCTTGTTGGGAGGGCCTGGAGTAGCAGGGACCCCATTCCCTGGGTGACCTTTCCCTTAGGGGCTCACCAGGGTGCATGGGGCCAGCTGCTTCAGGAGCAAGGCCATTAGCCTCTCTGAGCCTCCCTGATCCCCGGGCACACGAGGGCAGAGGGGGCTGGGCTCAGGGCCTGGGATCCTGAGTGGCAGGACTCCTGGGCTCCTGAGAGTGTCTTCAGGGGATGACTTTCCTCAGACACCAAAGATTTCCTCAGCTTCTTTCACTGTGGAGTAAACCTAGAGTCTTGCCTTCCGGGCTGTGGTCTCTCTCCTATGCCATTGTTCAGGTTAGTTCCTGGAGTTCCCAGCCTCTGTACATGCTGATCACCACCGCCCCCCTTTTTAGACAGGGCCTCACTCTGTAGCCCTGGCTGGCCTGGAACTTGATATGTAGACAACACAGCCAGAGGAAGGAACAGCCGGCCCTGGGGCCCCTCAGGAGCTATATTCCAGAATTTCCCAGGCCTCAGAATCTCTTGTCCACAGCTATAGCATGCCACCCTCGGTAAAGGGGACCCCACGCCCCTTTACCCCTTTACCCTTCCCATTGTCTCAGCTCATGCAGAGTGGCATCTCAGAATGTCTGTGAGTAGGGTCTGGCAGGATGGCAGAGCGCGGCCGGACAGAGTGAAAAATAAAATGTGTGTGAGACTCTCAGTGGTGACAGGGACATAAACAAACAGCTCACCAGGGAAGGGCTGCTGGCCGGACCCCAGGAACTTCTCCAGCTCAGGCAGGGGTGGAGCCAGAGGCCTCACAGTCACGGTTTTCTTACTCCTTACCTAAGTGGCCTGTGCGTCCCTGGGAGCCCCTGCGTGGGCGCAGAGGGGCACTGATGTCCCAATTACTCACAGTTCATGTTCGATCTCTTTCCAGGATCTGGGTGCAAGGGAGAAGACACGTGTGTGGAGCGCTGACCAAGAGAAGAGTCCAGCATCGCGTGTCAGTAGTTCTCGTACAGCAGGTTCACGTGTTCACCCCATTGAAAGCTTTGGGGTACACTTTCCTACTCGGCAAGCCTGTAGAATCAGCACTGTATTGGGTCCGTTTTACACATGGGAAGAGTGAGTTTGGACCAGCAAGAACTCAATTGCTCCAGTCCTGTCTGGAATCTAACCAAGAATTCCTCATTAGCTGTTCCACAGCTTGTCTGTGGCTCCTCAGAGAACCCTCAGAGGCTTTGGTCCCAGAAGACTGGTGAACAGGCTCACTGGCTGGGGTGGGGATGTAGGCAGGGGTACAGGTATAGGCAGGGGCGGGGTGTAGGCAGGGCAGGGGTGTAGGCAGGGGCGGGGTGTAGGCAGGGGCAGGGGTGTAGGCAGAGATGAGGGGTGTAGGCAGGGTTGAGGGTGTAGGCAGGGCAGGGGTGTAGGCAGGGGCAAGGG
>NC_022011.1:45480595-45484705 GCF_000317375.1 Microtus ochrogaster
GGGCAGGGGTGTAGGCAGGGGCAAGGGTGTAGGCAGAGATGAGGGGTGTGGGCAGGGTTGAGGGTGTAGGCAGGGCAGGGGTGTAGGCAGGGGCAGGGGTGTAGGCAGAGGTGAGGGGTGTAGGCAGGGCATGGGGTGTAGGCAGGGGTGTAGGCAGGGCATGGGGTGTAGGCAGGGGTGTAGGCAGAGATGAGGGGTGTAGGCAGGGGTGGAAGAAGCTACCTCTATGGACCCCGCTGCCCTCTAGATTCTAGTTACACCTGCAGGTTGTGAGCCTGCCTCTGTCCTTGGAACCACTGTGGATCACCGGCTTCTGGCTCGCCAGTCCTGTGGCCCTGGAGTTACTCATAATTGATGGCCTGACCTCACTGATCTCTATAGGTCTCCTACTGCGATGACTTGGGAACCCCAGGATCTGCAAAAAGTCTGTTCTACCTGTTCCAGGGCAAACTGAGTCCTAGTCCTTTGTTTCATATTTGGATAAACAGAGGCCCAGAATGGTTAAGGGTCCTGCCTGGGGTCATATAGTGTCTTTGGGTTTCTATTGCTGGGATGAAATACCAGGACCAAAAAGCAATCTGGGGAGGAAAGGGTTTATTATTTCAGCATCGCTGTCTGTCACTGAAGGGAGTCAGGACAGGAGCTCAAACAGGGCAGGATCTCAGAGGCAGGAGCTGATGCAGAGGCCATGGAGGGGTGCTGCTTACTGGCTTGCTTCCCATGGCTTGCTCAGCCTGCTTTCTTATAGAACCCAAGACCTGCAGCCCAGGGATGGCCCCATGCACCATGGGATGGGCCCTCCCCCATTGATCACTAAATGAGGAAATGCCCTACAGCTGGATCTCAAGGAGGCCTTTCCTCAGCTGAGGCTCCTTCCTCTGATGACTCTAGCTTGTGTCAGGTTGACACACAAAAGTACATACAGAAAAAAAAAAGTACATGCAGTAAGCCTGTGGCAGCTTGCTTCAACAGCTTCTGTCTGACATCACACTGCAGCAGCAGGTGTCTGAGCTTCACAGCCAAAGGCTGAGGTCCTCCAGGCTCCGAGGAGAAGTCATAAAGCCAATGGAATAAGGTGCTATGTGCTGGCGGGGCTGCGGTGTTGCGGACCCAGGGCCAGCTGCTCAGTTTGCACCTGTGCTGTGGATCCATTACAGCAAGTGACTACATGGCTGCTGTCGCTGGGCACGAGGAGGATGGGCCAGCCTTCCCCAACTTCCCCCAGTCCCCACATGCAGAAGGGTCAGGCAGGTGACCAGAGTGGTGATACCGGCTGAGCGAGACATTAGCAAGTGATTAGGGACTGTGGCCAATGTTGACGAGGATGTTTGAACCTGTTCACTTTTTGTTCAAGAAATACCAAGTCACTACAAGTTCCTGGGTCATACTTAAGAGTCAGGTTTGACCTAGGGTGGAGATGTCTTTAGAGCCCTGTTCTAGATGGGAATCTGGAGAGTGGAGCGCTCTCTCTCTCCCTCCCTCCCTCCCTCCATCCCTCCCTCCCTCCCTCCCTCCCTCCCTCCCTCCCTCCCTCCCTCCCTCCCTCTCTCCCTCTCTCTCTCTCTCTCTCTCCTTTTTTGAGACAGGGTCTCTTTACGTAGTCCTGGCTGTTCTGGATCTCGTTCTGTAGACCAGGCTGGATTGAAACTCACAAAGATCTGCCTGCCTCTGCCTCCTGAATGTTGGGACTAAAAGTGTGAGCCTTTTGATCCTGCTGAGTGCCGGGCTCTAGAAAGAAGCCGGCCTCAGTTTCCCTGACCGTGCTTGAAAGGGTGAGTCAGAATCATCTCTGACATTTTGTATCTGGAGACCTGGGTGGATGCCAGCAGGCACTGTGGCTTTAAAAGTGCTGGGACCACCCCAGTAACAGCAGCGAGGCACTGAGCCAAGCCTGCTGGTGCATCGGCCACCTGCAGAGCCCTCCACAGCTGGGAAGATTAGTCTCTTCCACTAGACAACACCCATTACCCTGTTCCAATAGCCATCACTTCCGCTAGGAGAGCTGCAGATGAGATATCGATTGCACTGACCCCAGGCAAGCCCTTTCCCCAGCCTGAGAGGCCTGCAGATCAGCTCTGGGCCTGGCCACTCCAGCATCAAGGCCCTGGGGCCTGCTGCTCTCGGCTGTGTGGAGCTTTGGGACCTGGGTGGAGCTTTCTGGCTGTGCAGGTGGGCTGGCCTGGGCTGGCCAGGGCTGGCCAGGCTCTGTGATGTTTTCTACTGGCTGTCCTTTCTTCTCCCTCCCTCTCCCTGTTTTTCTCTTTCCGCCCTTCTTCCAACTCTCTCTCCTTTCTTCCTTCTTTTTTCCTTTCTTTTTTCCTTTCTTTTTTCCTTTCTTTCTTTCTTTCTTTCTTTCTTTCTTTCTTTCTTTCTTTCTTTCTTTCTTCTTTTCAACCACTCCCTCCCTGTCTCTTACCCTTCCTCCTTTCTCTTTTTCACTCCCTACCAACCTCTGTCTCTTCCTCCCTCTTTCTCTCTGTTCTACCCCCCCTTTTTTCTTGTCCACTTCCTCATTTCTCTCTGTCTCTCTCCCCTTCCTTCCTTCCTTCCTTCCTTCCTTCCTTCCTTCCTTCCTTCCTTCCCTCCCTCCCTCCCTCCCTCCCTCCCTCCTTCTCCTCTCTTCCTCTGCCTTCCTTTTCTGACTGGCTTCAAACCCTGCCTCCGCCTTTGCAGCGCTGAGCCACAGATGTGCACAGATGTGCACCAGCACTCCTGATTGTGCAGCGTCCAGATGGACCCCAGGACTCTGTACCTGCTAGGCAAATGCTGTACCAAAGAGCCACAGCTCAGCACTCTCATTTCAGGAGGGGGTGAGGGTGGGCTTTTGGTGAGGTAGGACAGGACAGGGAGGCCATGGTCTGTGGGGAGGCAGAACAGCCTGGTGCCACTACTTGGGTGGTGGTGGTGGGGGGCTTGTCCTTTAGGGTGTCCCCCCTCCGAGGCCTGTCTAGCCTGTTGGTGGCTCCTGATTTCATGGCTTCCATTCAGCATCCAGGCACTGACCCTCACAGCCCCCCCCTCCCCCAGGACAGGATGTTCTGTCCTTGGCACTAACAGGCTTATGAGGACAAGACTTTCTGTCTCTCCTTGCTTGCCTGCCCCACCACAGCACAAGGCTGGACACTTGGTCCACATGTGAGTCACACACAAGTTCCCTCTCTAGTACAATCAAGGCGAACTGAGGTGGGCAGTCTGCTTCCTTCTTTTCTTTGTTTGCTGAGCCTGCGCATTCATTGGCTGAGCCATGTAGCCTCTATCTGGTGAGCAAGAGGCCCTACTGTGGGGATGCTGGGCTCTGTCCACTGTCCCACCTGCCTGGTGTGCCCTCTGCATTTCTGAAAGGAGGGAAGTTTTCCTTTCCTTCTCTTTCTTTAACCGGTTGGTTTCAAAAATAGTCCATGACACCCAGGAGCCCATGGAGACACTGGAGAGGTCCTGGGTGTGGATTCCACCAGCCGTCCCACGTCCTATGTATGCTGCTGTACATGTGCATGTGTGTATATTATACATGTGTAGGTATGTCTATGCTTGTGTGCACATACATTTACATGTGTGTTATGTATATGGAAGTGTGTGCTTGTGTACATGTTTGCACATACGTATTAGGTACATACAAGTGAGTACATGCTGGACCTGAACAAAAACTAAGCCTGCTTTAGTGATTAGGATATTTGGTGATTCCCAGAAGTAGTGAGGGCTGGAGGAGGAGTCTGACTGTTGGCTTGGACACAGGTGCCCAGACTCCTCTTCTCTCTGTGTGACTCCTTCTCTCCCTGTGTGACTCCTCCTCTCCCTGTGTGACTCTTCTCCTTCCTGTGTGACTCCTCCTCTCCCTGTGTGACTCTTCTCCTTCCTGTGTGACTCCTCCCCTTCCTGTGTGACTCCTCCCCTTCCTGTGTGACTCCTTTTCTCCCTGTGTGACTCCTCCCCTTCCTATGTGACTCCTCTCCCTGTGTGACTCCTCCTCTCCCTGTGTGACTCCTCCTCTCCCTGTGTGACTCCTCCTCTCCCTGTGTGACTCCTCCTCTCCCTGTGTGACTCCTTCCCTTCCTGTGTGACTCTTCCTCTCCCTGTGTGACCCCTCTTCTACCTGTGTGACTCCTCCTCTCC
>NC_022011.1:45484805-45486111 GCF_000317375.1 Microtus ochrogaster
CCCTGTGTGACCCCTCTTCTACCTGTGTGACTCCTCCTCTCCCTGTGTGACTCTTCTCCTTCCTGTGTGACTCCTCCCCTTCCTGTGTGACTCCTCCCCTTCCTGTGTGACTCCTCCCCTTCCTGTGTGACTCCTCTCCCTGTGTGACTCCTCCTCTCCCTGTGTGACTCCTCTTCTTCCTGTGTGACTCCTCCTCTCCCTGTGTGACTCCTCCTCTCCCTGTGTGACCCCTCTTCTTCCTGTGTGACTCCTCCTCTCCCTGTGTGACCCCTCTTCTTCCTGTGTGACTGGTCTTCTTATTCCCTTGTGACCTTCAGCCAATGTTTTATCCTTCAGAATTTTAATTCTTTTAATTCTTTGGGGGGAAAAATTAAGTTGGAATAGTTGGCACACACCTTTAATCCCAGCACTCAGGAAGCAGAGGCAGGCAGATCTCAGTGAGTTTGAGGTCAACCTGTTCTATAAAATACATTTCAGGACAGCTAGGACTATTATACAGAGAAACCCTGTCTCGCAAAACCAAAACCAAACCAAAACAAAAAACAAAAACAGAAAAATCCGTCAAACCAACCAAACAGAAACCCACAATTAAAACAAGCAAAGCCAGGGTTGGTAGTGCTTGGTTTAAATTCCAGCAATCATGAAGCAGAGGCAGGGGAATCCCTGAGAGTCTAAGGCCAGTCAGGCAGCTACAGTGAGACCCTGTCTCAGAAACAAATTAATAAATTAATTAAATTATGTACAGGAGGGATGGCTCAGTGGTTAAAAGCATGCATTGCTCTTAAAGAGGACCCAAGTTTAGTTCCTAGCATTGTCTAGTGGGTCACAACTGCCTGTAGCTCCAGGTGACCTGGCACTTCTGAATTCAAGCCCCTGCAGCCTTGTGCACATACACACATACACACACACAATTTAAAATAAGAAGGTAAATCTTTAAAAGTAAATGTAATTAGAAGCACCAAAGGTAACAGAATATATGTGAGAAAATTATATGGTATTGCTGGGCATTGGTGGCATATGCCTTTAATACAAACTCTCAGGTAGAAGGGGCAGGTAAATCTCTGAGTTTGAGGCTGAGTTCCAGGACAGCCAGAACTGTTATACAGAGAAACCCTATCTTGGAAAAAAAAGAGAGAAAGGAAGGAAGGAAGGAAGGAAGGAAGGAAGGAAGGAAAAAAAAAAGACAAATTTGTGTAGCATTAAAGGGAGTTAAGGAAAAGCTAAGGCTTTTTTTTTTTTTTTTTTCGAGACAGGGTTTCTCTGTAGCTTTGGAGCCTGTCCTGGAACTAGCTCTGTAGACCAGGCT
>NC_022011.1:45486896-45522140 GCF_000317375.1 Microtus ochrogaster
AGCCTGTCCTGGAACTAGCTCTTGTAGACCAGGCTGGTCTCGAACTCACAGAGATCCGCCTACCTCTGCCTCCCAAGTGCTGGGATTAAAGGCGTGCGCCACCACCGCCCGGCTTTATTTTCTTTTTTTAAAAAATAATTTATTTAACTTTATTTCATGTGAGTTGGTGTGAAGGTGTCAGATTCCCAGGGACTGGAGTTACAGACAGTTGTGAGCTGCCATGTGGGTGCTGGGAATTGAACCCGGATCCTCTGAAAGAGGAGCTAGTGCTCTTAACCTCTGAGCCATTTCTCCAGCCCCAGATTTTATTTCCAATTGATTAATTATCTTGTTTTGTATATGTGTGTGCCTACTTGTCTGTATATGCACTGTGTGTGTGTGCATTTTCTCGTGGGTGGGGCTGGGTATGTGGCTTAGCGGTAGAGTTTAGATGTAAGAGATCCTGAGTTCAATGCCCAGAAACCCTAGACATGTGGGTTTTTTCCTTTGTTTTTTTTTTTTGTTTGTTTGTTTTGTTTTTCGAGACAGGGTTTCTCTGTAGCTTTGAAGTCTGTCTTGGAACTCGCTCTGTAGGCTCTGTAGACCAGGCTGTCCTTGAACTCACAGAGATCCGCCTGCCTCTGCCTCCTGAGTTCTGGGATTAAAAGCACATGCCACCACCACAACCCAATTTATCTTTTAACTAAATAACTACAGAAAACATTATAAAAACAGAACAAAAGTGAATGAAAAAGGAATGGGAAATATAGGCAGCGTTGGAACTGGGTGATGGTAAGCTAGTGTCTAAATATACAAGATGCAGGGGTGAGCCAGGCTCTAGTCTACGACTGAGTTTTCTGTTGCCTCCCCTAGCTCGCGATGCCACGTGACAATGCAGTGAGATCACGTTGAGTGGCCTGCCTGTCTCCTGGCAATCGAACATCTGGATTGCAGGCATGCACCGCCACACCTACCTGGTAGCCGTGCGTGCGTGCGTGCGTGCGTGCGTGCGTGCGTGTGTGTGTGTGTGTGTGTGTGTGTGTGTGTGTGTAGTGATGTTTCATGGGGCTGGGATCATTCATTATTAACATGGACATTTACAGTCAAGGAAGTTTGAAAGGAACCCCAGTGGACAAAGGCAGCAGTGTGGAGATTCCCAGGGTCCAGAACCAGGCTGGGCTCAGAGCAGCTGATGTTGGGGTCTTCCCAGAGAAGATGCTTTGGGTGTTGATGACGTGGCTCAGGGGCCTGCTGCAACGCCTGGCAGGTTGAGTTGGATTGACTCCTGCAAGCTGCCTTCTAGCTTCCACACGCATACTGCAACATGAGTGCATTCCTCATAATAAATAAAGGTAAACTTTTAAACCCCCTCACCCAAGATGAGGGGACACCGGGTGACTAACAGCCTGGAGCAGGAGGTTTCAGTTTACTTAGGTGGACCAGCAAGCCCGTGGCTCCTCTCGGGTACTGGGATGGCAGGCAGCTTCCAGGCTTTTTATGTAGGCTCTGGGGATTTGAACTCAGAACCTCGCTTCTATGCATGCCAAACCATAACCCCAGGTCCCCTCTCCCTGCTTTGTCTGGCACCCAGGATACCTAGGGTCTTGTCTTCACTTCTGACCAGGTGCACAGGCTAACTAACTCCTGGGGCTAAGATTCAGTTCAGGTGTCTGGCCATGCAGCCTGGGCACCTCAAAGAGCCTTTAAATTCTGCATCTTCAGACTGGAGAGATGGCTCAGAGGTTAAGAGCACTGGCTGCTCTTTCAGAGGTCCTGAGTTCAATTCCCAGCAACCACATGGTGGCTCACAACCATCTGTCATGAGATCTGGTGCCCTCTTCTGGCATGCAAACATACATGGAAGGAATGTTGTATACATAATAAATAAATCTTTAAAAAAAAAAATTCTGCATCTTCCTCTCCTTTTAGGCTTCTCTAAAGCCACTCAGCTGTACTGGGGACATTTGATGTGGCGTCGTCGTCACCATATTTAAGACTTTCAAGTGCAAGGGCTGGCAACATGCTCTCAAATACAGCTAAAGAGTGGTTGAACCTCCAGCGGCCTGGAGACTGTCCACCCTAGGAGTGTGGAGAGATGCCCCAGTGGTTAAGTGCTTAAAAGTGCTTGCTGCTCTCGCAAAGAACCAAGCTTGGTTCTTAGCACCCATGTCTGATGGCTCACAATGTCCTGTAACTCCAGCACCAGGAGATTCAATGCTTCAGAGATCTGCGGGTACCTACCTGCACTCATGTGCACCCCCACCCCCAGTGTGTGCATGTGAGTGTGTGTATGCATATGTGTATGTACATACACACACATATAGGTACATACGTATGTATGCATATGTGTGTATGTGTAACATAAAACATTGTTTAAAGGAAGACACAGAGGTCGGGCTAGGCGTGAGCACACATGCACACAGGCAGAGACAAAGACTAATGTGGCTTCTTTTAATTGCCATTTTACACTCTCTGCAGCTGCCCCCACCCTCCCCTTCCCTGGGATGACCATTTTGTAGGTTATGGGGGACTAGGGAACAAAGCCTGGGGTGGGGGGGGCACACAGCATCCCCAGTCAGGTGGTGGGAGAACAAGCCACAGTTACAAATTTATCACAACAATTAGCACTGAAGCCTGGGAGAGCTGCAGAGTGGGAGGCCAGCTCCTCTTTGTCAGGGTCTATTTGCCGGTGACCTTGCTCTGAAGGCGATGGTATTCCTTCAGCCTGTAAACCAGATGGAAAACAAAGAAAAATGTAATTTCACAATAACAACATGTGCTCCCTTCAATTAATTCAGGCGGGATGGGGGCGGTGGGGGCAGCTGTTTGTTAAGATGTGTGTGAAGTTGTCTTTTTCTTCGGTCCCCTCTCCTGCCCTAGCCTCCCCTGGCTCCTCCAATCAGGATAATGTAATTAATTTATCAGAGGGGGGAAACATTGTTTGTCATTGTTGAAGATAAAGCATTTAACAGGCAATAGGAGAAATGAAGAGGCCATTATGTTCTGGCCTTTTCAAAAGGTTTATGGGGTTATAAACTACAGGCAGCAGGAGGCAGAAGGTGGAGGGGCCTGGGAAGTCTGGCTGCAGAGGTCTCTGCAGACCTGGGGTGGCTCCCGGGAACCAAGGCATGCTGCTAGTCAGGAGAGGCCATCTCTGTCTTCCTGACACAACCCCATGCGTCAGGAGCTGGCAATGGAAAACCCAGAGTTGGTCTTCCTCACTCAGCACCACTGACTCTGTGTGACTCTCTTCGAGTTACTTAACTATTCTGGGCCCGGGTCTGAGGAACTTTCAAAATCTCTGAACAAATTAAAATAAACTAGGGGCTGGCAAGATGGCTCAGTGAGTAAAGGTGCTTGCTGCCAAGTTTCAAGTTCTGAGTTTGAAACCTCGGGCCTGCATGGTAGAAGGCGAGAACTGGCCTTCCAAAGTGGTCTCTGATTTCCATATACACAAAGCATACGCATAAATAAAATAAAAAATTTAAAAAGAACTAAAATAAACTAGGAAAGAGCCCAGGAACAGCTGTCACGATGACCTCGCTTTGAGCACAACAGCCCTAAGGGGGGGGGGCAAGTTGCTGAGCCCTGCTGTGTACCAGCATCTGTAGCTGTGAGCTCGATTCCCATAGGCTCCTGTGAGAACGTCATCACACCCGTGGGGCAGGGGTACCCTCCTAGAGCTTGGAGTGGGGTCTGAGACCCTGGGTCCAAGTAACTTCAGGTATTGCATACAACCTCCAGGCCTCAGTGACTTGTTGCCTTGACCTCCAGCTGGGGACAGTGATGTAAAGATTCTTTTGCCTTTCCGGCCATTTCCCTATACGGTCTGTCCAGTCTAGGAGCTCACAGTGTCCTTGTGACTGGAGGCATTAGGGCAATTGTTAGAGGCCAGGATAGAATCCAGGGAGTCAAATGTCCACTCCCTCAGATTCTGTTGCCTATCAGGCCTGCTGAGAATGGGAACTTTTTGGGTGGAGGAGCTACAGGTGGATGGACAGGGACATGGTGCGTGAGGGGTCAGCGGAACATCAGACCCCGCTGCCTATAGCCGGAGACTTCTGATGATCGGCATGGCCCAGAGTCTCTCACCTGAGCGAGTTGATGTTGATGAAGCCAGTAGCATCAATGGGCTCATAATCGCCCTGCACATTCATGCTGTGAAGAAAGAGCAGAGCTTAGCGATGCCTGGCCGCTCCCCGCTGCCCAGCCCCTCTCTGTTCAGCATATTCTGGGAGCTCTGCACTGGGTCAGGTGCCATGCCAGCAGCTGATGGCCAAGTAGTGCCCAGAAGCCTCTACCCTGAGTGCAAAGAGGCACCAGGTTGAGTCCCAGCTCAGCTAACTCTGGGTCTGTGACTTCCTCCTGCCATTTGTAAACTGAGGTCCTCCACAGAGCCTGAAACGGCCTTCAGCATCCGATGTTTACAGACTGGAGGAGATGATGGGCTTCCTGGGAGGCATTTACAGCACGGATTCCCATAGAGTCACCTTCACCCTGGTTTGTCAAACCATGCAGACCTTACAGAACCATCCTGACCCAGATACCCATGGTCTGACAGTATCTGTCATCTGCTGTTGAGCTCAGTAAAGCTGTCCTCCCCTCTGCAGCTCCACCCCTAGCAGCATCCTCCCTGGAAGCCATCCAGGACTGGCAACTATGCCTGCCAACTCAGAGAGCCCAGGGAAGCATGCCAGTTCCCGGCGATGAAAGTGCACCTTGGGAATGTGAATACCAGTGACTCTCATCATTGTCAAGGGCTCACATGAAGTCATGGAGCTAGAACATGGCAAGCACTTGCTATGACTTACATCCCATCCATCCATCCGTCCATCCATCCATCCATCCATCCATCCATCCATCATTCATTCAGACATTTTTTAAGCACTCTTGGGCCAGCTGGGCCAGGGCAAGTGGTGGTGGTGCATGTCTTTAAATCCCAGCACTCAAGAGACAGAGACAGGCATATTTCTGTGAGTTTGAGGCTGACCTGGTCTACAGAGCAAGTACCAGGACAGCCAGGGCTACATAGGAAATCCCTGTCTCGAAAAACAAACAAACAACCAAAACAAAACAAAACAACAACAAAAGAGTGTCACAGGCTACAGGCACAAATACCACTGTCACCCAGCACCTGGATAAGTTTGGCGCTCGGGGCTCTGCAGTCTCAGTTACCCCTGACTTCCATGTTGTTCTTAATCACGCCCTTGTCTTTAGTCTGGCACAGTGCCAGCCTCACAGCAAAGCAATCTCAAGGTTCTTGAGGACAAGGAGATGGCCTATCCCCTCAGGAGTCCTTTCCAAAGAGGTAAGACTGGGAAGCAGGTGAGAAGTACCTGCCACCACGTGACTGAGGTCATGCCTCTGGTTCTCTGGAACACCCCCCTCCTGTTTCTGGTGGCCCTGGTTTTGCACATTCAAAGGAAGTGTTATACCGCTGAGCTACACCTCCAACTCAACTCTGGATCTCTTCTAAGGACAAATGAAGAAAGGTGGCCTCACCTATAACCCCAGCACCAGGGTTGAGAGGTGAAAGCTAGCCTAGGCTACATATATAGCAAAACCCTGTCTCTTCACCTTCGTCTCCCCCTAAAAACCAAAAGGAGTCTCTGTCCATGTCCCATGGGAGCCTTGAGTTTTAACCTTGATGTTTTTCAGGTCCTGAAGTCACCCCATGCTCTGCCTTCCATGACCTTTCTCCTGTTTTTCCCTTTCTTCTCCAGAGTTCCCTTTGAGATTTGGGTCCTGATGACATCAGGAGCTAACCAGTGTGCTCCCTCAGGAGGAGAGGATGTCAGGCTGGTCTAGACTAGGGTACCAATTTGTGCAATTATAATGAACAAGCCTTGCTTGCCTGGGTGCATTTGCAGCGCTGGGAACACACAAGCTAACATCACTTGCTCTCCACCTCCTGTCAAGCGGGCTCTGGAAATCCAGCCTCACCTCTGTCCAAAGTCCTTGCCTTTAGTTACCATCCTGGGAGCAGGCTGGCCACGGAGCCCTTCCCTCACCCATCTTCACCTCCAAGTCTCCCAAGTCACAACAAACTCTCTATATCATAGACCATAGGAGGTAGAGGCTGAAGGACAGGCGTTCAAGGTCATCCTCTTATACTGAATCTGCAGAAAGCCTGGGCTCCGTGAGACCTCATCACAAAAACAAACAAACAGAAACAACAAAACCCTCCCCACGTCCAAGACAAGCTGGACAAACAGCTCGAGGAGCCCTGCAGAGAGGGCCCCAACAAGGACAGACCTGCTCCGTGAGGCTGCCCAGAGTCCCAAGCCGTGCTTGTTTGGGAACGGAAAGCTTCTTTTTTGAATAGTGCTTTGGTGTGTATGGGGGGGGGGGGTGGAAACAGAGTTTACAATGATTTTTTTTACCGCCTCTGACGGTCTACAGAAAAACCTCTGTGCTTTTATTTTTGCTCATTCGAGTGGCTCTGACCTGCTCTGTAATTACATTACTTTCTACCTACTGCGCCCGGCATTTCCAGCTCTGCTACCTCTCGCAGCTTCCTCGCTGGTCCCTGTGACGCTGTCACTCAAGGGCTTTCAAGTCAGCGATGTAGAAATCAAAAAGAAAAGGGAAATGGTCGGAGACGCAGTGAGAATAACTGCTTCTGCTTTTCTCTTTTTTCCCCCCTTTCCCTTTTTACTTTATTCATTTAATCTCCCTGAGTGAGACTGTAAGGTTTAATGAAGGGTTGGGCAGGTTATTAGAGGCTGTTCATTTGGAGGGGGAGGGGAGAAAGAGCCAGAGAGAGAAAGAGAGAAGATAATTTGACATTTACCCCGACTGATCTAAACTGATTCGGTTATATTTATGGCTTATAAAGTGTTTAGAGAGATTGAAGTGGGGGGGAAGAAACTCAATATGGCAGAGAGAGGGGAAGGAGAAAAATAATATTGACTGCCAAACAAAACTCGTACTTAATTCCAAGTGGTCCCCGGGAGGGCAGGGCAGGCCTTGCCTGAGCCAGCTGGGGCTGGGGTCCTCCTCAGGTCATTCTGCCTGGCTCTGTGGGCTTGTCCCCATTCACAGCCTGGCCAAGTGACACCCAGGGGACATGACTGGGCTTCCCAGGGCAGGCTACCCTCAGTTACAAGAAAACCTTGTGTCTCCCTTGTCTCCTAAGTCAAAACAAACTCTAGGCATTGATGTGGAGGAGTTTAGATCGAATCAGCTTAGCTAGCTCACTATCTGCCATAGGTTTCCCCAACGTCCGTCACCCTCGGCTTGGTCCTTCCAGAAGGAAGCTCCTCGAGGCTCCCTCTGAGTTCCCTATTTACCTTCCTCGGCTTTATGTGGCCCCTTCTGTCCATACAGAACAACAGGCTTGAGGCCCTCCAGTGTCACTCTATTCTGTACTCATTGCCCCAAAGCAGACAAGATGGGTTCTCCTGGGCTATCTCAGATAAGACCCACACTTAAGGTGCTTGTCACTTACCTCTCACCTCCCTCAGCACTTACTCCCCCATACAGCTGGGGTGTGGGTCAGTGGCTGAGCACTGCCTGGTGAGTGCCTTGGGTTCTATTGGCACCATTGATGGAAAATGCGCCCCCCCCATGCCTTGTCATCTCTAGGGTGTTCCTGCACTTCAACTCCTAAAGGTGGGTTGACTTAGTCTGCTTTTCTGAGATCACCAACCCAGTCGAGCCTGCCAGCATTTCTCACTGGCACCCTTGTGACCAACCCTTGCCAGTGTCAGCCCTTGCCAGTGAGAACCCACTCCTCAGAGCAGACACAAGGACCAGAAGATCCGATCCTGTCCTCCTTATTATCTAGCTCAATCTCTTAACCTGGCTTCTTAGTTCCCTCTCTCCCAGGTGTCTTTGCATGTCTGGATTTTCCCAAGCTCTTCCCAGGCTCAGAATCAGAGGTGCTGCCCCCTGGAGTCTACCAAACTCTTGTATCCTATCAAGGAAGTTGCTCCACAGCCTAACTTTTATACCCAGCGAGACTATCTTGCTTCTTTTCCAACTCTGCAATTTTTCCTAATTCCATATTTCAGCCTGCCTGGCTTCCTTTCCTTTGTTGTCTTATTTTTTTGAGACAGTCTCCTGTGGCTCAGGATGAATTTCATACGCATCAGAAAATGACACTGAACTGCTGATCCTCCTGCTTCTACCTCCTGAGTGCTAGGATGATGTCACCACCACACCCAGCTTGTGCGGTGATGGGGCTGGAACCCTGGGCTTCATGTAAGCAGGCACTCTACCAACCGAGCCACATCCCTAGCCCATGGCTCATTTGAATGACACTTTCCTCCCCAAATGGCCTATTGTGGGGTCCATGATGTTACAGATATTTGTCCATCATAATATTCCCCTGGTCCCCCACAGAGAGCTTGACATGAAATCAACAAGAATGTGCTGGGAAAGCTGCCCACAGATGACGGGCTGCGGCACAGGGAACCTACCTCACCAGCTCTTCATTGTACAGTGAGAGTGGAGACTCCCGGCCAAGGATGTACACCTGGCCCTTGAAGACGGACACCTGCACCTTCCCTTCCACCCGCTCCTGGGACTTGGCGATGCAGTGGCGGACAAATTCACACTCAGGGCTGTGCCAGAAACCTGTGGGGAGGAAACCACGAAGGTGTTGGGGAGGGTCCCGCTGGGCCTCAGGCCAGGGCACAGGAAGGAAGGGGGTAGAGGAGGAGAACTCCAGGCTTTACCCCGTATGGTCTGGGTCTCAGGTCTGCCTTACTCACTTGTGAGCGCTGGCATGTATCACTGTTAATGCATTGAGGAATCCACAGTTGTGCCCCATCCCATAATCATGCAAGGGATACATGGGTCAAGAAGTGACCTCCTTGTCCCCCAAAGGCAACCACTGCATAAGGGTCAGGAGGAAGAATACCCCTGCCTCATGTAGGTGTGCACAGGAGTCACAGAAAGATCTGGCCCCGACCCATGGGTGCTCCATTTCAGTGATGATGATAGGAATCCTCCGATAGGGCTCAGAGGCACATGTCATGGGTATCCAGGACTGTCACCCTGGTTTTTGGTCAGACAGGCCATGGGCTCCATGGTCTTCAGCTGTCTCCCTTCTTGCACAGTGGGAATACCACAGCCCGGGCACCCAACAAGCACAGGGTATGCGGCGCTCCTTTGAGTGGTGCCCTGGGCAGACACCTGAACTGTTCTCTCTGCCCTGTGAATATTACCAGATGTATATCAAGTCAGCTCACAGACAACCTTACAGCCCGGGAACAAGAACTCAGAGAGCCTGTATTTCCACAGAAGGAGAGGAAGAGTTTGTTCAAGCTGACAGAGGCTGTAAGTGGGGCCTGGATTGGGCTAGAGGGTACGGACTGTCTCCTGTGATGATAGGCACTTTCCTCTCTATGACTGGAGCACTGGCTGTTTGCACACGGTGTTGAAGGCTATAGGGGACTAGGGAACATAGTACACGTCCTCCCCCTAGAGCCCACTGTCCTTGGACAGCTACTCCTTTGGGTGAGAGCAGGGAGCCTGGGACAGAGGGAAAGCAGGTGGCTGGAGTCAGGATTGGGGGAAGGGCAGGCTAGGCACAAGGTTTTTTTTTGAAAGAACCAGGAAGGTGAGCCCACCTGGGCAGCTGTGGAGGCCAGATGGCCTGCGATCTCCTGCCCTGATAAGATGGTAGGTCAGCAGGGCCCAGCTACAGTTAGAGGCCTAGAGGGGACAGCACGGGGAACAGGGAGGCTCAGTCTGGTGTGTGTGTGGGGGGGGGTGTATGAGAGACAGAGACAGAGACAGAGAGAGAGAGAGAGAGAGAGAGAGAGAGAGAGAGAGAGAGAGAGAGGAGAGAGAGAAAGACAGGAGAGAGAGAGGGAGAGAGAGAAAGAGAGAGAGAGCGTGCATGCCAGACAGGGAGATAGCCTCCACCATGTTAGTTCACAGGTCACTTCTACCCAGACACAGGATAGACCTCCTGAGGACTGTTTTCCCTAGTACATAGCAAGATATGATTACTCAACTGCTCTTCAGGAAATGTGTGGATCCAATGAGAACTTAACTCTGCTGTTTAAACACTGTGTGACCTCTGGCAACCCCTCACTGTCACTGTCTTCTCTGGGAGACAGGCCCAGAGAAGGAAAGGACTTGTCCAAAGTCACACAGCAGGATCATGGCAGATTCCAGGTCTGATGGAATACTTCTAAACAAGGGACTTTAAAGACACACCATTGGATTCTTTGGGCAGGGACATGCCCCCATCTCTGTATCCTGCCTAGAGTCTGCTTTTCTCAGTTGGGATAATTAGCCCATTATCCTCCCAGGCTGGGAGGCTGGGAGATGGAGCTGGAGATAGGAAGGGCAGAGAGCAGTGTAGGAGCCTCTGCTATGGACCCTGCTGTTTCTTGGGATCTCTGTCTGTAGCCCATAGAGGTTTTTGACTCAAGCTTCTTTTCCCAGTGGACCCAGCCTGAAATGGGCCAGTGAGTCTGGTCCCACAGTGCAAAGGAGATCCTGCATGTCCAAGCCTGTGAGGGTCTTGGGGCTGAGCTGCAGAGGGCGTCCCTCTCCTAGGCCCGGGATACAGGCCCCATTTCTGATGGGGACAAATGTCAGTTAAAGTTGTACATTATATCTTCATGTTGACGATAGGTGAGGTGGCCCCATGTCTACTGGGTGAGCTACAGCTGCCAAGTAAGTTCCACCAGGCCCCTTTGGGGTCCTGAAGGCTGACCTGGAAGAAGAGAGTATCCCAGAACCCCATGTAGCCAGTAGGGAACTCTGGAAATGGAGAAGGCAGAGGGAGATAGCTAGGTGGACCGAGACTCACAAAGACAGGGGGACAGTGGTTCTGGAATCCTGTGAACCCAGGAGCAGGACTTCCTATGTCTGCCCAGCTCCCCATTTGTGCCTTGAGGCCACATAAAACAAACTGCTACAGCAAAGAGGTGGGCTGTGAACCAGGGGTAATCAGTGGGCGGTGATTAGCACGTCTTCAGTCTGGCACCTTTGAAATTTACAGGAGGAGAAACTGAGGTCCAGGGGCCAAGACCATTCAGCCAACTAAAGGCAAAGCCTCCCGGCTCCCACACTGGAAACCACACCAAGGCCTTAGTGATGTAGCACTTGCTGGCACTGTCCCTGATGCACGGTGCATCCACACCCTTGGCCCCTGGAGTCACCATTTCTACTCTTCAGATAGGGAAGCTGAGGAGCAGAGAGGGTGAGGGACAGCATCCAGCTAAGCTGGGTCTACAGCATGTCTCCTTCCAGCAAGGGACCAATCAAACAGCACTTTGGACTGCCAGAGGGCTGGCTTTGACCTCTGTGGACACCTGGACATTAAAGGACTCAGGCAGAGTTAATATCAGTGGTAATGACCTGGTCTAAGCCTTGCTCCTCTCGCTACTCCAACGTTTTGTTTCCTTTGAAAGCTCCTAATCGCTCAGCCTCATTTTGGGATTTACGGGGCTCATTGCTGGCTGACAGAGCAGGGACTTAGCCCAGGCACGGAGCCTGCAGTCAGGACTTCCTGTGTCTCACAGCACCCCCGAACCATTCCTTGCTAGCTAGCAGCTTCCCAGGTCCCGTGGGAGTGACCCTGGCTTTTAAAGCCAGCCAGTCTCAGGCTCGACCACTGTAAATTATCAGTCATTAAAACTTTGATTAAGTATCTTCATCTGCCTGGGCCTCAGGTCCCCACTTCTGTGCAGCCGAAGTCAGGTAAGACTCAGCAGGTGCCCAGCGCCAGAAGGACAGTGACAGATGCTGACACCGTGGGGCCCGTTGTCCCCCCCCCCCCCTCTCTCTCTGTCCTCTGCCTGACTTGGCCCTCAGGGATGCCTCCTGGGCTCTCAGGCCAGGTGCTCTCTGCCCTCCCTCACACCCTGCCACGTCTTAATGTCAATCCCACTTTGTAACCAAAATCCACCTCTCAGCACTGAGATCCCGCAGAGCCCGTAGGAAACAATGATATTTAAACACCTGTCTGTACCTGGAGAGGGGGAGATTGGGCTTCAAAGCTGCGAGAACAATGGCAGCAAGAAGGAAAGCCAGCCAATCGAGCCAGCGTGCTCTCTTGAGACCCTGGGATGAATTCCAGCAGGTCCGGGAGGATGGGGACGGGGACAGGCGTGACCAGAGGGCTCGGCCAGGTGCCCGTGATCGACATACTCTATCCAGACACCCAGACTTCCGGTCCTCAGAGCTGCCAAGGTTGGCAGTCTGACGGGATCCCCCAAACTTACAGACAAGATCAGGAAATGTCTCCTAAAAATGAGTGTGGGTGTGCATGCATGCGAGCCTGGATTACAGGTATGCAATGGCACACTCAGCTCTGTTTCGTTCTTTGTAAAGACAGAGTCTCACTGTGTAGCCCAGGCTTGCCTCAAACTCACAGATTAGGAGTGCTGGGATGACAGGCTGTGTCATCACACCCAGGACCAGTGTCACCGTTACAGTGTGTGTACCTCCAGGTCTCTGCCACCGCAGCTCAAACAGCTGTCACAGACCACAGGGACATGAAGGCTGTGTCCCTTGGAACTATTTGTGGATTTAAATTTCATATGTCATGAAAGGTTTTTTTTCCCCCTTTTCAACCTTTTAAAAGTTTAAAAGAAAAAAGCTTAAAATGACTCTTAGCTCACAAGTTGCAGAAAACTGGGCGACAGCGGGGGCTGGCATGGACTCCAGCTTAAGACCCTTGGTTGTCACTATGAAGACTGTATGTGCCGTCTAGAGTCTGGGTCCCGGAGCGGGCACTGCTCGTCTGGAAGATGTGGCCACACATGCTGGGTACACATGTCCCCTTCTGTTGTCCCCCACTGAAGGTCAGTAGGGAGCATCTCCTATGGACAGACTAGTAGGGTCCCCCTCCCCTTGCTTGCCCCCTTATCTGTAAAATGAGCTGTGGACGACCTGGGAGACTTGTGGGAACAATGCAGGTTGTCCATACATCTTGCCAATACCCGGTACCTGTTGGATTCAGGCTGGCTAACACTGGTAATGACACAGAGTCCTCCGACACTAGGTACGGAAGAGCACTGAAAAGGCCAATCCCACTGTCCCTTCTGCTTCCTCACCCTGGGCCTAACCCTTCCGCTTGTACTTCTGAGTTCTGAAGGAGATGGGGCCTGAGGGTGTGGCTCTGGGGACAGATGAGTTGTACATACCCGTGTACACGAGCTCTGCGAATTTGAGGCCCAGGCCCTGCTTGATTTTGCGTACTTCCCGATCCATGGTGAAGGCCTCTATGTCTAAATGAGCGTGGTACAGGATGGTCCCTGCTGGGGTCTCGTAGATACCTAGCCATTTTTCCAGGCAGGGGGAAAAAGGGAGAGACTGCACGAAACACATGAAACTGAAACTGTCAGCAAATGACAAAAAAAAAAAAAAAAAGAAAGAAAGAAAAAATAATGACTTGTCTGACAGGAGAGAAGCCGGTCGGACCCATTCACTCCCAGCTTGCTGCAAAATGCGTCTGTCATTATGTTCATGCTGGGGCCACGACAGTCCACTCTGCGGCTTGTGGAGAAAATGTCTAGATGCCCCCTTTGAAGAGGCCCTCAGACGCGGGAAAATGACAGGGTTTCTGAGCAGCGCACCCCCTCCCCAATGCATGCCCACCGGCCTGCAGTTGAAAACCTGTAATTAAACCAACTACGGTGGAGCCCAGGGCCCCAAATATCCCTTCCTTCCTTCCACCAGGGAGTCTGGGGAGGGGGAGGCCGCTGCGTGCACACACACATGAACATGTAAGCACACACACGTGTCTCTCCAGAGATCGCTGGGGTTACTTAGGGCTTGAGCAGCGGCTCCACTGTACAGATGGGGAAGCCGAGCCCCTGCAAATGGACTTGACAGAGAGGGAATGGAATCCAGGCCCCTGGATCCCTGATCTGTGCAACACAGAGGTGCCAAGAGGCAGGACTCTACCTGTTCTGGAGCCAGGCCCTGCTCTGGTATGACCTTGGACAGAACCTGTGTCCACTGTCCTGATGGAGGAGGGACAGGAGCAGTACCATCCCCTTGAACCTTTTCTTCTCAACACACGATGCTGAAGAGAGCTGTTCAGCTGTCCTGGCAGCTTGCTGCCATCTTTCCACACTGATATACACATGTACGCCAGCACCGTTCATTCACAAACCCAGCCACAGTGCCATGCTAGCCAATCCCCTTGCTCTACAAAGCACCGATGGAAGCTGAGGATGGAGGAGCACAAATTCAAGGCTAGCCTGGGCACCATGATGAAACCCTATCTCAGAGACAACAAGCAGACAGGTTCTGACTGGGGGTGGGGCTCCATAGGACAGGGTTTGCCTAAGAGGCCAGAGGCCCTTGTCCTGGGATCCACCCCAGCACCATACAAACTGGTGTAAAAGAACAACACTGTAATCCAAGTACTTGGGAGGTGGAGACAAGCAGGGTCAGAAGTTCAAAGTCGCCCTCAGCTACAGAGCAAATTCAAGGCCAGCCTGGGCTACAGAAGATCCCATCTCAAGACTAATGAAGTCCACCAAATGAAATAAACCTGTTCTATAAAGCCAAATCCTGCATTCCTCCATTTCCAGATGTGCAAATAGCAGGTGGCTGCTGGGTGCATAGGGAAATGAGGGGCAAGTATTTAAAGGGGATAGCATTCCAGTCCGAGCAAGGGAAAAAGCCCCCTGAGAGGAAAGTGGCGATGCCTGCTAAGGAAGGTGGCGATGCATGCTAATGTCACCCACCAGGCTACGCACCTAAAAGGGATGTTTGAGCTGGGTGTGGTAGCACCTTTAATCCCAGCACCGAGGAGGCAGAGGCAGGTGGATCTCTGAGTTTCAAGTCAGCCAAGGCTATATAGAGAGACCCTGTCTCTAAAAGAAGTTATGTTGTCTTTATTTTTATGATAGTTTAAAAATGCTTAACACACATAACACACACACCCATATACCTCTTTCTTGTGAGGCTGCCATTCTAGACAATGTCCTCCACCTTCCTGAATCTCCCTGTGACCTCGCTCCCCACCACACCCTGGATGTCCTCACTTTTGTGCACGAGACCCCTGGGCCTCCTCATTCCCATAGCAATGTCCAGGGAGGCAGAAAGGCAGCTGGAGGCAGTGACAGGCAGGAGGACCAAGAAAAGCCACTGCTGACAGCCTGAGGGCAGGGAACCCAAGACCTCAGCCAGGAGAAGCAGGTCCTGGTGGGACATGCCTGTAATTCCAGCACCAGGGAGATAGAGGCAGGTGGTGGAGGCTGTTAGTTTGAGACCTGCCTGGGCCTCAGAGCACAAGGGTGTCTAAAAACAGCAACTAGTGACCCATAACAGAGAAAACCAAAAACAAAGTGATAGGGCGCTTGCCTGGCACACACCCTGGGTTCAGTCCTCAGTACCGCACCCCCTCCCAACAACTCCGGTAACTTTCTGAGCTGGATGTGTGGTTCTACATCTGTAATCCCAGCACTCGGGAGGCTTGGAGGTAGAGGCCAGAGGATCAGGAGGAGTTCAAGGCCAGCTTGGTTACCTGAGATTCTGCCTCAAAAAATAAACCCAGACCAAACAAGACCCAACATCACAATTCTCAGCACAGAGGTTGAAGTCACTCCTTGGGACAGGATGGCTCCACCTACCAGTGTCTTTGGATGGTCCCAAGTCACCAGGAAAGGCCCAGTGACCCAGCAGGCTGTTCAAAAAGACAGATAGTTGCAGGAAGTACCTGCCTCCAAAATGGCAGCGATAAAATAAGATTCAAGGCAGGTTCTGTTACCCTAGGAAGACCAACAATGTGACAAAGTGACTTTGCATGACCTGTGGGTCACCTCTGGACACAGAGCAGGTGCTAACACTAAGGCAGCAGGGGCCTTGTGAGGATCTATTTTGTCATAGCTTGGAGACACCTGTCCTTACACTGGATATAGGTAGTGGCGGAGGCAGCATCCCAGGTCTGAGGCCGCCATGTTCTCAAGTTCTGGGGACCCAAATGCCTTCTTTGCAAGTCTCTCCTTTCCAAGTCACTGGAGACACAGCCAAGCTGTCTGTCCAGAGCTGGAGTTGGAACCAGAAATCTCAGCCAATTGACATTGCATCTGGCTGGACTGTGTGGCCTTGGTCCCACTCACCACCCCCTCTGAGCCCTGACAGGAAAACAGAAAGTTGCTAAGTACCTGCGTCTTACAGGCTAACCTCAGACATGTCCCGAGAGCAAGCATTGAGATTCACAACCAGTCCTGGAGAGAACCACTGAGGTGTCTCCACAGCATGACCCTCAACAGTCCAGGAGGAGGAGAACACAGGCAGTGTCTAGGATTCTGGAAAGAGCCACCAGGGGCCCAAGATACAGCGGGTACTGCCCATGACAGGTGTCCCTGAGAAAATGAGACCAGCGGCACCAGCAGCAAAGAGCAGACAGAAAGGTGGGCAGAACCCGTCTTCCTTAGAGCTCTCAGCACCAGCCTCATGGCTGTCAGCCGGCAGCTTGAAGGTCACAGGCATACAGCAAAGTCCCAGCCAAGAGACGTGAGCACAATTAATATTCCCAATCCCATTCCAGGTGGTCTCAAAGTTAATTGTGACTAATCGACTAATCAAAAGGCTTGGTTTTAGTTCTCGTGTGTGTGTGTGTGTGTGTGTGTGTGTGTGTGTGTGTGTATTTTAAAGCTATCCACTCTCTTGGCAGGGGCAGGGGGTACAGATGATTTCTGTATTTCTTCTGGAAAAAAAAAAACCGGTGACAGAAACTTGATTCTAAAAGACTATGGATTTGGGGGCTTTTGACAGTCGGCATACAAACCACCGTGCAAAGAGGAGGAAATGACAGCTGAGCTGCGCGGCTGTGGAATAGACAACAGATATCTTCAGAGTGACACGCACCGCGGCTCCAAGTGTCTATTTTCATCTCCCCGTGTTTACGGGAAAGACAGAGGTGTCAGCAGCCCTCTGTGGAGCAGCTTCAATCACACCCTAATTGCTGCTAGGAAAGGTGGGGGGGGCTGGGGAGGCCAAGGAGCAGGGGTGCTGGGAAGCGGAGAGTGGACAAGAGGAAAAGGTGGGGACCACACAGCCACAGCAGCTCAAATTCTTATCAGTTCAAGACTGAGGCTTGGCTTGGGCTGAGAACTGTGCTAGAAATGAATAGCCTCTACCTAACACATAGGAGTCAGCGGCTAGGGTACTTGAACCCAAGGCTCTGGCACTCAGGGAAGGGACTGGGAGGTGGACAGGTATCGACTGGAGCCCAAGGTCTCCTTTCTTAGGTACTAGGGACAAGACTTGAGATGGTTGCCATGGTGACGAGAAGCAAGTCAGGGTGGGAGTCTAAGCTATTTTCTAGGCTCTTGAGCCCAGGTGGCCCATCCTGTGGATCAGACTGGGTCTCTGAGACTAGCCATCTCTGAGCTGCTGGGCCAAGTCTCCTGCTTCACAAGTCTGCCCTTGCTGTCCGTCTGTCATACTCCATGTGAGCACAGCTTCTGGGATGGCCAAACAGGACTGGTGGGCGGCAGGGGGTGCTGGATAGACAGGCAGGAAGGCTGGATCAAAGGGCAAGCGAGTTGTTACTCTCTTGGAAATGAAGTTCAGGGGGCAAGTGGGAGAGAGAATGGAAAGATGAAGGAAAGAAGGAAGCTTGTGAGAGAAGAAGCTGACCAGGTCTGGTGGGCGGAGGTGGGGGGCCAGCAGCGAGGGGAGAAAAGGCCAGCATGGGGAGACGGGGAAGGGGGGCGGGGGGGGGGAAGCAGCCATGAAGGGAAGGCCAGGCCAGGTGGGACAAGGCAGAAGGGGAGAGAGGGCTTGAGAGCCAGGCCAGAGAGGCTGAGGTAAAGGACACATAGAGGCAGGCAGGAGGAACAGACACATCCAGGAGGCTCCTTCCTGGGCTCCCTCCTGCCTGCCTCTTCCTTCTCCTCCCCACAGATTTAATTTACTTCACTTAATTAGCCCCCCTCCAGAGTTAAAAAGATAATGTGATAAGGAGGAGGGAATAGGCAAAAACAGCGAAGCCACTCCCTGAGGCTCTCCCAGCACGCAGCCCCTGACCCCATGGTTCCACACAAGGCCTTCCAGCCAGGCCACCCAGACCCAGGGTGCTATGCTGCCCAATTCCCTATGCTCCTGCCCCCTAAGAAAAAAGAATCAGGCTCTTAATGAATGTCAATTACCAGCTTTGTAAAATCAATACAAATGACATTTCCCCCCACATACACGGAGATCCGGAACACCCCAGCTCTGCCCTCGGCATAATCAATGATTAACAGTCTCGCTGTTACCTAATACACCTAATAAACTCCTCAAGGGGAGTCCATAGGACCCTCATTAATTGTCTGTTTTTGCTTTCACAGAGAAATGTTTGGCGTGCAGAAATACAAACAGGGATACCCTAAAATTACCAAGCATAAAAACTGGCAAGCGAGGACTCCTGGGGAGCTGGCCCCTTCCTTCTGAAGATCGGTATTTCCTAGCCTGAAAGCTACTTGCCTAAGGTCATGTAGCAATCTCCCTCCCGGAGACTGTAAAATCCTGAGCTTTTAGAGACACCCACGATATCTAGGCAGAGTTGAGGACTGAGCGCCAGGCTTTTCTGTGGGTGACAAGGAGCCAATCCAGCCGGGACACACTTGATTTCATGCTGTGGCTCTTCTAGGGGGTCTCTATCAGGAGGGTGGCCTACCGTCAGGACACAGCACCCAAACCCATCTCACACGTCAAGAAGTCAAGGCTCAGGAGGTTCAGTTGATTCTCGATGGAGACAAAGTCAGGACCAGGACTCGGGCTGGGTGCCAAAGCCTTGGCCTTCAACGTTAGGTCTTCAGAGAGCCCACCACCACCAGGCCAGCTGTCTCCTCCAGCCCCTGCCTCCTCTATCCTCTCTGTCCATCTCAGTTTCAACCAGGTGGGAGATATTCCACCGCCATCGTCTCCAGCTTCTCTACCCTGACTGCTGCAGGCCAGGCCTTTATCATCACCTCCTTCTTCCCAGTTTTGTTTCTCTGACCGGCAGGACGACTGTGTCGGGTCTGGCCAACCCTTATCTTCCCGGGAAAGGACATCAGTAACTAGCCTGTTAGAATGGCAGCAACCCCCCCCCCCCCCAGTAGCACTGAGCTGCATTTGGATCAACGGGACATTGCTGCAACCAATTAATGGTATCCTCCACGGGCCCAGGAAGGGTCTGATGGGTATCTGACATACCTGAGTTGCACTGGATCCCAGAGGGTGTAAGGCTGCTTTTGTGCTCCCCCGGAATCCCCTGGGGACTGAAGCCACTGATGAACCACCTCCACAGAAGCTGTGCATACTATCGTGGGTAGATTCGAACCTGGATCTGTCCATCTCCACACCCTAGGCTCTTAGACCTCTTCCCCAGGCCTCCCTGGGCGGATGCCCCTCTGAATGCTGCCTGTAACTTAGAGTAAGCCCTTGCCCCGTCAGGGTCTTGGTTTCCCCATCTGTAAAACTAGGTGCTAGTTTCTCCCAAGGCCCCACGTGGAGCTGCCTTGGAGGAATTCCTTTGTGTGGCTCTCAAGGGCAGGTGGAGACAAAGGGGCTTTTAATCAGATGCTAAATAGGTTAGAGACAAAGGTAGACAGGGAACGAAGAGAGACACTCATTAGCGCATTGTTCTTTACAAGGCCTCGGAGAGCAGCAGTGGTGCTCGTTCTCAAGATGATCAATCTGGGAAGGGACAACTCTAGCTCTGCCCAACTGGCAGAGGCAGATACGTTAGGGGAAACTGAGGCCCAGAGATTACCAGCCCAAGCTCACCAGGGCAGGTCTCTGGATCTTCATCTCCCCTAACAGCTGAGAGCCCATCAGCTCTCTTGGGACTTAGAATCTCAATTTGAAAAGTCCCCAGGACTAGGGCTGGGACTGAACCTAGGCCTCTTTTATTTGGCCATTTTCTTCTACAATCAATGTGGAAGCTAAGTGATCTGAAGTCCTTAGCAGTATGTCACTGGTATTTAAATATTCAGGTAGCCAGTTCAGGGGCCCTAAGCACCAAAATAAGAAGAAGCCCCTAAAAACACTGCAGCATTGGTCACACACACACACACACACACACAGACTGGCAGGGACCAGGGATGGCACATGACTGATGATAAGGAATCATGAAAACACCAAGGCACCAACCCCCCATCACCCTGGGATCAACTAATTCTCCATCCCCCAGCCAAGAAGAGGATCTGATGGCCCCATGGTGGCAGCCGACACCAGCCAAAGTGGGCATACCACAGAAAAGTAGGGTCTATCTGTCCCTGGCAAAAAGGCCTTGGAGACATGCCAGAACCGGGCTGGCCTGTTCAGGGTTCCTGTGTGTAACTCACAGCGCCCTCCCTGGCAAGAGTCCCACTCTACTGCCCGCCTGGTGCTAGAGAAATGCCTTAATGACCACGAAATTGGCCCTGCATGGTCCGCCTCTTAACCTGGCTGGCCCAAGAGGCTGGCCCGCCTGCGACACAAGACAGCCTGACCTCTAGGCCGACCTCTCTCCTAGACCCCTCCCTCCTCTAGAGGCAGCCTCGTTCACAGCACCTGGGAAGTGTGTGTGTGTGTGTGTGTGTGTGTGTGTGTGTGTGAGTTGGGGGGGGTGCAGCAAAGGCCACAGTCCTCACTTCATGGGGTAGAGAGAAAGAAGGGTAAGCCCCATGGTGTCGGGTGAATGGTGACATCCAAATGGTACGGATGGGGCCTGCTTTGGGAGGTGCCAGAGTAGGCCCCAGCAGGTGCCTCACACACTTACCCCGGGATTTCATTCCAATGAAGCGGTTCTCCACGATGTCAATGCGACCCACTCCGTGCTTGCCCCTGGGAAGAACAGGTCACTTGGATTCAGGTGCAGCCACCTACTGAGCAGGTGGCTTTGGCTTGCCTACAGAGCAGCTTATGGGCATACTGGCTCTATCTCAGGTTCTAAGGCTCAACTTAGAGAGCACCCGAGTTGGGAAGACAGGCCCCAGGGGACGCTGGGTAAACCAAGGCCCCGTCTGGGTCACGCAGAGTGACACCTGTTTCACCTGTTACCTCTGAACTGGGATTTACTTGGCCCCCGGCCTCATTAAGACTCATTTTTCTTTGTGTCCGGATGCCTGGCTCAACCAAAGGCCTGCAGCCCCAGCTGGACCGATCATAGGAGGTAGTGGTAGCCTTGGGGCCTTTTATCATCATGGGTTGTGGGTTAATAGACACCAGGATGCGCCTGTTAAACCAACATGGGCTGAGAGACTCAGTCTACAGGGCCCGGACAGTCAGATCTCCAGGTCATGAACCTCTGCTGTGACCACTCGTCACCCCGATCCAAGCCAGCGCTTGCCGGCGGTGGCAGTCCTGGGAGACGGCGAAGTCTATGGACACTCACGCAACTTCGTTCAGGTACATGAAGAGCTCCAAGGAAGTGTGGTGGGTAGTGCCATCTTTGACGTTTGTCACCTTCACAGGGACCCCTGGGGCAGACAGAGAGAGAGCAGTGGGCCTCCAGGCTGGGGCTCAACAGAGCAGCCTGTGCCCACCACCCCACCCTCTCCCTCCACCCACATCGCCTTAAATGGATGTGACAGATATGGAGTCCCAATGACTCCTTCAAAGCCCTGTGCTGGGGGGAGAGAAGGGGCCAGAAAGCCCCCCAGAATGAAAGGGAAAAATGCAATAAAAACGCTCGCCCCCTCCCTCCCATTCTCTCTGCCCCTTTAGCATTTAGGGGCTGTGAAATTGGAACCAGGCCCTGAACTAATTGAATTTCACGCTTCGTCATTGTCTTACCAGTGAGCACCTTCTGTCCCCACCAGCTACCCAGGGGCCGCCTGGCCGAGGTGCAGGCAGACCCTTCGAGTACGCACAGGCGTGTGTGCATGCGCGTGCATACACACATGCATCTAAGCAGTGCTCTGCCATGCTTGCCAGGCGGACAGGGACCTCTCGGTCCCAGCCTTGTACCCCAGACCCTCAGAAAGCCACCTGATGGATGATCTGGGGGTGGTGCTCACTCCAGCAGACACCCATGAATTCTGAAATGTGTTGTCTGAGGTGGCAGGAGGGAGACAGCCGAGGCTCAGCCAGGGAAGGGCCATGTCGAGGGGGGTGGTGGGGAGGGGGCAGTGGGTGGGTTTGGGGTTGACTTTGAATAGCGAGGGGGCACTTTCTCGAGCGGTGTGAAATGGGTAATAAATGTATTAGGGGGCTAACAAGAGAGCCGTAACAGTGACAAAGAAAAGCCGTTCAAAGTTGGCGGCTAATCCCCCACCCATCTGCCTGGCTCATTACCATGTAGCGAGCCATCGGGTGCCAATCAGGGCTCAATAGCGGCTTTGGAGTCTTTATTAGCCAGGCGCCGTTTGGAGGGGCTCTGCTCAGGGCGCTGACAGCCTCACCATTCTTAACCCCCATTTCCAGGGGTTTTATAACTTGGTTGTAAATTGCTATTAAATGTAAGTCTGCCCAATAATGAACCTTAAGCCCCCTCGCCACCCCCTACCCCTCGCCTCCCTCTTTCTCTCCATCCCTGGTCCTATTATCACCCAACGCTGGGGCCTTGGATGGGGCCTGCCTGGGGAGGAGAGGTTGACATTGTTGGTGCTGCCGCCGGAGAAAGCCTCTTAGCTTTTAAAATAGTTAATAATTAGATTAAAACTTCAAATAAATTAACTAGAGAGTGAATGAGGACTAGGCAAGGGAGGGCGCCTCCCTCTTTTTCTCAGATAGCCCTCTCTTCTCCAACTCCGCTTGGGGCTGCCCTGCTCCTCCAGGATGGGCTGTTGGAGGCTTGTGCCTGGGACTCCCCACACCTCCTGCTTACCTCCCGCCCTCTGCTCTCCCAGCTCCCAGGGGCTGACGGGCCCTGTGAGAGAATCCTGCAGTGTGGCCTGGCACATCCTACCATCTGCTCAGAGTAAAGCTCCAGGGAGGCCCCTTCCCAACAGAAGGCTTGAGGGGACTCAATGCTGCCCCCGTGTTTAGGGTCCCAACCAAGGCCTCTTTAGTCCCTGGGTAGTGTGAGATTCAAGTTGACACAGTTGAAGAGGAACAAAGAAGGTAGCCATAGGCAGGTGAGGCTGCTCCTTGGGAGAGGCTAGAGGGGGCAGCAACCCGTTCCGGTACCATACCCTCACTCCATCCATACCTTATGCTGGGAACCTCTAAACAGCCTTTCCGTGGCTTTTACCTCAGCCCCAGAGAGATAAGTTCCACAAGGTTATAGCAGCTAGGGACACACAGAGCCTCTACCATCCCCCATCACCCTGTCCTCCAATTCTGAGGTCCCTTGGAGAGTCTGAGCCATCAGAGACTGTCTCTTGCTTATGTTTCAGCCTGGGGGCTATTGGTGGATGTGTAACCTCCTGCCTCCCTAGCTTCTTCTGCTAGGTACCGTCTCCTTCAGGAAGCCTCCTAAAAGAGTCCCCTTCTGTTTCCCTGTACCCTCTCAGCTGGGCTCCGTTTCAATCACTACACGAGTCCATGCCTCATTCCTTCCTCCAGGGCAAGAGAAGGGAACCAGAGGGGCAGTAGCTTTGAGTCCAGGGACTGGAGACCCCAGATGGGCCCAGCTTTCTGAGTGGAGTCTCAATGGAGTCCCTGAGGCCAACTATGTGGCAGACTAACCACTACTAAGTACTTCCTGGTGGCAGCACCTGGCTGGATGCCCTCCCTACAGAACTCCTTGCATGCTAGGAAAATAGCAGGTACTCCCACCTCCATTTTATAGATGCGGAAAACTGAGGCTCAAGGACATAGAGAGTGACTCTCCCAAAGCCAGCTACTTTGGGACAGAAAGCTCTCCGACAAGATCTGATGTCAGTGCACTGGAGTACAGCCTCTCTCCTCCCAAGCTTGGAAGCTCATATGGTTGGGAGCCTTTAAAGGCCCTGCCTGTGCTCTCGCTTCCAGGAATGCAAGGAGTTAGAGGGCCTGCATCCCAGGCAGGAAGGGGAAAGGAGCAGGGCCCCTTCAGTCCACTTACCCTTATTCTGCATGGATGGGCACGTACCTTTTTTAAATTCTATCTCAAGGACATCTGGGCTGTTGGGTGCTTTGGCAGGGTCCTGAGTCTTTGTGTAGAGACCTGGAGGTGCTTGATTCTAAAAAGAGACAGAGGTAGGAAGTTGAGGCATCGCGAGCCACACCAAGCACACATGCCTGCTCGCCACCTCCTGCAGGTACCTGTACCAACTTGTCCCTGTCCAGGACCACTGGTCCCTGGCACTCCTCCACCAGTTTAGTGGGTCCCGGGGACTACCAGCTCCCAGCCAGCCCCGCCTGCCAGGGACCTGAGAAACAAAGGGCTCAAGAAATCAGACAATTTTTCCCCTCAACTTGATCTCATCTTTTTCTTTGACGCCCCCACAGCTGGAGGCAGAATAGCAGGAGAGAAGCAAGTCAGGCAGGAAAGAGTGGGACTTCACAGGACTGCGGTGCACAGGCTTCCCGGGAGCCGCACGCACGCGCGCGTCACTGCCTGGAATTGGGGTTTATTCTGCACTGACCGCAAAGCTAATGACTGCGCGTGACCCCAGCAGGTGCTCTAGCGGGCCAAGCCGTCCCTGGGGTCCCTGAGGTTAATACTCACGGGGAGAAAAGAAGAACAAAGCAAAACCATTTGAAAACACATCAACCTTTATGTATATTTTTTCTTGGGTGCGTTAGAAAATGGGCCTCTCTTCCTTAGGAGGAGGTGGAGGGGCCGCTTGCTACCCAGGACTTTCTCGAAATTTCCTCTCGCCTCTAGAGGCTCCAGTTCCCCCACCACCCAAGTCTGAAGCCTGGATACTTGCCACCACAGGGCTGGGAGCCTGTGGGCCTGGCTGCTCAAGTTCATCCCGGGGGCATCCTGTGCCCAGCTGTTCTGTCCACCTGCTGACATCTGGGAACCACAGCAGTCAGCCTTTCCTTTCAAACCTCGAGTGCATTCACACACCACTGCTCACTTTGGAGCTCCAAGCAGCCTTGCCTGGCAGGAACAAATGCTGCCCCATCAGCAGGGGCAGACATGGAGGCTGCAGGAAGACATTGTCCACTGCTGGGTTTTGCACGAACAATGCTCCACATAACCACAAACAGCCCAGGCCACCTAGCACACAGGAGGGGAAATCACAAGGCCCCCAACAACAATGGGGAACTTTACTTTGTGCCATTGTACAGGCAGGGTCTCAAGTAACCCAGGTTGGCCTTGAACCCCTGGATCTTCCTGCCCCCTAACTCCTAAGTGCTGGGATTACCATCATATTCAACTGTGGGAGACTTGTGGAAAATACCCCTAAGGCAGATGTCAGGCTGTGGTACCCTCAGAAGTGATTCTTCAAACTCTAGTTTCCATCTGGGGAAGGGATCTGTGCCCTTGACTGTGTAAAAGTTTAAACGCAACACAGGAAATGTCAAGCAAGGGCTGGTGTGGATGGAAACTCACTCTGCAGGTGGGACATCAGCTTGGAGATGGACACTGTGCCTTCTCCAAGGAAGACCACAGAAAGGCACCCTGGGATGCTTATCTATGCTTACCCATAAGCTCTCTGCTGGAGTGACTAGCAACCTTATTTTCCCAGGGTCCCCCTAGATTTAACACCAAGTGTCATCTGTCAAGAATCCTTGGTGTCACACAGTGGTAAGGTTTATCTTTCCCACTCAACTACAGAGCTCCAAGGCACCCTGGACTGGCAGCCACACCCCCCTAAAGTGTTATTTGTATAGTGGACACAGGGTGGCCTTAAAGGCAGACCCAGGGAGGTGTGAAGGGTCTGTAAGACACACACACACACACACACACACACACACACACACACACACACACACACACACTGCAAGAGGCCTCCAGGAACCAGAGGGAAAAGTAAGGTCCGAAGAAGTAGCTGGTCCAAACCACACCTTAGTACTCTTTCAGCATCTCATGCTGCTTCCCAGCTGCTATGGCAACCTGGGCTGCGAAACAGTTTGATGCCTACGGTTGAGTGTCAACGCCATTCATCCTGGAGCAGACTTCAGAGAAATGCCATGTTCCCAGACCCGCTCAGTGCATAGAAAAGCCTGAAGCTCAGCTCAGAGGTAGAGCGGACTGAAGGTGGACTTCAGGGTAACCAGAATAGCAATCACTTCCCCACACATCCAGAGCTCCAAGCCCCTAAACCGTTCCTCCCGCCTCTGTCTATAGTGACTGCAACCACTTCAGTTTTGAACCTGTCCTTTCCCTGGTCACATAGCCTAACGGTAGAGGAAGGATGCCTCGGGAAAGACAAGAGACAGGAAGGTGCTCGGGACAGGACAAGTTCATACACTCTACAGCAGGAGTCAGCGTGGGGTGGGCAGCTGACAGCCCCATTCCATCAAATAACTAAATAGAAATAAACTGGTGTTTGCTTTGCATTCTGAGCTCAGGGGGTGCCTGGCTTCTTTTTAACTCTCCCTCCTAAAAGCCCAGTTCAAATGACAAATAGTTCATTGCTGAGTATCTGGTGCCATTTATCCACCCCAGCAGGAGGGCTCACTTCCAAAGTCATCTGGGTTGGGTGGGGGGAAGAGAGGAGAGGGAGGGAGGGAGGGAGGGAGAGAGGAAGAGGGAGAGAGAGAGAGAGAAAGAGAGAGAGAGAGAGGAGTTGGGGTGGGGATTGAAAGAAAGCATGAAACAGGCCTGCGAAGGAAGGATTGCAGCAAATGGCCCATGAACTAACCCATGATGTAGAGGCATGATGGATGTGGGGGTGGCTTATTCACCCATCAGATATGGCGGCCGGCGGCTGAATGAACTCTTTCACTGTGGGCCGTATGAAGTTAAAGCAAGTAAATTTCTATCTTTCTTCGTATTAGCTGCCTCATTGCCCTTCAATCAGCCCTGGCGGAGGCAGAAAATGGCTCAGCCATCTGCCTCAGACCCTCCCTTCCGCAGACCTTGGGTCTTTTTTGGGGAGGGGGAGGGGCCCTGGAAGCTCTCAGTGCTCCTCTCTGAGGGTGGGGGAGGGCAGTGGGGGGGTGCTGCATGGAGCAGGGGGACACAGAAGCAAAAGCATCTGGGTGCCATAGGATTGGGGAAAGCCTCCATGGCCAAAACATAGAGAGAGGACAATGTGGGTCTCCTGGCCAGAGTGGAAGGAGTGGCTGGGACTCTCAGCAGCCATGCTGTTGCCTCTCCTCAGCCCAGCCTGGCTCATTTCTACTGCTTGGTGAGGGGAGCGCGGTTAGAGACTGTGCAGCAGTGAGCAGCAGGGATTTGGGGTTCTGCTGCAGGTAGAGACTGCAACAGTGAGCAGCAGGGATTTGGGGTTCTGTTGCAGGGCACTTGTCTCTGGGACCTGGCAGTCACAATACCTTTGACTGGGGCATGTTAGCTCTGGGACCCAGATCCGTCCTTACTGACATGGTAATCGCCCTAAATCTCAGGTTCCAGGCTGCTTCCCCCGTTCTGAGGTGACCAGTTTGGGAGTTCTGCTTCTCTAGTGAGGATAGGGCCCAGGCTGCTGAGAAGAGGCTGGGAATTTCCCCAGGTTCCTGGCCTCACAGGAGCTAGCCTGGAAGGACCTAGAAGGCTTGCTCAGGGCTTCAGTTCCAGGCCCCCCTTGGTGTGACTGACTGGCTAATGAGCTGTGGTTGGCCTGAGTGTCATGGGGTCAGCAGAGCATGAACTGGAAAAACCTGTGGCCAGCAGGCAGCAGCCCCATGGGCCGTCAGTCCCCAGGGTGGGGTGGGGGCACCGGGCACCAGCTTTCCCTCGTGACAAGTGAGGGCTCGGCCATGCTGTTGCCTCTGCCACAGTCTGGTCTTACTGCTTGTAGGGAGGCTCTGAGCAGACCTTAGACTCTTAGTCTTAACAGTAGCCTGAAGAGAAGGCAAGACCCTCACCCCCCTACCCCAGACCTTGTTCCAAGCCATGCTAAGCACTTTCTATTGCTACCTTGTGCAAGAGAAACTGGAGGCTCAGACAGAATGGGTGCCTGTGGGAAGGTACGGGGAGAACGAGGCCACTGAGGGTCCCAGCTCCAAGTCTTGCTCGGCTGAGTAGTTTCTCTGGGCCTTAGTTTCCCCGTCGGTAAAATGAGACTGCTCACAGTCAGAATCCAAGGAAATCAAAGCAGGAAAATGCCAGAAGCAGGTCCGGGGTCATACATTTTAGGATGGCCACCATGGCCTGGTGCTGCTAGGTTAGGAATGGGGTCAGTAGAGCGCAGACCTGGGCAAGGGGGTACCCTGGGGCCTTGGTATGGAGATCCTGATCCAAACCACCCAGTCGATTCTCCTCCAGCCTTCAGACACCCCCCCCCCAGGCCCAGCTGCCAAATTCTCTAATGTCTTCCAAGCAGACTACCCCCACCACCACCAAAGCAGCCACCCAGGGTGTGGGGCTGGGCCAGGAATGGAGTCATTCCCTTGGGGACAAAGAGATTTTTCTCTCCCTATGATAGGCTTTGCTCTGCCCGCCCCCCATTTCCCACAGTGGGCAGGAGGAGACAAGAAGCCCCCGGGGAGAGAAACCTGACATCTGAAATGGGTCTGCGGGCTCACCCTGGCCAACCCAAGAGACTAAGCCAGGATGGGTGTGAACACAGACCCAGACAAATGGCTCATTGGGTTCGAGCCCTCGCGCCCCAATCCAGGCAGTGGCCCAGCGCCTACCCAGCTGGTTGGGACAGGCCGCACCCTCCCTCACGTGCCTCATCTGCTCAATTGCTTCCCTATTGTCTTTCCATCGCCCATCCTTTCTGCTCCTTCCAGTATTCATCTCTACAGCAGTTAGAACACCAGGGAAGTGGGGTGTGTGGGGTGGCAGGGGCAGGGGGGAACAGGAGTCAGAGCCCAGCATGCAGACGGCAGGCAGAGTGGCCCAGGGGGAGAGTTTGGGAGATTGCCACGGAGAACTACCCTGGCCCCTGGTGAAATTTCAATTAGGCCTCATGCACATCAGATAGCGTGAGCACCGGGGACCATCACGGGCAGCTGGCTCCCAGGCAAAGGGCTTACCTTGGGGTTCTCCAGGATTCCAGCCTCGTAGCTGTAAGGGAGAGGTGAATTGAGTAGACATAGTAGTGTCATGTAAACCTCTACTGTCCTGCGGATCGCCCACAGGTCCAGTCTGCCTTTTCTCTCTGCCGAAGCCTATGCTGCCAACCCCACCCAGAACACTCCGAGCCGCCCCAGTTAGCTAAGGAAGCTGCAGGCTGCAAGGAAGAACTGGGGTTTCCCCACTCAGTCTTATGGGTGCAGCCGTGGGATGCCACACATGGGGACCTCTGCCTTCAACACTCATTCCAGTCTGGCCGTCTTCACCCTTGAGGTGTTAACTCGAGAGACCAGTTCCTCTGAGAATTGTTCCCAATACCCCAGGCCTGCCAGATCAATACGCAGGGCTTGCCTGCACCGAGTGAAGAGAACATGGCTAAGTCAGGCCGGGAACAAAGGGGCTGTACTTTCTCACACCAACTTAATTTGTATTTTATGTGTATGACTGTTTGCCTGCATGTATGTATGCAGTGCCCATGGGTACCAGAAGAGGGCGCTGGATCCCCCGGAGTTACAGATGGTTTTGAGCCACCATGCAGATGCTGGGAACCAAACCCAGGTCCTCTGCAAGAGCAGTCAGCGTTCTTAACCACCAGGCCGTCACGTCAGTGCCAGAAGGGGCTGGACTCACCTGATGTGCATTAGGTTCTCATCCATACTCCAGGGGCTCTTGGGTGTGACAGGGATGGGAATTCCATGTTGCTACAGAAGAAGACAAAATGGTCAGGGGGAGGCTCCTGGGAGGGTACATGAAGGTCATGCTCCACTGCCTGGGATCCCTCAAGGTGCCAGTTAGCCCCAAATAATGTCCCTCTCCCCTTCCCAGGCTACCTAGGGAGGGAGGGAGGATCTTAAACACTAGAGTGCCCTCATTACTCAGAATGGAGGCTGACCTTGGAGTTTCTTCCAGAAGATATCGTAAGGAGCAGGAAGTGGCTAAGCATTTCTTGGCACCTGCTACTGATACCCACCACATCCTAAGAGCTGGGGGCTGTAGCAGCCCAAGTAACTATCATGCAGCCTCAAGTGGACCACAGAGGCATCCATCCCGAGTTTGTAATGCTTCATGTGAACCCGATGAAAGGAGGAACACCAATAGGAGCCTCCATTGCAAGGTATCTCCCGGGAGCCATCCCTCCAAGCCATGCAACCACTCTGCAGACCCTCAAAGTAGAGCCAGGTAGCCTCCATCTCCATCTCTTGTGGCTTGATGCTATTTGATTTCCAAATGGTCCTCACCATTGCTGAAGGATTGATGCCCAAACCCCAGGCCAGACAGTGGCTGGCCATCCTTCATGGGCTCAGTTTCCAGGGGAAAGGGTAGGTGACTGTCCTAGTCACCTCTGCACAGACACTCGACTGTAACCACACATGAGTTCTGAGCTTCAGCTCAGAAATTGCTACACCCTTTCAACTCTGGTGGGCATGGAGCTTAGGATAGATGGCCAGGTCAATGGCCCCTCAAGCTTATGAGGCCAGACAGCGCCTCTGAGGTCCCTCTACACCTCAACCCTGGAGTCACAGTGGGAACCTTAACTTCCACTGGCACCATTTAGGGAGTCTCTCAGGGGATAGGTTTGCCCATCCACTTCACAGGCTGGTGCCTAAGATTCTAGAACCCTCCACCAGGTGTGGGCTAGTAAGAGTTCATTGTAGTCCTGAGCTTCAAGTGATGCTAAAAGAAAAGAAAGGAAGTCCCTTTGGTGTTCCTTTAGCTAAACTTAAAAAAACAGCAAACTAAGCCACAACTGCCCTTGAGATGTTTGTCCTTTGTTTAAACAGCATAGGCAACCAGAAAACTTCATTTCCCCGCTGCTCGACACAGATCCAATCTCCACATTTGCTCTATGCTCTCTCCATGTGGAGCTGACAGGTTGGGGACCAGAACTTTGCAAGATGGTGCTGGTGACATATGAGGGCACGTTGCTGGGCAGCCGAGAAGTGGCTGGCCAGGTTCCCTGAAGCCTTTGTTTCTGGGGGCGATGCGGGACCCTCACCTCTTTCTCAATTGGTCTCGATCACAGAGAAAGGGGAGGAGGGTGGGAAGGGGCAGCAAGGAGGAGCAGGGCAGGTGGCTGCTCCAGGCAGAGCCACAGATGCTGACCAGAGCAGAATCCAGCTCTTCACTCCTCTCTGTCCTCACTCACCCCAGCCCTAAGGACTCCCAGGTTAACAAATGACAAAAACAACCTTGGCAAGGGGCAGGTGGGGGCACAGGGGGCAGGCAGCAGTGGTGACGGGGTCTTGGGGCAGGTGCTGCTCCAGTGCCCACCTCAAACTCTGGTTTAGAATTAGTTACCTTTAGTAGTAATTTTTTGAGTTATGAGAGGATCGAACCCAGGGATTCATCATGTAAAATGGGCATCTACTCCAGCCCCCTTCTTCTGCACTAATTTACCCAGGCTGACCCTGAACTCGCGACCCTTCCTCAGCTTTCTCATCTCTGGGATTGTACGCCCGCACCATGAGGGCACTACTATTTCTAATCAGTTGTGATAATGACAACCATAGGTGGTTCTGAGCCTTGAGCAGTGGTCTGGGGAGAGGCAGAAGCCAAGGCTTCCCCGTGCCTCCACAGCACCCTTTGACCCTGGCTACTCAAGGGCTTTGAAAGCAGAGATTTTCAAAGCCCCATTGATTTTCTTTCCCCTCATCTGTCTCAGATCCTGCCTGGCTGTGAATCTCACACAAAGCCGCCCGGCCGCTCGATGCTTCTGGTCACTTCCTGGGTGCGGTCTCCTCTCCTAGCTGAATATGCTAAAGTTTTTCCATAGCCCCATCCTGAACCTAGCACCCAGGAAGAAGGTGGGGAGACACCTTCTTCCTGGACAAACTCTTCCTGCTCTGAAGGTTATTCAAGGTGGAAGCTAAGTGTCTTCTCCCCAGAATCCAGAAAAAAAGGGGTCACAAATTCAGCTGTGCTGGGAAAAACCAGGGCTGTTGACCAGTGGAGTACAGAGGGAGGGTACAAGCAGCCGCGGGTCAGCCTGGCCCTTGCTTCTAACCGGACTAGGGGAGGGAGCGAGGCCAAGAACAGGGCTTGTAATTCATTATCCCTAAAGACGGGGCCTGCTTCATATTCTTCTTCATCAAGGAGACAAGGGGGGAGGAAAAAAGACGCCTAGCCAACCTCCACTCCCTTAATAGCCCCACTATTTGACGATTTGTTTGGCAACATATGGGTTTGCTCTTGTAAACTCCACTCTTAATAATAAAACAACAGATGGTGGAGGACGCCTTTCCTCCCAGCGCTCAGGGGCCTAATGGGATGCTGGCGGCTGGGGCAGGGCTGCCTTCCCTGCAGTCCTGTGTTCCCCGCAGCGTCCCCTACCACGCGGCACCTTGGCTGAAGCAAGCTCACACAGCCAGCCCCGGCGACTGCTATTTAAAAACCTGAGCAATTTTCTGGTGTGTGCACCGACTTGCTTTTCCCCCTGTCTGATTGATTGAGGCTGTTTGTCAAGTGCTGCCATCGAGTCGCTAAAAAGAAAGGTGCCCTGGGGAGCAGCTAAGGATCACGATGCAAAACTTCTAATATGTTTTATTGCAACTTGTATTTCAAAAAAAAGGCTGGCGCCAGGAAAGGCTTTGTCTGACATTGGCCTGGGAGTGTCTCCCTGATCCAGGGAAAGCACTGGGGACATCAGTGGCCAGGTAATTGAGATGCAGAACAGCTCCCCTGCTCCCCCTTCCTGGCAGTCCCCTGGGAACCCACACCTACATGCTGCAGAAGGGGCATGCAGGATTCTTAGGGCAGGCAACTCAATGCCTGGGTCACCTCACAGAGGCTCACCTAGGAAATGGACCACACACCTATGAGGCTGACTTGGGGGACAAATGCTATGGGAGGGGGCTCCATCTTGTCTCATACCACCAAGGTGGTCTCAGCCCCAATAGCCCGAGGCTCAGCTGAAGCTCAGACCTACCTTGGCATACTCCATCAAATCATTTCGGCCCTTGAACCGGTTGTAAAACTCAGGCATCCTCCAGGGGGCGATGACCTGGAGGCAGGACAAAGGGGACAAAGGGTCAGGACCTGGGTAAGGAGTCTCCCACTGCGTCCCTCAGAAGACTCCCTGGGGAGTGAGCAGGGAGACTAAGGAAGGAATACTGGGTGCTGGAGAGACCTGTGTTCTGTGACCAAATGGCTGTGCATCCCTCTGGGCCTCAGCTGAGACCTGAGTGTCTGAGAGCTTCAAGGTTCAGTGAGTCTAGGGTGGGAGGGAGACAGCACCCCCCATAATGCTGCAGTGGGGGCGTTATGGAAGAGTCCCAGCTATACATATTACACATGGGCCCTGCTGGCCTTCAGGGTCAGGGTCTGGTCCCCAAGAAGTAGAACTCAGCATATCACCCAGTACAATGTCGCTGGTGTGGTGGACACGGTGGGGTGTGGTGGACACGGTGGGGTGTGGTGGACACGGTGGGGTGTGGTGGTACCAGGGTACGCTCCTCAATGCCCAGCCCTAGACAGCATTCCTTAATCAGGCTTAGAACTGAGAAACTTCATGATTGGCCAGGCTCCCAGAGACCAACCAGTTTGGGCCCCTGCCCCATCCCATCATAGCCCCTGGGCTTTGCCTCTTTAAAGAAAGATCCAGAAACTAGTCACCCCATCCCCCACAGTGGCCGTGGGAACCAGAGGCAGAGGTTGAAGGATAGGCCCTGGCGCCAGAGGCCCTGCAGCGCAGCTACTGTGCTGGGCACCTTTGGAGGCCTGGCCTGCAGAGGTCAGATGTATCAGAACTCATTACCGCTCACTTCCAGGCCTGCTCCATCCCCAGGCTGGGAACAGCTGGCAGTCCGGCAAGGGACAGAGAAAGACGGCAAGGGACAGAGAAAGACGTGCCGCAGAGAGGAAGAAGCCCAGGGGGAAGGAGAAGGATTAGGTCTCCTGGGGTTACCAAGGAGCTCAGATTGAGGTTGTGTAATGCAGAATGCAGCCACCGGTTGACAAGACCGCGCCTGGAGGGCTGGCCCCGTGAAAAGGACATGAAAACCTCTATAACAGTTTGGGAAATGCTGAGTCCATGTTGGATAACTTTTTGGATACGTGGAGTTCTATGAAATATTAAATTATGTTGCCCGATTCTCTCTCTCTCTCTCTCTCTCTCTCTCTCTTTCTCTCTCTCTCTCTCTCTCTCTCCTCTCTCTCGATAGGATCTTACTACATGGCCTTGGCTAGCCTGGAATTCACTATGTAGACCAGGTTGGGCTTTAATTCATATTCATAGTGAACTGCCTTCCTCTGCCTCCTGAGTGCTAGGCCTGGAATTTAATTTTTTAAAGATGAAGCAGCTAGAGGATGCGGCCCGCATCATATTAATGCCCATCTAATACTGCAGGGATGACTGAGTGAAGGGATGGAGGGGTAAGTAGACAGAGGCCCAGGTCAGTCAGGCTGAGGGACAAGGGTGACCGAAGGGAACAGTCTGGTCCATGCACATGTATATACCCCCCAGGTGACATGCCAAAGGTCCCTGGGGAAGGCTCTGAGACACGGAGGGGGTCAGCCACAAATATCCAGAAAGGGGTCAGAATGTAGCAGGAAGAGGCTATTCTGACCTATGACCAGAGATATCAATGCCCCCCCATACCCTGACTGCACCTCCAGGAAGAGAGAATGGCTAGGAAGATAGCAAGCTTCCCAGAGACTGCCACCTCCTGTCTACTGGTGTCCTTTACAGGACCCAGGGGCACATGGAGTGACACAGAGATATTAACAGCACAAGGACTCCACCCTTGTCACCTCCTGGACCTCACTGTCTACTCCCTAGGGTGAAGAGCAACATCTTACCTTAATCTGGGGTGCCAAAGAGTAGCAAGTAAGCTCAAAGCGGACCTGGTCGTTCCCCTGGAACAGAGAGCAAGGGATTATGAGTGCCACAGGATGGCATCTGGGGATGGACGACAAAATGGCAGAGGGCTCCCTTCTCACATAGTGCCAGCCTGTGACATTGCTATCCTGTTTTAAGGCCAGAGACAGAAGCAGATGCTGCTCCATGCGAGGGGCCACGACTGGACCCCAGGGCTTTCCCATGGCATGCACAAGATGCAAGGCTTGGGTAAGCATGTGTACTGCTAGCTGAAGGGTATAACACACAGCTGTACCATGTGTACACGGCTGAAGAGTGACCGCACACTGAACAGCACACAGCTGTACCGTGTGTGTGCACGGCTGAAGGGAGACCGCACACTGGACAGCACACAGCTGTACCGTGTGTGCACAGCTGAAGGGTGAGTACACACTGGACAGCACACAGCTGTACCGTATGTGCACGGTTGAAGGGAGACCGTACACTGGGCAGCACACAGCTGTACCGTGTGTGCATGGTTGAAGGGAGACCGTACACTGGGCAGCACACAGCTGTACCG
>NC_022011.1:45522240-45528990 GCF_000317375.1 Microtus ochrogaster
GGAGACCGTACACTGGGCAGCACACAGCTGTACCGTGTGTGCATGGTTGAAGGGAGACCGTACACTGGGCAGCACACAGCTGTACCGTGTGTGCACGGCTGAAGGGAGACCACACACTGAACAGCACACAGCTGTACCATGTTCAAGCTGAGGGCAGAGCATGGGCACACGGAGACATCTGTGAGTATGTGCACTGTTGAGAACATGGTGGAGGCCTGGAGGAATACGCGTGCGTGTGTGCGTGTGCGTGCGTGCATGCATGGATGTAGTCTAGAGGGTCCTGTAGGAGCATGCTGCTCCTTAGGGGCTGGAGACCTGGATCCCAGAGACTCCAAGCAGGAAAACACAGGCCCCCAAGGGGCCCAGCCTCACAGTTTGATCTTTCACACTCATGAAGTGGTGATTCCTGTCATTCCCCAAGCCTCAGTTTCCCCAGTTCCTAGCGGTTTGGGTGGGGAATAGAACTAAATGACCTGGGAAGGCCTTCTGCTTTCAGCCTCTTTCTGCACAGACAGGGAGACTGAGGCCCAGAAGGGGCACAGTACTGTAAAGTGAACAGATGCGTGTCCTCCTGAGGCAGAGACAGACTCCCAACCCCAGGCCCGCACGCCTCACAGCCTGTAGATGGTCATCCTGACCACTCCGTGAGTCAGGAGGAAGAGGGGTAGGGCAGGCACAGGCTACCGGGGATGCTGTCTCTGTGTTGTCTGCTCTGCCACTCACAGAGAGGGAGGCTCAGGCACTGAGAAATAATAGAGGCCCCTTTCGCCTACTGTGAAAACTGCATGGGCGCAGCCAGGCAGCAGTGGGAATAACATGTTATTTTCCGGAGTCTTGTCAGGTGGTGCGGAAAGCCTGGTTCCAGCCCCTCCTCACAGAAAAGAGCGGCTGCTGATCCTCTTGGACACCGGGCCCCACAGCCAGCCCCTCCGTCTCCATTCGGTCCCACACAGGCACCTACTACTTCTGTCACAGGGACAGTTCCAGGGGCCAGAGGGCCTTTTAGCAGTGCTTGAGAGATGGACAACACGAAGGCCAGAGATGCGGAACCAGTGCTTAGGGTCACAAAGGCGACACATCCATCCTGAGACTGCTTAGTTGGGCAGGTGCAGTGAGTGAGACCATGGGTTCCGTACAAGCCACCCTATGGGGTGTGGGGGGGGGATGTGGGGACACTGAGGCAAGGTGAAACAGCACCCTTAGGAAGCCAGAACGCTCTAGCACAACGATGCCTCATCTTAGATTAGCACCGTGCATGGCCAAGTGCTACCTAGACTGGCCACTCTTCCCCTGTGGCTTCATGTTTCACCGACACAAAAGGCAGCCTGTGCCTCCCGAGCCAGGCCCGGCTAGGCTGGTGTCTGCTGACCCAGACATGGCAGGGGGATGGATACCCATCTGTTCAGAAGTCGAGAGCCTTGGAAAAGCTGGACAAACAGGCTTTCTTGATTCAAAATCTGTCCTAGGCAAGAGTCTAAGGCTTTGCATTTTCTTTACTGACCCTCAGGCTCCTGGTGCTGGGGCAGCTCCTAGTAGCGTCCCTAAGTGGGAGATGGAGGTGGGGGACAGAGTCATATCACACACATGTCGTCCACATACTGGTGCGTGTGCACATGCGTGTACCATGGTGAGCGCCCATGGGAATGGAAGGGCAAGGAAGGGGGAGTGCCTCCCATCTGCCCTGGGGTAGCCTTGCAGATGGTGCCATTTACAAAACTATCCCTGCACCCCCAGAGTCTTAGGCTCATATTTCCTGGCTTTTCTTTGAAATCTAGGGGCTCGAGCTCTCTGGATGGGTGGGGGTTCACTTTTACAGCAACCAAGGATAAGAAACAATGCCGTTCTGAATGACACTCTTTGGTCACCTTGACCCCGGGCCTTTGCACAGACCACGCCTACAGCCAGGGCTGCACTTCATTCAATGTCTCTGGCTAACTCCTGCCCTTCTAGGCTATCTGAACACATCCTGCCAGTGTTCCTGCTGGCTTCGTGTCTCAGTCCCACAGCGCCTCCATCTGGCTGTACAGAGCTACTGCTTAGGAAGCACGGTGAGAGTGCTGAGGCTGGAGAGATGGCTCAGCACTCGCTGCTCTGGCAGAAGGCATGGGTTAGGTTGCTAGGACATACTTGGTGGCTCACAGCCATACATAATGTAACCCCAGTTCCAAGGGATCCAATGCCTTATTCTGACCCCTGTGGGTTAATTCACCTGTGCGGTGCATACACAAACACATAAGTAAAAAATTAAACTATTGTACCAACTCTTAGTGACAGGTGCTAAGGCAGAAGAATGGCAAGTTTAAGACCAGCCTGGGATATATAGAGAGACTATTAAAAGCAACAAGGAGCCTGGCTCCTCAGAGATTCACTCTTGAGGTTACCCAGGGACCTCTCTGGTCTGGGGTACCGGTAGCCTGCTCACATCTTGGCCATGGACCCCTACATCTTTAGTGGGACTCTGCCAATATCCTGTTGGGACCTGCCTCAGCCGGCCTTCGGCATGTCCTCATGCCCAGTGTGGCTCTGCCTCTTGATCACCCTGCCCGCCATTCTCCAGGGACAACCACTTCCTGAGATGTGCAGTCACTGGTGTGTTCGAGAGAGGCCGATACTGCAACCCAGTGCTAAGCCCCAGCTGATCCCAGGACCTCTCCACTCCAGCTCTTGGAAGCTGTCTGCGAGGGCCATGTGCTGCACACATGTGGAGAACACCCAGACCAGGGAGAGCAGAGACAGAGCCGCTCTGGCTCCCCAGCGTATCACTGGCCTTTTGGCTGCTGGTATCAGGGACCCTGAGATGCTTCAAACTGGACCATCTTCCCTGTGAACAGTGGAGACACCCCCAAGCCCAATCAAAGCAGCTGTAAGGGCCCATGTGGAAAGATCTAGAGCCCTGCTGGTGAAGCCCTGAAAAACCTCTGCAGTGAACTCAAGCCCTGTCTGCACCCTGTGCCCATAGTATCCTCAAACCTAAGCCTCTGGTGCCCTCTGGTGGCCATATGCACAGCATGTGGTCAATCTCAAGAAAGAACCAGGAGATTCAGTCTCTTGCATCTCCCGGTTGATTCCCCATAGAATGGACCTTCAGAGTCCTGATCTCCGCTCCAGCCTGCAAGCCTCCCAAGATGGGGAGGTTCACTGCCTTCTCATTTCATCTGGAAAGGTTCAGTGGCTCAGGGGGCTTTATTCTGCACTGAGACCTTTGCCGGTCCACATTCATCTCTCTAAATGGCCCAGGAGCTGGGTGCTATCTTCACACTCATCTGTAGATGGTGAAGCAGAGACCCACAGGGGAAAGTGAACAACGTGGAGACCATGGTGCTTGATCTGAGCAGAGTGTGCAGCTCTGAGCCCTGGGTCTGACTTCCTAACGTGGCTCTTAGGGAAGATGGTACTTACGGATCACCCAGATAGCCCGTAGCACCCACCTCTCCTCATGTGGTGCCCTTTTAAAATCCAGCTAAGCAGACTGGTTACCAGTGAAAAGTGGGACCCTCTTGGGTGTGAAGACTGCTGGCCAGTCTGCTCCCCTTCATGGCTCCTACCCAGGAGGGTTGTTCTCCAGTATCCTCTGGAGAATTGTCTGAGCCGGGCTCAGACCCTGCTGCCTCTCCCATAGCTTCTCTGTGTCCCCAGTCGGGACATTTGTTATCACAGTCTCTGGTCTCAGGGACACTCTGCTCCTTGGCTCTGCAATGTGTCTACCTGTGCTCATAGCCAGAGTACAGATGTCATGAAGACAGGAAGCGGTCTTCCTCCTGACCTTTGACCCAAGGCTCTTGACTCCTGACCTTCAGTGGGTTTCCTAAGGACAGCCAATATAGCCTTGAAGGATTCAACTGCATCTGCCACCCAGCAGGTACCCACCCTTGGCATGTCAGACACAGCTAGCTCATCAGGATCCAAGACAACAAAGGAGCAGCCAAGCTTTCACACCAGTGCTACCCTGGTGGTTGGTGTTTCCAGGGCCACCACCAGGTCTGCTTTAGCTGCATGTCTCCTGTACCCTCAACATCACAGCCCCATGTCAGCAAGGTGGCAAGCCTCGTGGGTTACAGAGCAGACGGGTTTGACAGCTGTGCCCTGTCCTAGACTACTGTCACGGCGTACACTGTTTGAGAGTCTGCGTCTTTTTGTTTGTTTCTTTGTTTTTCAAGACAGGGTTTCTCTGTGTAGCCCTGGCTGTCTTAGAACTAGCTCTGTAGACCAAGCTGGCCTCGAACTCACAGAGATCCTCCTGCCTCTGCCTCCCAAGTGCTAGAATTAAAGATGTGCACCACCTCACCCAGAGAGAGTTCATTAATACAGTTGAGTGCGGCCATCTGGGAACTGCCCCAGGGAGTCCTCTTTATTCTGTGCTATACATGCAGGCAAAAGCATCCCTCAAAGCCAGGTGCCATAGCCAGGTGTTGATGCACATCCCTTTAACCAGCACTGGGGAGGAGGCAGAGGCAAGTAGAGCTCTATGAGCTTCAGGTCAGCCTGGTCTACACAAAGAGTTCCAGGTAGCCAAGGCTATAACACAGAGAAACCCTGTTTGGAACAACAAGAACAAACAAACAAAACAGCCAGGTGCCAGGTCTAAATCCCCAGATGTGACCTTGTTTGGTCTTCACAGAGGAGCTGGGTTTTGACGAGGCTATTAGGGTGTCCAGGAAGACCAGCCCCCCACAGAACACAACTGAGGCCTCTATGAGGCAAGGACTGAATGCCTGGGTTCTGGGGACAGGGGTGATCTCGAACATAGTCCTTCTCTGGGCCTTAGGAAGGAGCAGGTCCTTACACTGTGCCATTGAAGTTCTGGCCTTCAGAATCCACCCTGCTCTCCAGTCCTTTCTAGCCCTTTCTGTGACATCCCGTGGTGACATATGCTGTGACTTTATCTGGGGCTGTGTCAGGTCTACCGAGGGTGACAAGGCTTCCCTGGGAAGCTGAACACACAGACCGAAGGGATGACCACTGCTGCTCAGGCAGCCCAGCCCTTCACCCTGGACACCTCTGAAATCCTCAGTGACCTAACTTCCCTTCCTCCTTCCAGCCACCAGACCCATCATCTCTAGCCTTACCTTTCCTGTGGCACCGTGAGACACATACTTGGCCCCTTCGCGCTGGGCGATTTCCACCTGTTTGCGGGCTATGCAAGGCCTGGCCAGAGAGGTACCCAGGAGATAGCGGTCTTCATAGAGCGCACTGGACTGGACAGCAGGCCAGATGAACTCCTCCACAAACTCCTTGCTCACATCTTCAATGAACACCTAAAGGGAGAGTGGTTGTGAGAGGGAGCCTAGCAAGGATTGGGGCCCAACACAGAACCCTAAAAGTCCATACAAGATCAGAGCAGACTTCCTTTCTGCCCTGTAGTACACACCACTAATCAGTTCCAGCCAACCATACTATCAGTCTCCTTTCTGCACTCATGGCAGACATTACTAATCAATCCCAATATACCATCCAGCATCCTTCTCAACAGAACAGAACTCTGTTGTTCCCTAGGATCTGGAACAGAAGTTATCAACCAGGTGAGCTTCTCTAGAAGGAACCTGGCAATCCCTGGAGATATTGTCCGTTGTCACAATTGCTGGAATAGGTGAGGGAACAGAGCTTGGAACAGCTAGTAAATGCAGCCAGGGATCTGCTACACTCCAAATGTCCAGGCCAAGTAGCCGTGTGTGAACTACTGAGACCCTAGCTCTGAAGAATGAAGACCTAGGAAGACCAGTGAAAACAATTGTATTGGGAACTGAAGAGATGGCTCAGCTGCTAAGAGGACCCCTGATCTTGTAGGACCTGAGTTTGATTCCCAGCACCCACATAGTGGATCCAACACCTTCTTCTGATGTCTGCAGGCATCAGGTACACACGTGGTACAGACATACATGCACCCATACACATGATAAAATTTAAAATATATAACACATTGCATCATCTACTGAAGTGCTAGTTGCTGTTTTTGTTAAGGTAGCTTTCATGCTGGCAACACAAAAGTAACCACCCAAGTGTTTCAAGCAAGCCAACTCCATAGAGGAACACAGAGGGGTGCTAAGACCAAAGGAACTGAGGGCACCACACACCAGTCCCTGTGCAGAAACTGGCTGAAGTCCTCAGTGCTTTTCCTCCTGCCTAGGTAAGGATAAGGCAGCCCCACCCTCCTGTCTCCTCCCCTACCCTCCTCTGGGCACCCCTGAATAGAGTCTCACTCCAGGCTTTGGCCACAGGGTGCCTTGGGTTTGTGAGACTTGATCCCTGAGTGCTCTTTCTGACCTGTAGAGTCCTGCAGGGACAAGCAACTGAAAAAGTATCCTACAGAGCAATCAGTTCTGACCAGGCAGTGGACTGGAATGTCTCCTATCCAATCCCCAAGCAAAAGGGTTCAAGTGGCAAGGTTACTCCACTAGGAGCAGCTCACAGATGGCACTCAGTGGGGCCACCCAACATAGGCATATCTGTCAAAGGTTAGAGATGCAGCCAACACTGAGTCCAGCTGGGGTTTCTTGGGGATGGAAAAGGATGGAAGGATAAGCAGACGGACAGACAGCGGGATGGGCAGGTAGATGATGGAGGAGTGGATGGAAGAGGGATAGAAGAGGGGTGGACAAAACAAAGGACAAATGGGGAGTTGGATGATGGACTGACAGATGGACAGGTTAGTAGGTAAGTAGGTGCATGGATGGATAAGTGGATAGGTAGGTTAGTGGGTAAGTAGGTGCATGGATGGATGCATAAATGGATAGGTAGGTTAGTGGGTAGGTA
>NC_022011.1:45529140-45560311 GCF_000317375.1 Microtus ochrogaster
GATAGATGCATAAGTGGATAGGTAGGTTAGTGGGTAGGTAGGTGCATGGATGGATAAGTGGACAGGTAGGTTAGTGGGTAGGTAGGTGCATGGATGCATAAGTGGATAGGAAGATGGACAGATGATGGGGGTGTTCGTATATCTGAAAGCAGCACATTTGATCTCACCCCCCTGGAAGCAAGAGGGCAAACTGGAGGGATGGGTGTGGGAGACAGGAGCTCTTCTGCCCCTCCCCTCGCAGCTCCACTCCAGCCCCGAGCCCAGCGTCTTACAGGTACCTTTTTGGCCCCAAGCTTCAGGGCCTTCTTCCTGGCTTCCTCAAAGTCTTCCTTCTGGCCGATGTTGGCCTGTGGAGCAGAAACAGAGGCCAGTAAGCCGAGGGACGGAGAGGTTGCGAGAGAATTAGGAGGGCCCTGGGTGAACCCGGGCAGCCATCACAGAAGCGGTACCTCATGATGAGGAGGTGGCAGAAGGAAGAATGGGGCCTGCAGGGGGACTTGGAGGCTGGGGCTCCCCAGCAGCTTACACTTGGCCCCATGTGGCTGGGTGTGCACGTTACTGGTTCCCCTGGGCTGAGAGGGTAGCAAAGCTGCTCCTGGCACCCGAGTCGTTGGGACACAGAGATGTGTTGTAATCATCCACAAAGCAGAGGCTTCCTCTGAGGCCTGCCCTGCACCATCACCCTGGCCATAGGCAGGGACCAGCTTATCTGAGTGTCCTAGTGGGCTGCAGGCCGCAGGTCAGAGGCGTTCAGCTTGCACACATAAAGTTCTGCCTGTGGACTTGAGCCCACTGCCTGTCCCCACCTGAACCCACAGGTGGGGTCTGCTCTCCTAAGGCCCAGCTGTAGGTTCCCATCTGAGATTACCCAGTTTTCAATCTGCCAGATGTCAAATCTGGGGTCTGTAGAGCTAGGACCACCCTGCCTGACACACACGCACCTACCACTCACCAGGTGGCTTGGAGCAATGGGCTGCCCCCCCCACTATAATCCCAGTCCTGTGTAGCTTGTCAGTTGACCATACAGAGACCGCCAACAAATTCCAAATTCTTCAGAGGATCTTTCAGCTCATTTCCCTGGGAGGATCTCCCCTACCTCACTCCCCACCCAGAAATGGTGGTCACTATTATGCCACACCCCATCCCCACCTGCGTGACAGACCCGTGTTCCTAAGGTGGACCCACAGAGAATGCCTGGAAGGCCTGACTCCAGCCAATGGGGGGAGCCTTGGGCTCTGCTACCAGTGTGTGAGCCTGACACAGCTGGGTTATGATTTTGTTTGCTGTGGAGAGGCCAGGAATGAAGCCAAGGAAAGACAGCTCTGGACAGCGCCTTGATCTAGCCGTGCTGGAGCTTCCCTACTATGAGAGGCAAGAACTGCTTTTCGATTTTTGCTCTGTTTTGCCTTCAGCTGCTCTAGGCTGGAGCTGAAGGGTTTCTAACCCAGAGTCTTGATGAGCACAGCTGTGGAGAGGATTCCTAGGCTGCTGAGGATCCTGAGGGCAGCCGGCTCAATTAGTGATGTCTGTGCTAGGTCCTGGGTGCGGAAGTAGCACCAAGCACAACCTCTCTCTGATGATCCATTTGCCGCCCTAGAACTAAAGACCACTTAGAGGGAGAGAAGAGGCCAGGACTGTGTGCCACTTCGAAGCACAGAGATAGCAGAGGCATAGTAGCTAAAGGCACGCCCCTGTTCCCGCCATCCTGTCCCCTTCTCTGGTTCTGAGGGGCATCTTAAGGCCAAAGAAATGGAGGCAGCTCAGCAAGTGAGAGGCCGTTTCCCCTTCTGGCTCAGGACAGTTGTAGAGAGAGAAAAGCAAGACTTGGTGGAGGGACGCGGTGACCCGTGGGCAGCAGGGACAGAGAGCGACAGATGGTAGGCATGCCAGGCACCTCCTTACCAGGTAAGCGATGACATCATAGCCTTGTTCCTTCAGCCACACAAGGATGCAGGAGGTGTCCAGGCCGCCACTGTAGGCCAGAACCACGGAGCCCTTGCTGGACATCTCGTCTGAGGGAGTGTGAAGGAATGGTGAGTGTAACAGGCCAACCCTGCAAGTCCCTCCTGGCTCGGGGCCCACTGGGGGTGGGTGGGAGGAGGCCTTGGGCAGCTTTATCCCTGGGACAATAAAGCACTGGGAACAGAATGTCCACCTTCCTGCATCCACCCCTCCTGGGAGACCCTGACCTGACTGTTCTGAACACATTCCACATGGGATCCAAGAATGCTCACGGCAGGGGTCGGGGCCAGTGATAAGGAGGTCAGTCTGGGAGCCAGTCCCCACCAGCTAGACAGAGAGGCTGAGGGCTGGACCAAAGCCAGCTGTGTAGCGGAGGCTGGGAAGGGGCCTGAGCCGGAGCCGCAGGCAGCTGACATGCCCCCTTAGAACTGTTCCTTGCCAAGCAAGATGCATCAGATAGGGCCCTGGGCACCCCGAGCCTTCACAAGGACCCCAGAAGTAGGTGGATGGTGCACAGGGAGGTCAGCGGTCAAGGTCACAGAACAAACAGTTCAAGGGCAAAGAGAAAGCCTGGCTTTGGAACTTGGTTTTTTTGCCTGGTAAGTGATGTCGCCTCCCGCCTTTGGGCGAAAAAGCCACAGGATCAGCCACCTGGTCCTGGGCACCTCTCCCTCCTTCCCTCACTGGAATTCGAAGTAGCTTGACACCCTGTTTTCAAGGGATCTTGAAAGACCCCCAGTATCTGTCAATTCAAACCCACAGGGATGCAGGAGTGTTTTGTGTGCAGACGGAGAACGGGGTACGGAGAGAGGCCAGGCAGAACACCTCTCCGTAGTCTGGGGTTCTTTCCCAGAAGCCCTACCACAATACAACCCCTTCTTCAACTAACAGAGCCTTCCAGAAAGTACTACGGTTGTCTCTTGGCCATTGCAGCTGTTTCTTCTGTCTAGACGGCTCCCTGAGTGCCCTCGGGCATGCCATGCACGTGGCCCACTGCACTAAAGAGGAAACTCAGAGTCTGAAACTCGGTGATTATAATCTGTCAGTGGGCAGTAGGGCCAGATGTGGACCCAGGACTCTGTGTCTCACAGTTCCACGAGGGCAGTGGTTCTCAACCAGGGGTTGCAGAGCAGACATGTACATTATGATTCAGAACAGTAGCAAAACTACAGTGATGAGGTAGCAATGAAAATAATTTTATGGTCGGGGGTCAGCACAACACGAGGAACTGTGTTATTAAGGGCTGCAGCATTAGGAAGTGGAGAACCCCTGCCTTAGGGCAGAGGCACCTAGGGTCCTTGTTAGATGTTGCTGGGAAGGGTGATGGACAGCCCTCCACAAGCCTCAGGAATTCAGCAGGGTCACCTGGTTGCCACCACTACCATGATGACTGTTGAGTGCTGTCCCTTGGGTTCTAGTGGCTTTCCCAGGCCACCCAGTGCCATGCTGCATGTGGACTTTGGAGCTTGAGCCAAGACCATGCAGCTCCTCACACATCCGCCAGGCCCACTCTCTAGTCAGCCCCAGCGGGTCTCTTGAAGGCCTTTTGGACTTAAGGAGGCAAACACCTCAGGAACAAGGTGGTTGGTGCAAGGGCCAATTCTCCCTGCTTCCTGCAGTCTCCAGCAGGCAGCAACTGTCTGCCTATGCCCAGCCAGCTGCCCTGGACCTTGGCATTCAGTGACTCAGCAGGCCCTGACCTTGGGACCAGAAGATGGTGCCCATGGCAACTGCAGCTAGGCAACTGGCCATAGAGGATGAAGGGAAGGAGGGAGAAGGATCAAGGTGGAAAATACCTGTGATTGCAAGTACAGGTTCCTGGATGGAGTCCGCAGTCTGTCTCCCTGGTCCGGTGAACCACTCTGTAGAAGCAAATGTGATGTTGAGTTCCTGAATCTGGCTTCTGTGGCCACTTGATGCTATGAGTGGCCCAACTGAGACAGGAGACATGGTGTCAAGGAAGACATCTAGAGTCGTGTGTCCGCTAAGCAGGAACTCTACCCCTTAACTGCATGGATCTAAATCATCCAGTTTGTTAAGTTTTGTATGCATCAACCTGGAAGCCTCTGTCATAATCCAGACAACAAACATGAGCTAAAGAAGTAACTTAGTGGCAAAATTCCCGCCGCAGAAGCCTGAGACCTGAGTTCAGATCCCTGGCAACCATTTTAAAAGCCAGTATAGTGGTGTGCACTATAACCCCAGAGGCAGAGACAGGAAGATTCCTGGAACTCACTGGTCAGTCAGTCTAGTCAAATCTGTAAGGTCTGGATTCAGTGGGAGACTGAAGCAAGGTGGGGAGGAGGCTAGAGAGATGGCTCCACAATTAAGAGCACTGGGAAGGACCTGGATTCGATTCCCAGCACCCACACAGAGGCTCACACCTGTTAACTCCAGTTCCGGAGGATTCGGCGCCCTCTTCTGGCCTCTGAGAGCACTGCTCACATGTGGGACTATACAGGGAGTCAAAACACCACACCCATAAGATGCTGACACCCTCTGGGGGTGTCAGAGAGAAGAGCTAGGCAAAAGGTGGTAAGGGAGTAGGGTACCAAGGGGAATGGATGCTGCCCGAGATTCATTCAGTTCTTAATGGTGACTTCCCCCTTCCCTTCCAAGGACACCTGGCGCCAAAAAGGGTGAAAAGGGAGTAGGTCTCCATAGAGACAGACCAAACATCCCTACTGTGCACTCTCAGTGGCCCCATGGAATGCTCCCTCCCAACAGGGCACTGAATTCTGATCTGCTTCTGTCATGATGTCTCTGCTCTCTCTGCTCGGAGCAGAGATCATCTCCCAGTGCCTACGGCAGGCATTTAGCACTTCAGAGCAGATATACTCTTTGGTGGTCAGCTCCTTGTTGGGGAGTGGGGAGGAGGAACTAGGATGCCCTGAAATGTGGGCTTCTATGCCTACCTCCATCTGCCAGGCTGTGGTTGTGGGAGCCTACGTTGGGGCTGTATAGTGTGAAGGGTGTGCCCAGCAAGGACTGTGTGCCTTGAAGCTCACATGCGGGCTTGCGGTGTGTGTGCTGCATTTGTGTGTGTATCTTTGTGCATCTGAGGTTGGGTACCTGAGAAATTGTCTCCGTGCACTTGAGGGGTACGGACCCGTGTGTGTGTGTGTGTGTGTACACAAGTGTGTACACTCATGCACACGTGCCTAGAAACTTGGTTAAGGAGACTGCAGTCTCAAAAGCTAAATGAAGCTATAGCCTTGACTTGGGGAGGAGACAGGAAGAGGCAGAGGGGAAGAAGTACTCTGGATGTGGGCTGGAGTTGTTTTAGCATCCCAACCATGGCCACTCATCTGTCAGGCAGGGGTGAGAACATCTTATCCCTCACATTGGATTCAAGGGTTCAAGGGCGTGCTGGAGATGGGGCCTCCCAAACACCCCACACCACTTCTGAAGATAATAACCTCAGCTTGCCCCTGACTCTCTGGGGGCTCAGGACACGGAGCTTCCTTCCCAGGGAAGGCATGAGGCCGGGGCTGGCTGAACTGAGAAAAAGTGCAGAATCCACATTCCCAACTCCCAAGCTCTCAAGGCCAGGGCAGGCAGCCTTTGCCATGATAGACACAGGCCAGAGGACAAATGACCACACATCAAGTTGGCTGCCAGCTTGTGTAAGTTGGCAAGGTAGAGGACACTCTCTGTGTCCTCAGCCAAAGCCAAGTGGCCAGTGCCCAGGAAACACATATCAGGCCAGCCAGGCTGTTCCTCAACACCCAGGAAGCTTGTATGGCTTTAAAACAACAGCGTTTGAGTGACAAGAGCATGGGTCACATGATGCTGTTTTCAGGCATAGGCTGCCACCGCCACCTATTCAGACAGCGACCAAGATGGGATGAGCCCAGCTCACAGGCTTGTGGCTTCAAGCCCAGACTGCCCTCCACTCCCTGGCTCCTAGGACATTTTGCTTTTCACTTCCTGTTCTGACAACTTGTCACCAGACAACAGCTACCTGGGCTGTTCTTCCACCCCCTCTCCAACTGATGACATGCTTATTCAGTTCAAATTGGTTTGTCATTACTTTCCTTATAAAATCCTAACTGTACCTGGCCCAACTTCCCTCTCCTGCTTTATGTCTGATAAAGCTAGCCTGCAATCCCAATACCGAACAGCAGGAGGCACACCAACCTCCTATGGCAGTTGTTCTCAACCTGGGTGGGGGTTGTCACCCATTTTGTGTGTGGGGGGATTGAATGAGCCTTTCACAGAGGTCACATCATAACAGTAGCAAAATTACAGTTACGAAATAGCAAGGAAATAATTTTGTAGTTGGGGGGTCGCCACAGCATGAGAAGCGTATTAAAGGGTCACAGCATTAGGAAGGGTGAGAACACTGTGTTATGGCATCCAAACCCTTATCTAGTGTAACTGTCCTGGCGGGCGTGAAGACACTAGTGCCCCTTCCTTTGACTCTCAGACTACTGAAAGGATGGAATTTCCCAGGAAATTCTGGAGGAATGGAAAAGCTTAAGCACCCGTGAGAGCCAGAGAAGAACCTTTCTCCCAAGAGGCCAGGCACGGTGGTGCACACCTTTAATCTCAGCACTTGGAAGGCAGAGGCAAGGGGATCTCTGTGGGCTTGAGGTCAGCCTGGTTCCAGAACAGCCAGGGCCACACAGTGAGACTTTGTCTCAAAAATAAATAAAGAATGGAGATACAATGTCATTTAGTTCTGAGTAGAGCTTGGGTTATGATGGCCCGGCCACACCTTGAATAGGATTGCTCAGTATACAATGCCTCTTGCCCTGCCTAAACCCCAGCCTGTGTCAGATGGACTTGGGGGTGGTCCCTGGACCTCTTTGTTTCTCTTCCAGTGCCTACATTGAGCAGCTCTCTAGGGTCTACCTTTTACTATCTTTGGTTTTGTTTTTCGAGAGACAGGGTTCTCTGTGTAGCCCTAGCTGTCCTTGAACTCGCTCTGTAGACCAGGCTGGCCTTGATCTCTGCTCTCCGCCCTGGGACTAAAGGCGAGCCCACCACGCCTGACTTGCCTTTTACTATTAGCTGTCTCTTTAGCCTAAGGGAAAGTTGGCAGAGTTGAGCTTTTCAGGGGCAGCTCTGAGGCTAACAGCTCCAGGTACTGGAAGAGCACATCATCCCACTCATTAGTGCCACCAACAGAGTCCCTGGGCGCCTGGCCTTTCCTCAGGTCTAGGGAGGAACCAGCCTCAAAGGAGGCAGGGAGCCTGGTCCTGGGAAACCCACTCTGCCCAAAGCCTTCAGAAAAAATCAGTGCCTCAGATCCAGAGTTCAGCAAGGCATCTCTTTCTACATGGGTGCCCACAAGCAAGCCACTCTCACTCCAGGAGCTGAGTGTTCGCAGTGAACGAAGGCATTTGGTTGGCTTAGGGGCCATGAGAAACCGCTGGTGCAGCAGGTGGGCTAGATTGACTCCGGGGGGAGTGCTTGGCTTCCACAGCCCAGAGCACGCAGGCATGTGGGGTGGGGGAGGGGCATGTATACCCCAGGGCTAGACTGGGGGCTTCCTGTGCTTGGTCCCAGCATAGAGGTTGGGGAGGTGGGTGGTGGACAGAAGTCACCCTCCATTTTTGGAGTCCACTGACACAGGACAGAGCCAGAATCCCTTGGGAAGCCCTTGGGGTCATTTGCAAAGCTTCTCAGCCTTTGTTGGAATGCGATGGAAGACCCTAGCGAGAACGTGGCGGGCAGCGGGGGGGGGTGTTAAAAAGGAACTATTCCAGTCTCTGCCCAGCCTAGTTCTTGGCTCCCTCCACTGTCTCCCCCCTTCTGAAGGTCTAGTCCCAGGGAGCGGGGGGAAAATGTCTTTTCAGGTCTGCATCCCAGATCCAGTGAGCAACTGAGCAGACCCAGGCTACATAGCTCTCTGCAGTTTACTCGACTCTAGGATGGCACGAGTGCCAGAACAAGGCTGGCAGCTCTGGAGACCCGCGGGTGACGTCAGACATCACCTGCCAGGTCACCAGCCAGGTGGAGGAGATGCAAGGGAAGGGATCAAAAGGAAGGATTTTCCTGATCTACCCCTGGGGAGAGGGCAGGTCTGCTCCTGCCACTGAGCTTGCAGACAGTCTGACATTCCCATTTTACAGAGGGGAATACTGAGACTGCAGTTGGCTCTCCTGGAGATTTCCCTCCGTAGCAGAGTGATCCTGCCTCCCTGGAGGGGGCCCAAGGCGGTAACAACCCAGAAACAGACGTTTCCTGTGGAGGGGCTCCTCCCAAAGAACCAGCCAGCCAGCCAGCAGGAAACCTGGCTAGGAGAAGCCCCACCCAAGCTGAGCTTCGCACTGCACCCCACCAGGAAGGGACACCAGTCACAGCCTAGAACAAGGCCGGTAGGCAGGGTCCACACGTTCACCTGAGCAGGGCACCCTCAGACTCGGGAGAAAGCCACACGCCCAAGCCCCTAAGGGAAAGGAGGGACTGAACCTCTTGCCTCACTTTGAGAAACAGGCCTGGGATAAACAGAGAGTCCGATCCAGGGAGAGTGACTCGGAGCCCCCAATCCTCTGGACTCTCCTTGGTGCCTACTCTTCCCCAACCCTCTGGACTCTCATTGGGTCTCTACTTGGTGCCTTCGCAGCACATAGGATCCAAGAAGGAAAATCAGACGGGACCTCGATACTCCCCTGCCCTGCTTCTCAGATCCTACGACTTGTGCCCTCCGCTGGGTTCCTTAGGCAGCACAGCTGCTCTCTCTCTCTCTCTCTCTCTCTCTCTCTCTCTCTCTCTCTCTCTCCCTCCCTCCCTCCCTCCCTCCCTCCTGGGACGGGTCCTAGGATAACGAGGGAGGCCCGAAACTTCTTACCAGTGAATCCAGGCAGCAGTGGCAGACGGCGGAGCAGGGCTGGGACAGGCGCGCATCCCGGGTTATAAGCACAGGGCCTGGGGGGCAGGAACCTGGGACACGTGGGAACGGGCGCGCGACAGGCCCCGCCCACGGGCCCTGCCCCCGCCAGCAGCCTCTCAGAGCTTGCGGCCACCTGCGGGTGGGCGTAGCCCGCCGTACTTGGCCTGCTGGCTCCTCCCACTTCCCTCGGCGCCAGCACAGCCTCCCGGGGGCGCACGGGCGTGGGCGCTTGCAGCTTCGGTCCCCAGATCCCGGCCGGCTAGTGGCGCCTCGGAGGGCGGTAGAGGCTGGGACCCTTGTGACTAGCAGGCTGATAGCAGCCGTCTTGGAAAAAAAAAAAAAAAAAGCCTCAAAAGCGCTTTAAGTGAAGTTGCTTAGGTTCGGAGGCTGTGTACCCGATTCATGTAATGGCAAGCGTCTGCCCTCGGAGCCCCTTGCTTTCCCTAGCCCCCAGACCAGAGCCAAGGGTCCACAAGAGAAAACCCAAAGGAGTTGGCCGAGGAAGACCGGTGTTGCCTGCTTCAGGTCCCGACTGTCTCCCCTCAGCCTGGCACCTGACCAGATTGCCCTGAGCTCGCAGTAAATTGGTGAATCAAAGCTCGTCTGTCTGCTGACCCGTCAGAAGACGGGGAAGGTGGAGGTTCTCAGGGGTGAAGCTGCTGGCTTGTAAAATGAAACTGGGGGGTTGTGTGACCCATGTGAGCCAGAAGTCTGGCCGGAGGTTTTCCAGTTTGACCTGAGCCATGCAGCACGCCGAACAGCTCCTGCCCCAGTGAACCCCAACACCCAGGATCATGGCCAAGGTCACTACCCCACAGGTAGGCCTGGTTTCCAACCCTCAGCCCGCCCCACACCCATGCCTTGCCCAGCTTATTGCATCAGCCTTTGACTCTGGGTGCCCCTGGGACTCATCCCAACCCTTTACTCTGTCTCCCGTGGGGGCTTCTGGGAGGGAGAAGGTGGCAGACACATTTATAAACACCACCCTAGGTATAGGGCTCTCTTGAGCTCCTGGCCCTGGCATCCAACCCAAATATGGTCGGTGATAGTTACAGACCTCAGTGAGCCAGGTGGGACTAGATGCCCAGGGCAGCTTGAGGAACCTAAGACACCCTATGGCAGCTGACCTGGGGACACTCACTGGACCAGCTCTGGGCTTTGCACACGAGAACACACCAGCAGCTTCTGAGCTACTTTGAGGCCATTCTTCCCCACTTGCCGACTGTTTCTTCTCTGTAGAAGTGGCCCAGGGCGGGGCAAATGTGTATATTTGTCTTCTGTTTCCATCCTCACCGCTACCCTTTATAGTGAATATATAATTCTGCCCTCATTCTACAGTTAGGAGCTGCAGCACAGAGTGGGGGTGCATCTTTCCCAAGGCTACACAGTATGTCAAGAGCATAGCAGAATCAGAAGCCAGTGGCCAAAGCTCTGGCCCCAACCCTTCCCTCTAACTTAGGTTTGAGCTGAACTGGGGGAGGGAGGGACTGTGTGTGATCCCAGGGTCACAGGCAACCGGGACCTTTACTTCCTGCTACAGAAATGACCCCAGCCCAGGGGACAGACACATGTGCCCTGGGAATATGAGGAGGCAGAGGTCAAATGCAGGGGCCTAGCTGGCTCCTGGACAAGCCGTGTTCTCTTCATTCCCCCCACCTTCGAGGTGGACACTTAGTCCAGCCCATCTCCGTTCTACTGTAAACCAGCTCTGGAATTTGGAAATGAGTCACCACGACTTTGGCCTTCACCTTTCCCCTTCCCACACCAAGGTCAGGGCTCCTTCAGGATCTGGGTGAGTGAGAAAGGAAAGAAAGGAAGGGAGGGAGGAGGAAGGAAGGAGGGAGGGAAAGAAGGAAGGGAAGGAGGGAGGAAGAAAGGAAAGAAGAAAGGAAGGGAGGGAGGGAGGGAAGAAGGAGGAAGGAGGGAAAGAAGGAAGGAAGGGAAGGAGGAAGGAAGGAAGAGAGAGAGGAGGAAAGAAAAGGAAGACAGACAGAAGGGTCTCACTATGTATCCCTGACTGGCCTAGAACTTGCTTGTAGACTAGGCTGGCCTTGAACTCATGGAGGTTCACCAGCTTCTGCCTCCTTCACACTCTACCCCTTGTTTTCTCAGACCACTGGACTTTCCTTGCTCCAATCTCTATGCTCATTTCCCTGCTTGACTACATAGTCACCCAGCCCTTCCTCTGTCCAGCAGCCAGAGGCGTCCTGAAAACACAGACCAGAACAGGGCCACACACACTCTTCTTAAAGCTCCTTGATGGGCCAGCAAGAGGGCTCAACAGGTAAAGGCGCTGAATTTGACCCAAGAAATCCATACAGTGAAAGGAGAGAACCACTCGATTCCTTTAAGTCGTTCTTTAACATCCATGCGTGCACCAAGGCACACATCCAAGCCCCGAAAGACAAATACATGAAAAAGAAAAGAACAAATTCTTCGGTGGTTTATCACCCCTCCCCTGTGTTCCTTTATGACTGTTCTAAGCGATTGTGTAAGTGCGCGTCTGTCTCTCGCACCCCTGTTCTGTTGCATTGGTTTTTTTATCTGCTGTCAGGCTGAGTCTGTGTTTTCTTGATTCTTGTAGCTTCACGGTGAGCCCTCTGGCTATTTCATGTTCTTGACATTTCCATAAAACAGCAAAAACAGCCTGCCGGTGTCTGTAAAAGAGCCTCTTGATGCAGGGGCTGGGGCTCAGCTGGCACGCCCAAAGCCCTGGGCGCACCACACCTGTCACCCGGCACTCGCGGGAGGGTCGGAAGTTCAAGGTCATCCTTGGTTAAGTAATGAGTTTGAGGCCAGCCTGGGCTACATAAGAACCTGTACCCTACCTGTTGGGATGTGTATGTGGGGCTGGCAATCAAATCCAGGGCTACCCCAAAAATTTAGACACATAAATCTCTATATCAACCTGGGAAGGCAGATAAAACTGCGTTTTCCAGTACGTGAACGTGGTATGTATCTATATCTCTTTGTAGCTTCTTAATTTTTCTTAACATAAAGAAACCCTAAAAATATTAAACGAAAGATTAATTAGTATCATCTGAGCAACAAGAAAGGCATGGCAAGAGTTAGGTCAATCTGTGGAGGTGTGGGAGGGGACTTCCTGACGTGGCCTTCACTATGGGAAATTCAGGTATCTGTTTGAAACCAGGGATGTGTTAAAGACACCATGGACGTGTATACTCTTCTGGGGGGTGGGATTGATTAGCAGTCTATTATGTAGCTCTGGGCTAGCCTGGTACTCTCCATGGAGCCCAGGCTGCTCTCAGATTTGCACTGGTCCTCTTGCCTTTGCTCTGAGTGTTGGGGTAGAGCCTGAGACACTGCACCCAGCTACACTTCTTTTGTTTATTGCTTATTTGCCAGTGGCAGGGATTGAACTAGAGACTTTGCACAGGCAGGGAAAGCACAGTATAGCCTGAGTTACAGCTCAGGCCTTCAAGTATTCACTCCTGAGAGTCAGGGAGCTGGCCGTTGTTAGATGTGGATGCCTGGGCAAGACATGTGGACTGAGATGGGATTGGTGGACAGATCTGTCATCCCCATTTCTTGGGAAACAAACTAGATAATGTTGAGTTTGAGTCCAACTGGGGCAAAAAAGAAACTGTTTTTCAAAAGACAAAGAGAAATGCTGCCTAGATAGCAAGACCCAGTGCTGGAAGAGATGGGGTTTTATAAGACGCCTTCGGCCTCAGGCCGAGGATGTAGCTCAGGCAGGATGCTCGTCTAGTGTGCATGGAGCCCTGAACCAAGCATGGTGGCTCACGCTTGTAGTCTTGACTCTTGAGAGTTAAGAGATTCCCCCCATTCTCTCTCTCTCTGTCTCTCTCTGTCTCTCTCTGTCTCTCTGTCTGTCTCTCTCTCTCTCACACACACACATACATACACACATTATGTACGTGTCTCTATGAGTATATGTACCCTTGTGGGTGCTGGTGCAGAGTCCAGAAGAGAGCATTGGGTGTCCTCCTCTACCATTGGGTATCCTCTATGACCCTGTACTTGGATCTGGGGCTACAGTCAGGGGACCCTTGCTTGTTACATGGGTGCTGGAACCCAAACTCTGGTCCTCATGACTGCAATGCGGCAGGTGCAGAGCCATCTCTCCAGCCCCTGAATAGATAGAATGACTTCTGAGACAGACTGACGGCCACTGCCTCTTCCAGGATCGGAATGAGACACCTGTACCTTCCTCTTGGCCATCGTCTGTTGTGCTCCTGTGTATAGCTGTCCCATAGGCTTGTTTTCACGTGGGAGGACCTTCTCTGCAGTGTGCTCCTTTGGTCCTTTCTGATCCCTCCCCTCTAACCATGTACCCTCAAGTTAGCACACGGCATGATTCGAAGAGCATGAGGCTCCGGTCCCTTCCCCTTGTTTCTCTGCTGTGGTCTTATCCTCCACTACCGTCGCCTCTTCCCTCTGCCACCCCTGGCTGCTCACATATCTCACCATGCCCTCCAGGGTGGTCTCCTGAGGCGCCTGCGCTGAAGGACAACCTCAAAGTATGTGCTTTCACAGCCTCCCGCCAGCAACCTATAGGCCTACATACTCTTAGCTTATGCTCATAGCTGTGGAGGGACCTCCTCCCCTCTCCAATCCTCTGCCACCCAATGGGCCCTGTAGCCGTTGCTGTCAGAGGAGCCTGAGAGTGTATTCAAAGTCCTTGCCCTGAAGCTTCTAATGACTGGCCTCAGAACCCACTGCGTCACTGCCCAGGCTTGGGCAGAGTGGCCAGAACAGAGAATGACCTCCAGGCTGGACCCCGGCATGCCCCTCCCATCCAGAGGAACACAGCGTCCAGTTGTTGCCCTTCGTGGAAAAGCTGCATCAGGAAGTTTAATGAGTGACCGACCAGGCGGAGCTGTTTTCCACCAGGACGGTGGGAAGAGCCTTGGAGGTCAGGAGCCCCAGGGACTGGATGGCTAGATGGGGCTGTGACCAATGGCAGCTGGGAGTGACAGGGCAGAAGCGGAAAACTCCTCTTGTGGGTCTGGATCCAGAAACGGCTCCAGCAGAGACACATCAGGAGGCTTCTTTATGAGCCAGCAGCCCCACAGGTCCCCTGCAGGGAGCTTAGTCCCCACTCACTGGCTGAACAATGCTGGGAAGCTCACTTTGCTCACTGGTCTGTTTCACAACCTCAGAAAGAGGAGGAAGAGGAGGGAGGGCTCCTGGGGAAGGGACACTCCTCACTCCCTTCCTCCAGGCCTTCTTCTAACTCTGACCTTTTGGCACCTCTCCCCTGATGGTTCGTAGAACACCGAGACCAACAGCAGCTCAGAGCCTTACAGCAAGGGTCAGAGAGTCATGTGGGTTTAAGCAGAGAGCTCTCCTCTGAGCCTCCAGACAGTAGCTTTACAACCCAGGGGGCTGGCTGAGACTCCAGAAGGGAGGGCAACAGAGCCGCAGGGAGAGGGGAGCTGTACCCAGTTTGCAAGAATGACCCCAGCTGGTCCTCCGTCCCAGAGTGGGGCCCTGTCCTCCTTAGTGCTACAAAGTCCATAAAAAATTAACAGCCCGGCAGAAAGACAGCTCGGGCTCTGATTCCTGACCCGTGTTTGCAGCCGGAGGAGGAGGCGGTGTCCTCATCTCCAGGAGATTCTCACGGGTGGGTCTAAGATAAATGGAATGTGGTGGGCTTGGGGCACCCCCCCCCCCAGTGTGCCTTCTCCCACCGCTGCTCTTCCAGCCTGCAGTTCCAATCAGAGTGGCTTACAGCGGGGCTCAGGCTTCTTACAGCTTCCGTGCTGTGTCTGAAAGAAGACAAGTCCATGGTGTGAAAATAAAAACCTTAAAATGTAAGTACTGGGACGTGCTTTTGCACCCCTGAGGGCGTGGGCTGGGGACCCAGTCCAGGGCCTTGGACCTGCTGGGATCCTGTCCTGCCACTGAGCTAACTCAGCCCCTGCTGCTGAAGTTCCCATGAGTAGTGCACACCCCTAGATGCCTGTGTTGTCTCTGCCTGCTTTGGCACTCCGAAAGGCACAGGGGGTGAATTGCAACAGCAACGAGATGTCCCAAAAAGCCAAAAATATTTACTCTTTTCATCCTTTAGAGAAATGGACAGAGCCCTGGCTTAGCATAAATATGTTTGGAAAGTAGAAGGCTAAACAGGACATGGAGGCGCATGCCGTAACCCCAGCGTCAAGGTTATCTTTAGCTACGTGGTGAGCTTGGGGCCATCCTGGGCTACATGAGACTGTTTCAACAAACAGCCAACAAAACAACCAAAAACCAAAAACCAAAAAGAGGGTAGATATGCCCTGGAGAAATTCTGTTGGCTGTTATGACAGCTTCTGGTCTAACGGTTGGTGAGCCACTCAGGGTTGAGAGCACTGGCTGCTCTTGCAGAGGTGATTCCCAGCACCCACACAGAGGCCTAGATATCTGGGAGTGGTGGGGTACCTCTGAAGTATGCTTGGGAGGCTGAGGGAGGAATTGTGGTGAGTTCAAGCCCGGCCTGAGCTACAGAAAAAGGCCCTGTCTTATTGCTTTCTCTGGGTCCTAGACAGGGAAAAGGTATATTCAGGGGGAGATAGCTCTTTCTTTTTTTTTTTTTTTTTGGTTTTTCGAGACAGGGTTTCTCTGTAGCTTTGGTGCCTGTCCCTGGAACTCCCTTTGTAGACCAGGCTGGCCTCGAACTCACAGAGATCCGCCTGCCTCTACCTCCCGAGTGCTGGGATTAAAGGCGTGCGCCACCACCGCCCAGCGGGAGATAGCTCTTGCAGTAAGCCAGGGAGGCAGGGAGAAATGTATCCTCCTCAAAACCTTCTGCACAAGAGATAAACTTTCACAGCTGTGTCTGGGGGTAGCCTGCAAGAAGGCAGGTCACTGAGGCAGGAGCTTGTCTGCTTAGAAAGAAGAGCAGGGGCTATGGGGAAAGCAGTGCCTGGGTCAGCACACAGGGGCACCTTAGTCCCTCCAGGGCAACAAAGCCACATTCCTGACCTACCCAAAGACCCTACTTCCAAACCCCCCACCTTTCTGATGGACTCCCTTTCCCCTTTTCCCCAGTAATCCCCACCCCCATTGCTAGGCTCTCCCCTTTGAAGCCCTGGACCCCCTGCTGCTCCCTATGGCGTAGAGCTCTCTCCCTCCCTCCCTTTACCAGGTAGCTGCTCAAAGGTCAGCCCTTTGGTGAGGTCTACCCCATGGGACTGTTAATAACTGCCCCAGAGGGGCTGTGGCTGTAGCTCAGCCAGTGAGATAAGGAGACTGACTCGGCTTATACATAATGACCCACCCCTCTCTGGGGGGAGGACAAGAGCATCTGGAATCTATTCAGCCCCATCCATTGTACACTGCGCTAACTCTGTAGGCATTTATATACATCTGTATCTCTACAGCCTTCCAGCTCCCCATCTCCTGCCTCTCCTCATCTCTGTTTCCGTGTATTTGCCTTGCATGTGTACGTGCATGTTTGTATGTGTGCAAACATGGGTATTATTTCCCAGACACATGGACCACTTTTCAAAATAATTTGTTATTTGTGTGTGTGGTGTCTGGGTGCCACGGCCCAGGTGCAGAGTTCAGGGGATGCCTCTCGGGGGTGGGTTCTCCCTTTTACCATGGGCTCTGGAGACCAAACTCAGGCTATCAAGCCTGAACGAGCACACTTCCACCTGAGCCATCCACCTCATCTTTGAAACAGAGCCTCTCCTTGGCTTTGAGAGCCCACCCAGATGTCTAGACGGCAGGATTCCACTTGCCACTGCCATCTCAACGCTGGGATTACAAACTTGGGTCGCCATGCCAGTACACGGTTTCGAGATTTGAACCTGAGCTTGCTGGCAAGGCAACATTACAAAAGCTGCCATCTCCTCAGCCCGTTTCCCCCTCAACAGTCTGCATCCAAACAAAATCGTGTAGTCTGTTTGCTTGCTGTAGCTGATTTGTTGATTACTTCACAGTTGAGTTTTGTTTTGTTGTTCTGTTTTTTTTTTTTTTTAAGTCAGCTAATTCGTTCACTCACTGGCACCAGAAGTGATTTTGTAAAAAACCAACCCTGTGCTCAAGGTCTCATGTTCTAGTGACAAGATTTACAAACAACAGAGGAATGGAGCCAAGCGTGTGCCTGCCAGTCAGACAAGGGTGCTAGGGAGCAGGAAAACCTGCTACCATTGTTTTGAGGCCAGGTCTGTCTTGTAGTTCAGGCTAATCTCACTACGCAGAGGAGGATGACCTGAACTCTCCTGCCTCTGCCTCCCTAGTACTGGGATTAAGGGTGTGTGCCACCATGCACACTGATTTAAAATTATTCTTGAGAATTAATGTACGATGTTTTTGCTACCACGGGTTGGTGTCCATGAAGAACATTTAAGTTTCATTAATTCCCTAACAGCTATATGGGGGAAGGGAGGCCCTACTGAGCTGCTCTGTTTTACACCAAACCAACATCCGAGCTAGTGATGGAGACCTTGTGATTCCTAAGGTCAAGGATCTGTTAGAGCCAGCAGCCGGGGTCACAGCAGGGGCTGGTCACCTCCCTCCCAGGGCCCTCCTCAGTAAGGTAAAATAATTCAGCAAAGCTATCAAGTCAGTAAAAAAGTTTTTATATTATACACACTCCCTGTGGTCAGGTCAGTGTCAGCCCCTGTAACCCCTACTGGGTCTGTCTTCCTTGGGGTCCTGGACCCCTGAGACCTTGTTCAGCTCCCCTTTGAGATTTGAAGCAGGCTAGGATATAGGCCTGCACAAAGGGCTTTGCCACCAAGGGGTAGCCCTCTCTGCCCTGGGGCCAAGGTCCTGTGCACAGCCGTGTTTACTGAAGATCTCGCTGACGCACGGGGCGGGAGAAGAGGACGTTCCTCTTATCACTGCAGGTGTCATGGGCAAGGGCCGCCCTGTTCCTCCCTGTGAGGTCGCGGTGGACCTGCAACTCTGGCTTTGCTTGCTCAGTATGGGTAGGGCGACACCGCGATTAGCAGGACATAGACACTCTGGTGGCGCGGTGCCGCTGCACGTACAGTCATGCGGTAGAGGCCAGCGCGGGTGAGCGCCCGGCGGGTATAGATCGCTCCTTGTCCAGCACGCAGCTGGCGCAGAGCAAAGGGGCTTCGCGGGTCCTGCTCCAGCACCGTGAGCTCTGTACGGTTGGCAGGGACGCCGGCCTCGGAGAAGGCGGCCAGGCGCGCCACATCATGGTGGGCGCGCACGCCAAGGGGCAGCGGCAACAGGCGGTACTGTAGTGTGGACGGGCTGCTGGCACTGCAGTCCTGCGAGCAGCGGCGGAAGCAGGTCCTGCGGGTGGCAGAGACACGCTCATGTGACTGCCACCCAGCATTCCTCAACCCCGAATTCCTTGCCTACAGGTGCCACTATTAGCCTGTTTCAGAGATGAGCAAACTGAGACACCAGATAGGGCCGTCTCCCCTCTAGTATGTCCTCCCTCCTCTCCTTCCTGGTCCAAAGCCCAGGGCAGCTCAGAAGGCACACAGCAGTGATAGAACTCAGCTGCTCAGGTCCATTCAGCGGTGCCCAGAGAGAAGCCTGGGGCTGAGCCACACATCTGGACTCCTAGCGTAGTAGAGGCTCAAAGGCACATGGTCAGCTTTGTAGGAGTCTCCTCCACTGCCTGCCTCATTTTCTCTCTGGAGGGTTTCATGCCCCACGAGTACAAGCCGTCTGACCCAAGTACTCTGGTCTTTGTGAACATAGTGAGCTGCGAGTCCCGGAGTCGGTGAGATTCCTCTAATTTCTATGTTTTGGGGTGCTTTCTCTCCGAGGTTATATGTGTACAAGGGGAGGGTGCATTCTCTGTCCCAGAGAGCACACCACACACGGCGCCCGGATCACCACGCACGGGGAGACAAGCTCGTCCCCGCCTGGGTACAGGTTTGCCAGGTGTGCCAGCACTTTACACCCGCCCCTGCCCAGGATTCCTGGCAGGACAGCTAACCCTGGCCTTGGGAGACTTCCTGGAGGTGGGGGGTCCAGGCAGAGGCGAGCCCTCGGAGAGGCCCTGGGAGCATGTGTGTGCCCCACCTCCTGTACTTTGCTAGTTAGGCCCTTTCTTACCCAGGGTTGGAGCCCTGCCGGTAAGCGGTCGGACAGGGTGTGTCCACACACTGGAAGCTGCCTCGGGTGTTGAAGCACATCTGGCCAGGCCCACACTCGATGCCATCTTCCTCACACTCGTTGATGTCTGTGCAGTAGGGTGCGGTGGGAGATAAGTCGATAGAACGTGGGATAGAACGTGGGAGCAGAGAGCAGAGGAAGCCCTGAGGCCCACGGAGTCAGACTAGCCTTCTGTGGGCGGAGCCCTGAGGATAGACCCCCCTACCCCACACTCTCATCTTCCCAGGGCCATGTCTTTACAGGGCATGGCTTGTAGGGACTTCCTGTTATCACGCTGGAGAACTTGGAAGGGTTGTGGCACTGGCCTCCCCTCTGGGTCTTTACCAGTGGCCATCTCTCCTGTCTACTCTCTGCATGGCAGAGGGCAAGGGTGAACAGGGAGGACCCCCCTCCACAGGTCTGAGAAGCAGCTGGACCAGCCCCAGGCCTTGCGCATCCTGGAAGGTTCTTGGGCTAACATTAGAGGCCATTATAACACCCACCAGCAGTAGTACCACCCTCTTCCTGTCTCACTTCAACCATCAGGAAGGCGAGATTCAGAGACAGGAGGAAAATAGCCCAGGGACACACAGCACAGCTTGTGGAGGGGTGTGGACTGGCCCTGGCCGGCTCACCCTGGCAATTCTTCCCACTGGGGAGGAGGCGGTAGCCAGAGGGGCAGAGGCAATAGTAGCTGCCCTCTGTGTTTTGGCAGGCATGCTGGCACAGGCTCCTCACTCGGCACTCGTCAAGGTCTGGTCCAGGTGGGGATAGAGCAGAAGTGCTGAGTCAGATTGCCAAGAGGCCAAGAGCTCTGAGACCCATCAGGGAAGGTCCCAGCTCCAGGCAACCCCTCCCCTGCCTGCCCCACCCAGGCCTGCTGCAGGAAGCCTCACCCCATCTCTATCGTCCATCACCGAGGCAAGAGGAGGGACCATTCTCTTGAGAGTCCTGTCCCAGGCAGAGGCACAGGGCCCCTCTGTGCAGCTAGCCCCCCTTGCACAGTGTCCATAGACTGCACCCCTGCTCCCACACCCCTCTTGGTACCTTCACATCCAAGAGAACATTCACTCCCCAAATCTCCCTCCCTCAAGAGGAGTGTTTCTCAAAGTGCATTTTCTCAGGCGTCTTTCTAGGAGGGGCCTCCCTCTGGACAAAGCACCCCAAAGTCAAACAACCATGCCAGTAGCCTTCTTGGGATTGCTTTGGTCCATCAGTATAGACACAGCTCTGTCCCTCACTTGCAGCATTTCCCCCTCCACATCTCACTTTATCCATGAGTGCTGGGATTCTGAGTTTACCCAGCTCCATGTCCAGCCTAGGAGCCCAGGCCCACCTTACCTGTACATACGCCATTCTGCCTTATGAAGCCAGCTGGGCACCAGGCCCGTCCCACACTGCTCAGGGCTCCAGAACCAGGCCGGAGGGAGACCCAGGCATGGTAGGAGCCACTGGGCCTGGGTATCCGAGACCGAAGCCAGGACACAAATGGGCTCCGGAGGCTGACAGTGGTGATATTTTGATTGTTTCGTTCCAATGGGGCGCAGGTCCTGTCATCCCGTAGGAGGATCTGGCCCGGCGGGCATAGGCATCGGTAGCTACCCTGGAGGTTGTGACACTGGTAGGCACAGGGTGGGGGCAGCTGTAGGCACTCATTGATGTCTGTGGAGGAGGCCAGGCGGGATGTGAGGGATAGGATGTTCTGTGGCTGCCTTTGCTTCAGCTGCCCCCATATATCTTTTTTTTTTGAAACAGAGTCTTGCTCAGAATGCTTCTAAACTCATGATCCTCCTGCCTCTGTCTCCTGAGTGTTGAGATGAGAGGCATGTGTCTCTGTGCCTGGTTCCAGCTGCCCCTTCCTGCCATCTTCCCAGAATTCAATGCTTTGCTCACTACACAGGTGTTTCCTTCACGCTGGCCTCCTGAGGATCCCTCTACCAGCATATCCTCTGACCCTAGGACTGTAAATCAGGGGACACCTCCCCGCTCTGAGCACCCCAGGGCTGCAGTCAGGGACAAAATCATCTCCCAGCTCTGAGCACCCTAGGGGTGCAGCCAGTCACTACCTCCCCGCTCTGAGCACCCCAGGGCTGCAGTCTGGGCTCCCAGGGCTGCATTCAGGGGACACCTGCCAGCTCTGAGCATCACCCCAGGCTATAGAGTCCCACAGCCCTTAGTGACAGTCATCTGTTCTACCCCCTATGCCTGTCTGAGGTCCTGCCCTGTCTTCACCTCTTCCCCCTCTGACATCCACAGATCTGGTGGCCTCAGTTGCTGCTTCAATCACTCCCAGACTCACCAGACCATAAATGCTCTTTGTCCTGAGCCAGGGCTGAGTGAGACACAGGATGCAGGGAGGGGCTGGCTGTCCCCTTACCTAGGCAAGGAAGGCCATGGCCTTGTTGGCGGTACCCCCTGGGGCAGCTACAGTAGTGGCCACCTGGAGTGTTCTCACAGAGTTGATTGTAGTGACACTCATCCAGCTGCTCCAGACATTCGTCCACATCTGGGGAGACACAGTTATGGAAGCGGTTTGGCCCAGAGGCCTCCTCCAAGGGTGTACCCTCCCACTTCACAGCAAGGCTTCATCTGTCCAATGTCTCATTTTTCTAATGGTGATTGCACAAGGCTGCATGCTGGCACTTCTCATTCTGCCTGTGACCAAGGTCAGAAAGCAGCAGGCCCCGGCACCAGAGAGAGGAAGGGGCTTAGGATGTGGGTTCCAGCTGAGTTCTGAGTATTCTAGGCCCTCGTAGTCAACAGTCCTTTCTGATTCTCAAGCTCAAGTGTGTAAGGGGTAAGAAGAGACCCTCTTCATGTCACGTTGGCAAGGGAGTCATGCGTGTGAAAGATTTAAGGACTCAAGGAAAGATTTAAGTATATAGGAAGAGATGGAGGGAGGAAGGAGGCAGGAGGGAAGAGGGACAGAGGAAAGAAAAGAGAGGAAAGGGATGGGAGGGAGGGGGAAAGAATCTCTTAAGACCAGAAACTTCCTGAAACTTAAAGATTCACAAATCTCTCCCTCGGGGCTCTATGAACAGTAATGGTTGCTAAAGAAGAGGAAACCCAGGCTGGGATGGGCTCCATGAGTCGCTGTGTTCTTGCAAGTAGCCCCTCACCCTTCCTTCCTCTGTAAGTAGCTCCCAAAATCACTGGTTCACTATGCTAGACTTGAAGGAATTGTTCCTTTGTCTGATCTGAGACGAACAGATGTTTGATCAAGTCTGCCCAGGAAGACATCACAAGACATGGATGAATCCAGTGTCTTGAAACCATAGAATGATAGAGGTCTCCCAGCCAGGGGCAGCACGTGGATGTCAGTGTGCAGTCAGATGCACAGAGGCTGTCTGGAAGCTGTGCTGAGAAGGACTCAGACTGTGTGTATCTGGACCACGATGTGGGGTAGGGGTCACAGGAAATGGCTTACTCCCTCCTTCATCAACCATAGGTGGGCAGGGGTCAAGAATGGAAAAGACAGGACCCCAGCTCTAGATGCCCTGAATCCCAGCGACACTCTCTGGGTTCTGGGAGTATGACCAGGCCCTGCCTCGTGTCCTGGTCACCTTCACAACCCTTTCCATCAGCAGTGACCCGGAAGCCAGGTCTACAGTCAGGGAGGCAGGTATAGGTTCCGAGCAGGTTCACACAGCGCTGCCCCTCCTGGCAGAGGTGGGTGTCTCCCACACACTCATCCACATCTGGGGGCAAAGCACACAAGGGCCCATGTGAGCATGCGCCCTCTTGGATGCCATCCTTACACCCTGGCCTAAGCCACTGGTACAGCCTTGAACCTGGCATAAAGGTTCCCCCAGCCCTTGGTTGCAATGGAAGGCTGTAGACCGTGTCCCCGTGAAGCCGGGCTAGAAAGCCAAGGGAGACTTAGTCGGTCCAGGCCCAGCTGCTGGGAGTGAGAGGTGAGGGCGTGGTCAGTATCAGGACCTGTTGTTCAGTTACTACTCAGAAAGTTAGAACAGGACTACCAAGACTTGAAGCTGCTGTGGAGAGACATTCTGGGCTTGAGTGTCCCATGTTTGTCCTGGGGGTCCTCACCATTCCACCGCCTGAGCGTCAGTATCTTCTGGAAAATGCTACCTCCATAGTATGCTCTTCCCTCTGGGGTCCAGCCCTGAGGAGATGGCTGCACCCTGGGCCACGACTGACTAGCGCTGTCCCTGGGTTGCTCACCTCTACAGTTCCTGTGGTCCCAGGCCAGGAGAAGTGACCAGGGGCATTGTGACAGCTATGGGAGCAGGGGCTGGGACGGACACCCCCCCTCCCCCCGCAAGCATTCATTCTTGTCTGGGGTGGAGACACAAGACCATGTTCACAGGCTCCCCTGCCAGCTGGCTGGGGCAGTTGTGCGCCCCAGGAGAGGCCAACTTAGTTCATAAGGCGCTGGGAAGGACTCACCCACACAAAATGCTCCCTGGGAGTTCAGCTCAAAGCCTTCAGGACAGCCAACCTCATTTTCTTCTGTAAGGCAAAAGGGGGTGACTCTAAGGGAATCAGTTTCCCAGGGCATCTTGGGCTTGCTCCTTGGGCTGGGAGAGGCCGTGGCCCCTGGCTGGGAGCTCAACCCCAGGCTTGAACCGGACACGTGACACTAAGGCAGCTGGCTGGCTCCTGGCCCAGGTTTGTTAGAGGTGGTAGCAGTGGGACATGCCTGGTCTTGTAGATGTGCCCTGGGGGCTCTCGAGGGAGGCTAGGCAGAGATCCAGGCAAACTCAGGAGAAACCATTAGAGAAAAGTAGACTATTCAAGCTGGCGTGTGCAAAACTGTGCTCAGGGGAACCCAGCAGTCATGCGCAGAGGGTTGCTGGGGCCTTCGACAGCCACCAAGAGTGCAACTGTGCGGACAGTCATCCTCAGGCAGGGGGCCACTGGGGAGCAGTTAGGGCTCTGGGGTAAGCACCTTGACAGCTCCTCTAGAGCCCTGGGAATGAGCAGCGCTCTGCTCCGCTCAGTGTGGCTGGGAACCAGGGCATTCCCTCATGCCCACAGCTGGAAAATAGTGCCGACAGGATCTGAATCAGAGTGAACTTGGCCCCACAACCCTGCTCTCCCCAATCACTGGGAAACCTCTTATGACCTTAAGCAAGGATGAGGAACTTTTTTGATGTTTTGTTTTTCAAGACAAGGTTTCTCTGTATAGCTTTGGAGCCTGTCCTGTCACTAGCTCTGTAGACTAGGCTGGTCTTGAACTCACAGAGACCCACCAGCCTCTGCCTCACAAGAGCTGGGATTAAAGGCATGCGTTACCACCGTTCAGCGATAAGGACATTTTAAAGCATCCCTTGTCTGTGACTACCTGGAATGCTCAGGTAGGTCACCAGAGGTTGCAACCAAGGGGCCTTTGGTGCAGGCATCTTCAGAGAAGGGAGTCAGGTGTGGTCTATGCTTGGAATGTGGAATGCAACTCGGGTCTAGGCAAAGGCTTCAGAGGTCTAGGTAGGAGTAGCCTGAGGAGGGGAATAGTCCCTGCTAGAGTGGGAGGGACCAGGCTGGAAAGGGCAGAGAAAGAGGTAAGCTGTTGCCTCAGGCATGCCCTTATCCCCAGCCTGTGCTTAGGGCAAATGGCCATTTGAATTTGGGGCCCTGGCAGATCTTAGCTGGTACGGTGGAGGTAGGATACTGGGGCCTCACCAGCTTGCAGGGCCGTGGTGAGCTGGAAGCGCAGGGCCTCTGCCTCAGGGTCGAAGGCCGAGCTGATAGATGAGGCCCGAAGGTGTTGCACCAGCTGGGGCTGGAGGCCCCGGGCCTCATCATACTGGATGCTATGATTGCAACGCAGAGAGGCTGGGAGGCCATCATGGAGGAAGCGTTGTGTGGAGCCCACGAACAACTGGCCAGGCCCTGTCTGCACGTAGTGTTCCTGGAAGTCCTGGGGGAGTGGGAAGTGGGAGTCCACTTTAGAGCAGCCAGGAAGTAGGGTGCTATATGGAGAGCACTGGGTAAGCCTTTGCTTCTTCCGCCAAGCAGCTGGCAGCCAGGGGCAGCACCATGCCTGTGATGTTCTTGTTAACGGAGTGAGTGGGAGGAATGCTCACTTCTGAGAGACAGCTTCTACTTGAGACCTGTTGTAACCCGCTTCTGGGGTGTGAGGAAGGCAAGTGGGCCCATCTGCTCAGGGTGTCAGGACGGAGCAGCCCCGAGCTCATACCTGCATGTGCAGATGGGCATCGGCCAGGCTCTCCGGGATCATGCCATTGACCGTCACGTCCAGGAGCAGGAGTCCGTCAGGATCCAGGCCCCGAGCCACCTGGGTCATTGTGAGCAGCTCCCCTGCAAGCCATCCCCACCCAGTCTGGAGTCATTTCAGAAGCAGTCCTGGGTGCTCTCAGGCCCTGCCTCTAGCCACCTCCGAGAAGACCATGCTCACCTGTAGAAAATTCCATGTGCGATTCCTGTTGGAAGCTGCCGCCCGTCAGGGAATAGCCATTCAAGGCCCTTCCGCTCTCTCTAGCCAGGGCCCAGTAGATGGGCGCAATGGTGACCACTAGCACACGCATTAGAGGTCCTGGATACAGCAGAATGCAGAAGCCACGTTAGGGCTGGAGCCTTGGGGCAGTCCTTCTCCTGACAGATCCCTCCGTGGCTTCCCTTTTCAGCAGGCGCAGCTTCTCCCTCCCTACTCATGCTTAGTCTAGTGACTACCCATGCCAGTTTTTTTTTTTTAGCAGACCCTGGGGGGCAGCAAAATCAAACATATACTTTATGGTGCAGTTACAAGAGCAAATATAATAAAGAGATGCATGGGATGGGATGTGTAGCCAGATTCAGCAAATGCAGATGGCTGGTCCCATGGCTCCTGGGACGCTACAGGCTGTCACTACACACTGTTGGGATGAATAGATGATCAACCAAGTTTTGTGTGTTGTGGACAACTTCTGCTAGAGCCCAGGAGAGGAAGGATGTTCTGAGCTCCTGACGGCCCTGGGCGTGGAGTCTGAGAACCTCATGTGACATCTGGACCTCTTTGGGCTAGGAGAGGTCACAGACTGGGCCAGGGGAGCATTGCCCATTTAAGTTTCCTCAGGGTCAGGGACAGTGGCGGCAGGTGATGGGGTGACAGGAGAGAGTTAGGTCCCTTGAGGGTGGGCAGGACCTTTCCAGCTACTCAGGACCTTTGTGCTACAAACCTCAAGCTCACTGGGCCTGGGCCTACACGTTTCTCCCTAGCTTCCGCAGCTGGAAGCAGCGGTCACACCTAGGCAGTCATCTTGCTTAACTTGGTTTCTGTTGACAATGCTTGAGAGTCTGGTCGTTAAGGGGCTGGAGAGAAATCTCCAGTCAAGAGCATTTGTTGTTCTTGCAGAGAATCTGGATTCAACTCCCAGCACTCACATGGGGGTTCAAAATTGCCTGTAACTCCAGTTCCAGGGGACCTGATGGCCTTTTCTGGCCTCTGCTGGCACCATCAGTATGCACGTGGTTGTACACACAAATATGTGTGCAAAACATTTGTATACATAAAGTAAAAATAAGTGACTCTAAAAAAGAGAAAAAAGAAAGAAAAGAAAGGAAGAAAGGAAAGGGAGGAAGATGAAGAAAGAAAGAAAGAAAGAAAGAAAGAAAGAAAGAAAGAAAGAAAGAAAGAGAGCGCCGAATCCTAACCACTAGACCACCAGGGAAGCTAGAAACAAAGAAAGAAAAGAAAGAACCAAACAGAACCAACAACTGAGGCAAGGGTGGTTCCTGAAGAGCTGCTCCTACTCTTGGCTCAGCCTTTCTCTGCATTGGGTCCCCCAGAAGAGGACCTGGGTCTCCTGTGTGAGACTCCTGGACTTTCTGCTCGGGACATCCTGCTTCCTAAATCTCTGAGCAAGTGCATGCCTCTTGCTTCTTAGATGATGGAATGTTGCACCTTTCCATCTGTCTGTCCCCTCCAGCTCACGTCTGTTGATCGTTTCTGGTGATTCTTCACTTTGCTACCAGCTTTGGGGGGGGTGGTGGGGTAAAGCACCCTCCCCAAGTGTAAGTGGCATCCCCCGTCCTCCTCTGAGCTCCAATGTGATATTCTATTCATACCACGCTCTCCCTGTGTGACGTCACATGCAGAGGCTTTGTTTCATGGTAGTGGCAGGGGGTGGGACCCTGGGGGAGGAGATGGACTCAGCTCTTCGAGGCAGCCCTATCTCTGGGTACCAGACCTTGATGAAGTCGCCCTGTGGGTCCAGCACGTGTCCCAGGGCCTTCACATACCCACGCTTGCTGGCACGTGGCTGATGCTGCTCCAGATGGTAGAGAGCCCAGAACTGCCCTCCTGGTGCACACTGGTGTTGAGAGTAGCCATACCAAGTTCCTGACCATTGATAACCCCGATCAAGCTGCCGCGGCTGCCCCAGGGCTCCCCTGTGTGGCAGGACACAAACAAGAGTGACACATACTGTCTATTCGAGTCCTCCACGCAAAGGCACTGTTACCCTGCCACCATTCCCATTTCATCAAAGAAACCAAGGTTTACAAAGGACCTGTGACTTGTCCAAAGACACAGAGCTAATAGGTAATGGACTCAAGGCGTAGAAGATCTTGGCTCTAAAACAAAGGAGACAGCCTGGGGAGATGGCCCAGCTGGTTAAGTGCTTGTCATGCAAGCCTGCAGACCTGCGTTTCATCTCCAGAACCCACATAAAAATGTCCACCATGGTGGCATCCACTTGTAATCCTGGTGCCGGGGAGGCAGAGATGGCTCCCCGGGGGCTCACTGGCTGGCTCAGCCTAGTGGGCTCAGGGAAAGATCTGTAAAGTGACCAGATCCTGGGAGTGACCCAAGCTGTCATGTGGCCTACATCTGCACCCACATACACATGTACCTCCTCCACATGCACCTACATGCATGCTTACACACACACACACACACACAAAAAGCCAGGCAAGTTAGGTCCCTAGGTCGCATCAAATTGGTTTGTCTATAAAATGAGGAGGTGGGTTCACAGACACACAGAAGGCCTCTTGGTCTCAAAATTGCCAGGAGCTATGATAACAGGGGCTGGCATTCCATAGGAACAGGGCACTGTGCCAAGAACTGAGTACCATCACCAGCGTATCCTCATTCCATCAGTGGTCCTGGCTCCAGATGGCATGGGCCAGCTGCCCAAGGCTGCCAGGCAGTCCTATCAGACGCTCTCTTGCACAAATCCAACAAATGACACAGGCCCATGGGGCCCCTGCTTCCTCTGCCTAATGAACCAGCTGCCTCCTTTGGGCAGATGGCCTTCCAGGGGGCACCAGACAGAGGGAGCCTGGCTCTCTGCTCACCAGCCCTCAGGGGAAATTAACAAAGAAATAACACAGAACATTCCATGGCCAGGATCTTAAATGGCCAGTCAGGACCAGCTAACGCCAGTTCTAGGAAATGCAGCTCTCGTCTGGGGCTGATGCCCATCTGCAATGTTTCTCATCAATATCTGTTTCATAGCAGGAGATGGGGAGGGAGCTGGCATCTGCAGGGAGGAAGATGAGAGCATGACCCAGATCCCTGGAGGCCAAGAAGCTTAGAGCACTGGAGTGGTGGCCACTTTTTAGGGTCTCAGCAGCCTCTTGTCATTGTCATTTCCCCCCATCCCCACGACAGCCAGGGCTAGAACACGAACCTATGTCATTTCACCCATGGGACAGAAAGAATAAAGCAGCAGGGAGGAGAGTCAGGTTTGTAGTCAGGGGATCTCAAAAACTTTGAACTACAGAAGGGGCGGGAGAACTCAGTGCTTGTCCAGTGCTTCCAACCCCAGGACTGCAGAACTAAAATCGAACAAACAAATGAAACAACAGCAACAACAAACAAACAAAACAGGGGTTGCCGGGTGGTGGTGGTGCACACGCGTGTAATCCCAGCACTTGGGACGTAGAGGCAGGAGGATCTCTGTGAGTTCGAGGCCAGCTTGGTCTACTGAGTTGGTTCCAGGACAGACTCCAAAGCAACACAGAGAAACCCTGTCTCGAAAAACCAACCAACCAACCAACCAACCAACCAACCAAACAAACAAACAAACAAAACAAAAAGCAACAAAACAAAACAGGGGCTGGGAGATGACTCAGTATGTGAAGTCCTTGCTGCACAAGTGTGAGGGTCTGAGCTAGGATGCACTCCCACCAAAGCCTGGCATAGTCACACATGCCTGTAACCCTAGTACTGCAGGGAGAAAGGGGGGCAGGAAAGGCAGATCCCTGGAGCATGATGGCCAGGCGGTCTAGGTAACCAGTGAACACTGGGTCAGTGACAGACCCTGTCACAAAGGTTGGAGAGATAGCCACGTAGTTAAGAGCATGTACGGCTCCTCCAGAGGACCGGAGTTCAGTTCCCAGCATCCACACCAGGCAACACACAGCCATCTGTGACTCCAGCTCCAAGGAATCCAACACCCTCTTCTGGCTTCTGCAGGCATATGGGACACATTGATTCACACAGGCACACACACATGTACATAAATAAAAACAAACAAAATCTTTTAAAGGGTTTGAAAACAGGGAAGACACTCAGTGTTGACTCTGTTTCTTCATCTGGACACACACACACACACACACACACACACACACACACACACACAGAGAGAGAGAGAGAGAGAGAACTTCAAAATTCCTTTGTACAACAAAACTCCTTGAAGGAACTTAAACCAGGGAAAACCTGAAGTCCCCAAATGGAGAAGGTGGCCGCTGTGTGGACGTGGGTTGGGGGCAGTGAAGTCCCCCACATAGAGAGGGTGCTTCTGTGTGGATGTGGGGTGGGGGAGGGGGTGAAGTCCCTCGTATGGAGAGAGTGCTGCTCTGTGGGTGTGGGGCAGGAGGTGGTGAGGTAGGAAGGGACTGTTTGTTTCTCACAGCCAAGAGAAGTGTGGGTGGAAACACCCTGTGCAATGAGTTGAAGCCAATAAAGATGTATCTCCATACAGATTATCATGGAATGTCATCCAAGACATACAGACAAACAGGACAAGTTTTAAAGCTAGGCTATACATTTTATAGGAAGCAAGAGTACATCAATTTACAAATAAAGAGAAACCAACAAAAAACTGGAGCCAGACTTGGTGGCTTGTGCCTGTACCAGCACTGGGAGGAAGCTGAGGCAGGAGGATTGCTACGAGATCTAGGGCCAGCCTGGGCTGCAGAGTGAGACAAAACTAAAGCTAAACTAAATCACCAGAATTACCCAAGCATGGGGGAAAAGAGCCAACTTCACAAAATTGTCCTGTGACCTCGACCTATGTGCTGTGACATGCACCCCCCCCTCCCGATACATAAAAGAATCGCCTAAGCACTTTCTGGTAAATGAATTCTGATTTCTGGCCTTTCTGTAATTAGCATATATGAGGAAAACAGCTATTTCCACTAAAGAGCTGCAATGGCTTGAGTCCTCCTCTCTGCCTTCTCTCCTACCTTCTGATGATCTAACCCTGGGACCTCACTTAGAAATGGGGTCTTCACAGAGGACAGCACACGGCAATGAGGACATCAGGGTGAGCCCTGGTCCAGTGTGCCTGGAGGCTTTGTAAAAAACAGGAAATTAGAGGCGATCTTAGTCAGAGTTCTGTTGCTATGACAGGACACCATGACCAAGGCAGTTCTAATAAAAGGAAGCATTTAATGGGGCCTCAATTACATTTTAGAGGCTTAGTTCATGATTGTCATGGCAGGAAGCAGACAGACAAGGCACCACTGGGGCAATAGCTGAGAGCTTTACATCCTGATCCACAGGCATCTGGCATTCAAACACACGAGCCTACGGTGCTCACTCTCATTCAGATGCAGGGAGACTGCTACATGCCACTAAAGGCAGAGACTGGGCAATTCTTACAGCAGTCGGAATGCCAATCATAGCCAGAAGACACCAGAAGCTAAGGGCAGATTCTCTTGCATAAGCCCAGGCGGAAGCAGCCCTTCTACCTGGAGAAGGGGCTGAATTAGGGATCTCTAGATGGCAGGGGTCAGTAGCATCCATGTGTGAGGCTTAGGATGAGCACTGACTCACATATGTTCACACAAACTCCCCGAAGGCATTCTGAGTACTCTTGTTTGATTCTGCCCTCTTCATGGGGCCATGGGTATCCAAATGAAGAATGCGGGACAATGCCAAATATCCCAGAATAGCCAGACTCCCTGGCCAAGATGTGTAGTACATGCTTAGCCCTTCTGAGAGTCCATTTCCTCAGACAAGATGATCTATGCCGGTTTCCCAGCTGGTTCATCCTAGGTTTTAACTTAGTGGAGAACTGGGAAGCTTCTAAGCAGGACATATCCACCAGACTCTGTGGAGAACTGGGAAGCTGCTAAGCAGGACATATCCACCAGACTCTGTGGAGAACTGGGAAGCTGCTA
>NC_022011.1:45560446-45563936 GCF_000317375.1 Microtus ochrogaster
CTGTGGAGAACTGGGAAGCTGCTAAGCAGGACATATCCACCAGACTCTGTGGAGAACTGGGAAACAGCTAAGCAGGACATATCCACCAGACTCTGCGGAGACCTAGGCAGGGAGACTCCTCACCTCTCACAGCCAGCAACGCCCGGGCTGTAGCAGAGCCCAGAGGGTTGTGCGCGACACACTCATATGCCCCAGCATCTCCAGCTTCTACGTGCCCCAGCCATAGGCTCCCATCTGGCAGGGTCCTGAGCCTCTGGCCAGCCTGGAGCGGTCGACCTGCCCGGAGCCACTTGATTGTGGGCACAGGTTCTCCCGTGGCTTGGCACCGCAGCTCCACATCCTCTCCGGACCTCACTGTCAGGTCCCGAGGCTCCACTAGGAACGCCGGGGCACCTGTGGGAGGAGGAGGGGGGCAGGTTTAGAGCTTGGGATGTGGCTCACTGGGTAAGAACACTCACTGTGCAAGCATGAGGAACTGAGTTCAGATCCTCAATCCCAATTTTAATAAGCCAGGCATGCCCTCCACCATACTTATTCTCTACACTTCGATCAGCGCAAGGCTCTGTCACAAACGAGATATCTATATTGTTCCCACCCAAGGCTCAGGGACGATCACAGAAGACAGGGCAGAAAGCCTGTAAGAGCCAGAAGTCAGGGAGGACCAGAGCAAAGCTGCTCTGGATAGGACAGGACTGCAGAGGCCTCGCGCTCTCCGCAGCTGTGGCTGCTTGCATAGGACCAAACCAGCCAGCATTCTCATATAGACACGGATGGGCCTATGAACCCTGCTCCTGAGGAGCTGTTGGCAGCTGCTGGCTCTGGAGAGGAGGTTTCCTTTAAGGATGTGGCCCCAGGAGGTTGACCTCGTTCCATCAGATGGCCCCACCCCCAGCAGTGTGCTTAGCATAAATTGGACTCAGTTAACTTATTAAAAAGAAAAGAATACCAAGTTGGGAGTGAGTGGGGAGGGGAACCTTAGAGGAGTTAGCAAGCAGGAGGAGAGGGTGAACACACTCAAAACACACTGCATCAAATACAAGGGTTATGTTTAAAAAATGCTGATTCTGATTGTATATGCCTGTAACCCCCATGCCGTGGAGGGCAGAGACAGGAGGATTGATGGGACTTGCTGGTCACCAGTCTAGTTCCAGTTTCAGTGACAGATCCTGTCTCAAGGATCAAGTAAGACCCCTGACCTTCTCCTCTGAATTTTGCATGCAAATCCACAGGTATGTGCACACACATAATTACACACAAACATATAAATAAATAAAATAATACATATGGTTATAATATATTGATAATATATAAATATTTCTCTCTCCATATATATATATTTTTTTTTAGTTATTCAAGACAGGGTTTCTCTATGTAGTCCTGGCTGACCTGGAACTCACTCTGCAGACCAGCCTGGTCTCAAACTCAGACATCCGCCTGCCTCTGTCTCCTAAGTACTGGGATTAAAGGCACACACCACCACCGCCTGGCGCACACAAATGACATCAAAGTGACAAGACAGCAGTCTCAGCGTGTGTAGGCATAATCTGTGATGTTCCCATGATGACCATATGGTCATATTCTATGTGCTCGCTTTTTCACTCCAGATAGACCACAGCCGCCCTCACACGCCATCTGGCATTCACTGTAGGGACTACAATAGCATTCCACTGTTTACTGCTATTGTGATTTTTCTATATGGGGCCCCAATGGTAAAATATTTAGGTCACTTCCAATGATTTACAAACGTCTTCCCTGAGTCACCTGCCTTGAGGGCCCCTGAATGGGTGACCGTTTCCCCTCTGAAACAGGGGCTGATGGCTCCTATCTCCTCATAGACCCCATCACAGTGACTAAGGCAGAGTAGGAGGGAGGCGCCTGGCTCCGGTGAGGAAGGAGACGATTGGTACCCTAATGCTGTGGGGGAAAGTGCAGAGAGGCCTCTGGTGCTGCTGTGAGCTTTGGGCCGGAGCAAACTGGCACCAGCTGGTGGGCCGTTCTCACTGTTGCGGAAGCTAGAGTTCCAAAATCTGCCTCTCGAGACTGAAGCCAATGTGTAATGGCTCTCCTGGTTGGCGGCTGTACCATGTCCTCCTATGTGGCTGACCTCTGGATGTGGCTCTGCAGACATCTAGTCCCCACCTGCCTCTCTTTTGTAAGAAGCCGTGACTCCTCTGGGGCCTGCTACGAAAGTCTAGGATGATTTCTTAGTCTGATCACTCTGTGCTCATCACAGGTAGATCTGCCTCGAGGAGCCCCGTCTCGGCTCTGCACGGCCAGTTCTACAAGCCTGTGTGTGCTATGACCAGTTCTACAAGAGCTGAGCCTGTGTGTGCTGTGACCTTGTGACTCGGCTCTGGCACTTGTCCCAATAGACACAGGTATGCTCCCGGTGACCCGGATGGGATTCTTCTTACTGAGCTCCTCAAAATCCCCCAACCTGGAAAGATCCTCTAGGGGACCAGAGCAAGGATGGGCACATAGTGGTAAACCGTACAGCCACATAAAGGGAGAGATTCCAACACTATAGGCTGCAGGGAACCAGGGGTCGGCTTGGCCTAGCTGCCTTGGGAGGCTGGGTCATAGGTTTTTCAGGTTAGTCCATGGCTCCTTTGGTACAACGTGCCCTCCAGTTCCTAAGAGACGAATGCGCTCCCTCAGGCAGCGATGCTTTCAGGCCACTTTGTGGTTCTCTGTGTGTTCCCTTACAAGTCAAGGAAACATGGAAGCTTGAGAGGACCATTGGTCTTAGACATTAACCTTGTGTACCCAGTATGACTTGCAAACTTCATTGTATCCTGGTAACTGAAACTGTATCGATCCTGACAGTTGTCATTATAGTCTGTTTCTAATTAAGGTATAAAAAGTCTGATTGCTCTCAGTAACATTGTCACAGCCTCTGTTAAGCTGTGGCCCCTCCAACCTGCCTGATTTAATCCCTATCAGATGACTTTGGCCCAGGAAGCAAGCGTGGGCGCTTACAATGGACGGTGTCACAGTGTTGTGTGAAGGAGTTTGGACCTGTGACATGATCCCAGTTAGAGCTTCTCTCTGGTTTTGGTGGAACTGGAGGTGGAGCCCTGGGCCACAGACACACTAGACACGGGCTCTTCAACCAAGCCTGCCCCAGCACAGGGATTTTATACAAGGACTGGGGAGATGATTCATACACAGAAAATAAAAAATTTAAGTCTTAGCCAGGTGGTGGAGGCACATGCCTTTAATCTCAGCACTCAGGAGGCAGAGGCAGGTGGATCTCTGTGAGTTCGAGACCAGCCTGGTCTATTAGAGCTAGTTCCAGGCCAGGCTCTAACTATATAGTGAAACCCTGTCAAAAAAAAAAAAAAACAAAACAAAACCTAAATCTCTCTACTGTGTGCATTACATAAAATAAGGCACGAGGCTTGCTCATACAGTTTGGACATTTCCACTGCCTGAGTAGGAGGCTGCGAGGTGATAAGGAATGACGAAGGCCTTTCCTCAGGCTCCCTCT
>NC_022011.1:45564036-45565625 GCF_000317375.1 Microtus ochrogaster
AAAAAAGACTTAGAACCAGGCGGTGGTGGCACACACATTTAATCCCAGCACTTGGGAGGCAGAGGCAGGAGGAGCTCTGTGAGTTCGAGGCCAGCCTGGTCTACAAGAGCTAGTTTCAGGCCAGGCTCTAAAACTATTGTGAAACCCTGTCAAAAAACAAAAAAAAAAAAAAAAAACAAAAAAAAAACACAAAACAACAACAAAAAAACAGAAAAAAAAACCCAAAAAACAACAACAAAAAAACAGAAAAAACAAAAAAACAGAAAAAAAATTAAGTCTTAAAAATGAAAACCAAGCAAGGGAGAAAATATCATGCAGCCATGGCTAAGCAAAGTGCCCCCTCCACAAAGTACAAAACTTCAACAGAATGGACAAAATGAGGTCAGGGCCTAAGAAACTAGCCAAAGACCCATAATACGCAAAAAAGCTTCTGGAACTTTGGCTGAGAACAGTGGCAGCCTGCAGCCTTTTGCCCAGAGCCCTGCTCGGCCCACTCCACATGGCAGCCCCTCTGGCTACAGTGAAAATGCCTAGATTTCTATCACCAGGGCCTGGCTGCATTTTCAGCACAGGGAAACACATCCAGAGGCTGAGGTGTGTAGGGTGAGACCATAGAGCCTGCCAGAAATTTAACAAGGAAGGGGGTGTGAAGAGGCCTGGGCTGGCTGTTTCTTTACAGCCCAGGTGGGGGTGAAAGACGCAGGCAGAGGAAGACCATGATCACAATGTCTGGTTGAAGAAGTTTGGCGATGGCCACTTTTGGATCTTTGGCCGGTGAGTCACACACCTGTGCTTCCCCCTGTGTGGGCTAGCTGTCCTTACTGCTTCAGGCTGAGCATTTCCTGGTTCCTGATTGAGCCTGGGAGTTTCCACCGCTGCTGGGACCAAATGTGGCAAGCAGCAAGATAAAGGACGGGGTCTCCCGCCAGCCTCTCTCCTCCACAGGGAAGGAAGACACAGGATCACTGTCTGGCTTGCTGTGACCTCTGCAGACACCCCAGAACGCTGAGAAGGCTCAGCATTGTGGGGGGAGTCTGAGGCTTCTTGATTCCCAGCAGGGCTCCCACTAACAGCGTGGGGAGAAGGCTCCCTCCTGAGGAAGTGGGAACAGTTTGTCCCCTCATCAGGCCTGAGGAACCTGTGGACCGATGATGGTCCCCTAAGGGTGTGGGGGAAGCGTAGGCAGCGCTCTGTCTACACACTGCTTGGGTGCACACAGTGATTACCACAGTAACTGAAGCACGGTGACTGTCCTAGCAATTAAGCTTCCTGCCTCGCCATTTGTCCCTTCTTCCGTTTTAAAATTTTGACTTAAATTACATTTACTTATTTAGGGGCTGGGGAGATGGCTCAGTGGTCCAGACTGCACACTGTTCTGGCAAAGGACTGAATTTGGTTCCCAGAATCTATGTCAGGTGACTCATAACTGCTTCCAGCTCTGGCCTCTGTGGGCCCCTGCACTCATATGAGCGTGTGTGCGCACACACACACACACACACACACACACACACACAGAGTTTAAATTTTTAAATCTTTTTTTTGTATGCTGTGTGGATGGTGCATGTGCATATGCTGTGTGTGTTGTGTGC
>NC_022011.1:45565725-45567449 GCF_000317375.1 Microtus ochrogaster
TATGCTGTGTGGATGGTGCATGTGCATATGCTGTGTGTGTTGTGTGCATATGCTGTGTGGATGGTGCATGTGCATACGCTGTGTGTGTTGTGTGTGTCTAGACACACATGTTCTACACATGTGGAGGTGAGAGGGTAACTTCTGGGATTGGTTTTCTCTTCCACCACATGGGTCCCAGGGACTGAACTCAGGCTGTCATTCTTGGGGGTAAACTCGCCTTCACCCCTTGAGCCATCTCATCAGCCCTGCCATTCTTTCCTTTAGCCAGAGAGCTGGGGCTTTTGCTGGGCTTCCTATCATTTTTTTTGTGAGGTCCTAGCTATATTTCCAGATGCTGGCTCAGCCTCACCCAGCAGGTCAGAGGAGATTTACACTTCCTGATCCTCGGGCCCTGGGAGCCTTGGTCTCCCTTCCCTTCTTCAGTTTTTTTCTGCTGTCTTCTGAGGTTCTGGGCTTCTGACTGTCCTTAGCAAGTGGGGGAGGCACACACCTTAGAGGCTTTGTTTGTGACCAGGTCCACCCCACCAGTGACAAAATCCCCTAGTAAACTCAGGCTAAAGAGACCCCCAGTGGGACAGACAGATGTTCACATCAGACAGAGAGAGACTGAGTCAGGTAGGGTGGGTGAGGAAGGGTGATTCTCTAGGGCGACCGATCAGTGCCACAAGCAGGACAAAGAAACCAAAGTGTGGACAGGAAAGGAGGAAGAGAAAAAGAAAGAAAAAAAGAAACAGACTCTGTTTATACATGACATATAAAAGTGCCCTTGTGATGTGGGAGTCCCCTCTGTGTGCTGTGATTGCCATTAATGAATAAAACTGCTTTGGACCTATAGCAAGGCAGAACTTAGGTGGGCAGGAAAAGCTAGGCTGAATGCTGGGAGAAAGAAGGACGGAGTCAGAGAGAAGCCATGGATCCGCCGCCTGAGACAGATGCTGGGAACTTTAGCTGGTAAGCCACAGCCACATGGTGATATACAGAATAATAGAGGTGGGTTAGTTTAGGATATGAATTTAGCCAGAAATAAGCTTAAGCTATTGGCCAAACAGTATTGCAAATAATATGGTTTTCTGAGTGGTTATTTCATGGCTGAGCATCTGGGACAAACAAGCGACCCTTCCCCCAACACCTATGTGTGGTAAATCCTACGAAATGGATAGGAAATTCATCAAAATTAAAAACTAAGCTAGTGAGGCCACAGGGCATAAGATCAAGATAAAAAAAAAAAAAACCCTAGGGTGGGCTGACAAGGTGGTGAGGCAGGAAAAACACTTGCCACATAAGCCTGACTTTCTGAGAGCCAAGTCTTAGAACCCATGCGAAACCCTGCATCTGCAGATCCAGCACTCCTGTGGGCCAGTCAGCCTGGAGCTTACAGCATTCCACAAAGAAGACAGAAAGAGAACCAACTCCCCAAAACTGTCTTCGGACTTCCATGTGTGTGATGATAGAGATGATGATGGTGGAGATGGGGATGATGATGATGATGATGGTGATGGTGGAGATGATGATGATGGTGGAGATGATGATGGTGGAGATGATGATGGTGATGGTGGTGATGGGGATGATGATGGTGATGGTGGAGATGATGGTGATGATGATGGTGATGATGATGGTGATGGTGGAGATGGTGGAGATGATGATGGTGATGGTGGAGATGGGGATGATGATGATGGTGATGGTGGTGATGATGGTGATGATGATGGTGATGGTGGAGATGGTGG
>NC_022011.1:45567649-45568234 GCF_000317375.1 Microtus ochrogaster
GATGATAGTGGAGATGGTGGAGATGATGACGATGGTGGAGATGATGATGGTGGAAATGGTGGAGATGATGATGGTGATGGTGATGGTGGAGATGGGGATGATGATGGTGATGGTGGAGATGATGATGATGGTGGAGATGATGATGGTGGAGATGATGATGGGGATGGTGATGGTGGAGATGGTGGAGATGATGATGAGGATGATGATGATAGTGATGATGAGCTAGGGATGTAACTCAGTTGATACAGGGCTTGCTTAGAATGCATGAAGCCCTGACTTCAGTCCCTATAACTGAATAAATTATGGTGGGGCATGCCTGAAACTCTTGCACTCTGAGATGGAAGCAGGAGGATTGTGAGTTCAAGATCCTGTGACACCCCCACCCCCAAAGCATTTGTACTTCTATGAACTAGCAACAAAAAACTCCCAAATCAAGCAATTTTAGGCAAAATAAGAAAATACTTAGTCTCTCTTAGAGTCTTTGCTGTCTAGGTTCTCTGGGTTGTGGACTGTAGGATGGCTATTCTTTGCTTTATGTCTAAAGCCACTTATGAGTAAACTGGGAGCTTGGGGCGGGGGGGGGGG
>NC_022011.1:45568334-45622011 GCF_000317375.1 Microtus ochrogaster
AAAAACAAATAAAATAAAGTTAAAAAATAAACAACAACAAAAAAGAAAATACTTAGTAATCAGTTTAGCAAAGCAAATATTGTGGCCTGCTCTGAAGTCTGATGTGTCCTGAGAGAAACTCAGGGTCTACAGGAAAATACTAGACCCTTACTTCATTTAAAAATGAGCTCAGATGGGTGGTATATGCCTTTAATCCCAGAACTTGGGAGTCAGAAGCAGGAGGATCTCTGTGAGTTTGAGACTGGCCTGATCTACAAGAGCTAGTTCCAGGACAGGCTCCAAAACTACAGAGAAACCCTGTCTTGAATCCCGTCCCCCTCCCCAGAAAAAAGAGCTCAAAATGGATCATAGAGCCCATGTAAGAACCAGAGCTGGGAAAACTGTAGGGGTGTGCATGGTGTATGCGTGTGCTTGGCGAGGTCAGAGGTCAGCCTTAGGTGCTGGCCACCTTGTTTCTTCCTTGGCCTGGAGCCCATCAGTTAGGTCGATCTGATTGTCCAGCAGCTCCTCAGGATCCACTGCCTAGTACTGGGACTACGTGCACCATCATACAGAACTTTAACATTCTGTTTTTATAATTACTTATTCATGTCTGCCATGGCATGAGTGAGGGGGGCAGAAGACAACTGTGGGAGACAGTTCTCAGTGTGTACTGTGTGATTCCACAGACCGAATTGAGGGGGTTGGGCTCAGCAACAAGCACTCTGACCTGCCAACTCATCTCACCAGGCCCACACTGTTTACATGTGAGCTCTGGGCATTGAATTTGGGTTTTTGTATCTGCAGGGCAAGCATTGCATCATTTCTCCAGCCCCAAGGACTTAAAAAAAAGACATAACACTAAATATATAATCCAAAAAGTACAAAATGAGTTAAGTATGGACTTCCTTAAATTTACACTTTAGCCTGTCTTTAAAGGCTTTGTCAAGAAAGTCTAACAGGCTCTAGACTGGGAAAAAGAGAATTCACAGCTCAAAGGAGCCAGAAACAAGAAGGCTATCTAGTATCCATGCAAGTGAAAGTTCCAGAAGAGGAGCATCTGGAGAAACAGGAAGCAGATCACGGTGGGCCTGGGGCTAGCCTGGGAGCAGGGGTGATGACAGCGGTCACAGGAAGTTCTTGCTGACAGAGATCTCCAGGTGTGGCCACACTTTCACAGATCTGTGATTTTTATCAACAGCCACTCAGATAAGTACCTTTCTTTTAAAAAGAGCTTAAATTATGTGTATGTATGCATCTATGTGTGTGTGCATGTGAGCATAAATGCCCACAGAGGCCAGAAGAGGGTGCTGGGGACCCCTGGAGCTAGAGTAGAGGAAGTTTTGAGTTTTCTGACCTGGGGACTGGGAACTGAACTCCTGTCTTCTGGAAAAGCAGTATTCTTTACCACTGGGCCATCTCTCTAGTCTACCTCCATCCATACCCACCTTTAAAAAATCTTCTTTAATTAGAGTCTCACAGTGGAGGCTTGGCTGGCTTGAAACTCACTATATAGCCCAGGCTGCTCATGAACTCTCAGTAATCCTCCTGCCTCAGCTTCCTAAGGGCTGGGATTATGGATTTGTGCTGCCACCCTCAATGTGAATTATAGCTCAACAGAGCTGGGAGTCTTTTGTTATAAAAACTCAGGGCAGCAATTAGAGGGGTAAGAGAATAACAAGGATTATTTGGGGTGCTGGGAATTGGTACTGGTGGGTGGGTTTCCTTTATGGAATCTTGCTGTGCTAGACATCAGGTCGAATGCTGTACTTCATCTTCAATATGGTATTTTCTGTAGGGCTGGGGAAATGACTTGGGGGTAGGGTGTTTGCTGTACGAACATGGTGACCTGCATTTGATTGGAAGCCAGGCAGTGCACGTTTGAAACCCCATGGCTGGGACGGCAGAAGCAGGAGATGTGGTGCCTCCTGGGCCAGTCAGTTAAAACAGCGAGGTCCTGGTTCACTGGGAGACCCGTCTCAGACAGTAAGGTGTACATCAGCAGAGGAAGATTCAGGACATCAGCCTCTGGCCGCCACATGTTCATGCACTCCTGAGCACTGCCACCACACCCCTCCAACACACATGAAATACTTTCTGCAAAACCCTCACGACTCCTTCACAGGTTTTCCTGAGGCTCAGACAGTACCACGGAAGCTCTGAGCTGCGTGTCCAATGTAAGAGTTGTCACTTTAACCTCAAAGGCAGTTTTGATTGAGTAGAAACAACAATAATAAAAATAGCAGCAACATTTTTTTCTACCCGACCCCGAGTTGCACCCTAAATTTGGGAAATGTTTTACAGGCCTTCAGGGACCCCTTCCGTATAAATAACCATACCCAATCATGGCTGGCCCCGAGTGCCCATCTGACCTCCGCCTGCTAGGGACAGAGCTGAAACTCACTCTGAAGCACAAGTGTCACGGCTTTCGTCACAGCACCCATCTCGTTGGTGGCCACACACAGGTACCGTCCTGCATCGTCCATCTGCAGGTGGCAAGGACAGGGGCTCAGGTGAGGACACGGGGCAGCTGGGCACAAACGGGTGACTGTGCTGAGACCCATCTAGCTGGGAGGTAGGGTGGGTGGTGGACAGGGAAACAGGATTCCTGAAAGCAGCAATGGCGCCCAAGGCCATCCATCTGCTCTGCAGGGGAATCCCTCTGCACTCAGAACAGGGAGGTGGAGGAGGAAGACCTTGCTGCCCTGGGCAATCCTGTGCTGGGGAAAGCACAGTTCTGATTCTCCCAGATGCCTACGTGAGCTCTGTCACGCATTGTTGGGATTTGGATATCCTGGGGATATTTTTGCTAAATACTATCAAGCACACCTAAAATTATTATATATTTACTGTTTAGTATGTACATGTGTATATGTGTGTGTGTGTTCACGCGCATGCACATGGACCTATGTGGAGGCCAGAGGTCAACTTTGGGTGTCATTCCTCAGCTCCTATCTATCCATCTTGTTCTCTCTGGCCTGGAACTCAACAAGAATATTAGGCTTGGCTGGCCAGAGAGGCAGAGATCAACCTGTGTCTTTGCTTAGGACTTGGATTGTTTGAGCTGCCCGGCCCAGCTTCTAAAATGTGGGTTCTGGGGATCCAACTCCAGTCTTCATGCATCATGACACTTTGCTAACTGAGCCATCTCCCCCCATGCCTGGTACGTTTTAAATCCTAAGGCTTCTCAGGATGCTCGCCCTAGAGTATGACACACACACACAGGGTCTGCAGCCCACTAACTCGGTGACTAAGGACACTCTCTCCATTCACAAGGAATCATATCCTTGACTCAAGTCTCTGATGAACAGGGAGACACCTCCATTCTTTTTTCTCCTTGCTGCTGCTAGATTTTTAAAAATTTTATTTTTAAAAGCAGAGCATGGTGGTACACACTTTTAATCCCAGCACTCAGGAAACAGAGGCAGGCAAAACACTATGAGTCTAAGGCCAGCCTGTTCTACATAGTGAGTTCCAGGCCAGCTGAGGCTACATCGTGAGACCCTGTCTCAAAACAAAACAAAACAAAACCAACAACGACAACAACAAAAATATATAACTCCCAAACAAATCAAAACCCAAATAAAAACCAAACCAAAAGAAATATTTAAAAAATAAAAAACCAAAACAATCCCCCTAACTAATGTCTATTACTTTTTTTTGTTTGTTTTTTGAGATCATGCCTGGCTCCATCTCAGGGGGTGGATCCAGAATGGCATGGCACCCTGCCCATGCCAGTCCAGGAGGTGGTTTCTAGGGATCTGTATGATGAGCTGAGGGTGGAGATCTGGAGGCCAGATCCACATGGCTGAGTCCAGTGCTACCACGTTACTATGTCTCTGGAGACTCAGCCTCCCATTCTCTAAAAGGAAAAGAGCTGCTAGGACTGTTGCAGTGTCCCCAGGACTATTGCAACTGTCCCTAGAATGATTGTAGGTGTTCCCAGGAATGTCACAGGTGTTAAACCTAATGACATTCATGATGGCTCAGGCGGGTGGCTGTCACTGCAGCTGGTCTTGCCCTAGGCCAGTTTAAAATCACTATCTGCATGGTTCCCAAGTGGGCAGCTCCACAGCCTATGATCATGTGGTGCAAGGGTGGCCTGATGAGTGTCAGTGTCCCTGGCTGCAGGGACGTGGGATGCAGATGAACGCTCAGAAGGGAGCTGACTATAGGGAACAGGCAACAGAGACAGGGCAGAGCCAGCCACCTGCATGCACTGTGGCCCTGATCTCCAGCGTCGTCATTTATACAGTGGGGGCGGAGTTACCTTTTACCTACCTAGCCTGCTCATATTAAAAATAATATTAAAGTGCCTTTTCTCACAGGCCACACTTAAATATCTGGCATAAGTCCTCTCTAGAGATGATTTCCCACTATTAGCCTATGAGGCAGAAATAACCATGGAGGGTGGTAAGGCACAGACACAGACTGTAGAGGGTGGTGTGAACCTATAGAGCCCCTAGACAGCTGTAAAAGGCATAGCACTGGGCCCCGCCTTGCCTTGGTCCTGAGGATGGTCAGGGATCCATTCTGCTGCAGGAGGTAGAGGCGGCTAACTGGCAGTGGAAGGCTATCTTTGGTCCAGCGGATGTCTGGAGCTGGATCTCCACGAACCACACAGTCTAGCTGGATGTTGCCCCCTACAGGTTCTACTAGGTAGGAGAAGGCTTCTCCTTGCAGGACTGGAGCCTCTGTAAGAGTCAACACCAAAGCAATAGTCAGAAGGGAGGCCCCCTTGAAGCCCAGCATTTCATTAACCCACCACCAAATGCTGCTCAGCCCCTGCCTCCCTCCTGAGGCCTAAGGAAGCTCCTGCTGGCCCAGCATGGCTGTGCACAGTGTACTACTGGGAGGCCAAACAGCTTGATTCCCCAAAGCTGGCCGTGACCCCCAGGAACTGGGCTGGAAGGGAGTCCCTGCTGAATATGAGAATTTGCTGATTGCTTAGTGATGTCTGAGTAGAAGCAGGAAGGAATTCTGTCTTATATGCATCTACAGTACTGGTCCACGTAGATGATCACCCCAGCTGCCGATCATACTGTATTTTGCTTCTTAAACAGCAGGAAATGGGTTAAGGAGGTCGATGGGGAAAGAGCGCATGGGCTCCCGTCCTACCCTTCACGTGGATGAAGCTGACAGTCTGCACACGGCCAACTCTGTTCTCAGCCCAGCACATGTAGGTCCCGCTATCCTCTCTGGCCACGGCTGCCCGCTGCAGTATGCTGCCCCCATCCTGCTCAGACACCCCCTCTGTGGTAGAAAAAGAGAAGTTCATGACTTTTAGTCCAGGAATTAGGACCTCCATCCCTGGACATTCTGCTGAGGCCTGTGCATCCAGAAGGTACTCGACAGGCATGCAGACCCGATGGGAGGTCCCAGGAAGGCGGCGGACTGGGTCAGATCTTTCTGTGGAGGCCACAAGCCACAGAGGATGTGGCCAGAGAATTTGCCTGTTTTATAACTTCCAGTGACAGTCACGGGTAGGCCTTTGGGGGTCTATTAACATAAAGAGTCAGGCAAAGAAGGGCAGGCCTGTAATCCAATGTTTGGGGATGAAGACAGTAGGCTCAGGAGCTCAAGGCCAGCCAGGGCTACACAAAGTCCTGTAATCTCCCTGATCGGCTAGTCCCGTGGTTCTCACCCTTCCTAATGCTACAACCTTTTAATACCGTTCCTCATGTTGCGGTGACCCCCAACCATAAAATTATTTTTGTTGCTACTTCATAACTGTAATTTTCCTGCTGTTATGAATTGTAGTGCAAATATCTGATATTTATAGATCTGATATTAGATGTCTGCTGTGGGTCAGACATGGTCTCCAGGACAGGAAAGAGACAGACACTGCCATCCTGGGGGAATTTATTTGGGATGCTGCGTGTATTTCTATGTTGAGTTATCCTGTCCCTGGTACCCTTGCTTTTCTCTGTGTCATAGAAGATGCAGCTGGGACCTCTGCTACAACTCCCTTGGAAAGGGTGGGGCCCAGCCAGGCCTTGTTTGCAGCTGCACACGGGTGCTCAGCAGGCCTGTTTTAGACTTGGGATGAATGATGCTCTCCGCAGTAGAAAATGACATTTTCGGGAGGGGCGGGTACCCAGCGATTCACTGGAGAAGCAAGCATTTGTCAGGTACCTACAGTGTACTCTGACGTTATGTTCCCTGGGTCTCAGAAGGGAGGACAGTTACCCCCTGTGGGGGGTTGCGTCTTAGAGCCAGAACACAGGTAGCCCCTCCTGACCTGAGGTCTCTGGAGCTGGGTCTACTGCTCAGATGGCTTGTTGCCAGCTCTGACATATGGCTTAGGAGTGTGCTCATAGGCAGGCTTCCCTGTCTCCCTGTATAGCCTGGACATCCCGAGCCTGAAGGACCCACTCCCACCCTTTCCTACCTCCTAGGTCCCAGTTCTCATCACCCCTGACTCCAGGAGACCCAAACCTGTCACAGGTTGGTCGTTGACGGTCCAGCCAATGCGGGGTGTGGGGCTGCCCCGGGCTGCACAGCGAAGCCATAGCCTGTCCCCAAGGCGCAGGCTGCGGTCCCCGGGCAAGGTGGTGAGGACAGGCAGTGTCAGGATAGTGAGATGCACACGGCGACGGGCGCGGCCCACAGCATTCTCTGCAGTGCAGATGTATGTGCCTGCATCCTGGTCCTGTGGGCAGAGGGGATGGAGACTGCCTTTTCGCCTAGCCTGGGCCAGAACACCCTGGGAGACCCATTTGGAGCATCCAAACCAGAGAAGCAGAATGTTTTTTCCCCAAGATCCTACAGTCAGCAACAGGCCAGCTTCCCTGAGCTAACCTCAGTATCCATTTTTTTTTTTTAATCACCCAAGCTTTGACCACATAACCAGAGTCATGGTCCCCAGTCCTGCTTCCTTAGACTTACTGAGTGGCCAGACCTTGTGTTCAAACTGACCCATGCTAGTTCATTCTTGTTTGAAACATCTAAGAAGAGGCTCCAACTTTGGGGGCCTTTGTGGAGAAAACCCAGTGAGGTTCTGAGGGGAGAGGTTCTGTGTGGCACTGGGGCTGTGGGGGCAGGGGCTGGGGCCCTGATAACCCTCACGGCTGTATGTCACCCTGCAGCTGCAGTGTCATTGAAAACGTGGCTCCTTTTACGGTACTGATAATCAGTGGTGTGGTGCCCTACAGCCCGGGCTCTGCACCGCCCCCTGAGCTTGGAGGACACTCATGGCGGAGGCTGGCTGAGAGCAACTGATGCTCCTTGGAGACACAAGCTGTTGCTATGCTTCTCTGGGAGGTGGAGGAGGAGGTCCAGTTTCAAACCTGGCTTCTAATGACAGACAGAAGCTATCTTGGGATATCCAGTTGCACTCTGAGCCTTGACTTATCCTTTCGGGTGGGATGCCAGCACTGCCCTTCCCAGGTTCCCAGGAGCTAAAGGGCCTAGCAGGGCTCAGGGATAACCTTGGCTACCAGGTGGTGCTCCACAGATATCTGACACCCTGGAACCACACTCACCTCAGAGTTCTTCACCAGGAGTTCCCCAGAAGGCTGCAGCGTGAATTTGCCATCAGCTTCAGACACCAGCTGGCCATCCTTTTCCCAGGTGATGGTTGGCTCAGGGTTACCCTTGGCTGTACAGGGCAGGAGGGCGTGGGAGCCCTCAGTGGTGGACAAGTCTGGGAGGCCATTCTCAATCACAGGCGGGACTGCGGGGAGATGGGATGCCCAGTTGGGGCTGGGTTAAGCTGTGGTAGGGTGGGCTGTTCTGTGACACCGTGCTTTGTGGTACCCTCAGCCCCTATCAACATCTACCCACTGCCCAGCCATAGGTCATTGCCTGTGGTCAGAATGATCAGAGGGTTCTGCTTGCTGATGTCATGTCAGGGTGACCCTTTTGCACCTGTGTGCCCAGGTGTATACACAGATGTGTATGTATACACATACAATAAACAAACAGTGGTAGGGGCAGAGACGGTGTAGGTCCCCATTAGCACAGGTTCCCTGTGTGTGACAACCTCAGAGACCATGTGTAGTGAAGCTTGTACACCTTGCTCCCATAGGGACGATGCTAAGGACAGAGTGAAGGTCACAGGTAAGTGTGCTTGGTGTCACTCATTCATGCTGGGCAAGCAGGCTCGGCAGGGTATGGAACCAGGTCCCACTCTGGACTCATGGCAAAGTCTGACCTTAGCTGCAGAGTCGTGGCCATGCAAACATCCTGCCAACAACCACAGAGCCAGAGAACCCTGAGCCCCACTGAAGGCCCTCTACATGGTGAGCAGACATTGGCAGACTGTAGGCTCAAACTAAGGGAGAGCCACATAGCAGCTTCTGGTCAGGGCCAATAGCTACTATCACCAAGTTACAATGAAAGAAAGAAGGCCAGGCTAGCACCCCAGGAGGGGCTGGAGAAGGCAGAGGGTTAGTGTTTATGCCTAGAGCCCGACTGTGGTCAAGAGGAAAGCAAGGGCTCTCCCTAGTTCCTTCAGCAGTGCTGGGTAGGGAAGAAGTAGGGGTAGGTCAGTCAGGGCCTGAGTAGACCATGGAGAGAGAGAGTCTCAAAGCCCTGGGCAACCATGTCTCCTGCAGGTCCCTTCTGGGCCCACCTTGCACCACCAGCCTGGTCTTTGCCATGGCACTGCCCACACTGTTCTGGGCAATGCAGAAGTAGTTCCCGGCATCCTCTGGGTTGGTGTGCTTGATCCACAGCTGGCCATTGGTGAGTACCTGTGTACGTGTTCCTGGATTTGGAAGGATAAAGTTAAGAATAATTTCTGGGATGTGGGGAGTGGTTCTGAACCTGGGGGTCAGGACCCCTTTGGCAAGGGGTCCCATATCAGATATCCTGAATATCAGATATTTACATTATGATTCATAACAGTGGCAAAATTACAGTTACGAAGCAGCAATGAAACAATTCTGTGGTTGGGGGTCACTACAACATGAAGAACAGTGTTAAGGGGCCACAGCATTAGGAAGGTCGGGAAGCACTGGCCTTGAGGGACCAGATGTGACAAGATGATCTGTCTGACTTGCTGGTGTCATAGAGTGAGGGAGCACACAGGGCACTCCCAGACTTCCCAAATGGTCTCTGGACGCTCAGATAGGATTTCAGAAAGGAGGGCAGGAGAGGGGTCACCAGAGCAGAAGGTGGGACTGTGTCTCTGGCCCAAGTTGGGCTATGCGGGACCTCTCCCAGGGGAGAGGATGGGGCCTCCTTGCCCTTCCAGCTGGCCTCTGTGAGGTCTCACCTTCAGGGAGGCTGAGACCCTCCTTCTGCCAGATAATCGCTGGCTGGGGGATGCCAGAGGCCTCACAGGGCAGCAGCACCTCTTCCGACGCCACAACCTGAACCACGCTGGGCAGTGGCTTCACCACTGGGGAGGCTGCGGGCACAGAACACAGAGGTTTCTTCCACAAGAATTCCTCAACCAGGATGTATATCAAAGACGAGGGGCCTCTAAAAGAATAGGGGCTCGGTAACCTCAGGCCAGCAGCGAGGCTGCAGGGAACCCTTTCTTTCCCAAAGATTCCGAACCAGGAATTAACTTCAGGTAACTGGTGTGTGTGTGTGTGTGTGTGTGTGTGTGTGTGTGTGTGTGTGTGTGTGTGGTGGGGAGGGGTGAATCAGGGGCTGAGGCTTCCCCTATACTCCTAGCACCACCTGCCTCCAGTTCCACCTACCCCTTTTACCCAGGGGCCTCAGGCGGCCCAGTTGGGGGGCTTACCTTGCACTGTGAGGACCATGTGCTTGCGGGCCACCCCCGCAGTATTGCGAGCTGTGCAGGTGTAGCGGCCAGTGTGGATAGGAAGGGCCTGCTCAATCTCCAGAGCACCTGTGAGGGGAGCCAGGCATGATGGGGGTAAGGGGAGGGGGCTGGGAACAGGAATTGCTAGTGATGGAGGGGGCAAGGTTGTTACCAACACCCGCCCGTTCAAACTGTCTCTGCTGCCCCACGGGGAGCAGAGGGCACGCGGACCAGGTTCTAAGTCCATCATGTTCCCTGCCTAAGGTGTGACTGACAGCTTCCTTTGCTCTCCAGGCCTCAGTTTCTCAATGCGCAATGACAGTCTGACACCATGGGCTGCATGGCCTCCCAGCGGTGGGACCCCGGGGTCGGCTGTTCCTTGCTGGGAACCCTGGCTTTCTCCACTCGCTCCTCCTCTGGCTTCTGAGCCTCCTCCGGGGACTCCCTCTGCTCTTCCAATCTGCCTTCTCACAGCCTCGGGGAGCAGTGAGTCCCAGCTCAACCTCACTGCAAAGTGTTTGGGGGATGCTATCTGGGGACCCCTGGGGCCTACTGGGTGGGGGGAGGGGAGCGAGGTCACTGGCCTGTAACCCCAGGCTGGAAGGAGGGATCCATTGCACATTGAAAATCAGGGGACACCCTGCCCAGTGGTCTTGAAGACAGGGTTTCCAGCTAACAAGAGCACTCAAGCGGGAAATTGCCCATTTTGACAAGTAAATGCAATCATTTTTGTTGTTTTGATTTTTTTTTTCAAGACAGGGTTTCTCTGTGTAGCCCTTGCTGTCCTGGAACTCACTCTGTAGACCAGGCTGGCTTTGAATTCAGAGATCTGCCTGCCTTTGCCTTCAAAGTTTTGGGATTAAAGGTGTGTGCCACCACTAGCTGGCAGCAACTTTTTTTTTTTTTTTTTGAGACATGGTTTCACGTAGCCCAGGGAGGCTTTGAATCTACTCTCTAGCTAAGGATGACCTTGAAATTCTAATCTTCCAGCCCCCACCTCTCAGTACTGGGATTACAGGTGTGGACCACCAAGCGGGCTTTGTGTGGCTCAGTGGATGGAACCCAGGTCTCTGTGCAAGCTAGGAGATTGGTCTCCTGAATGAGCTGTGTTCCCAGCACAGCCATGACATTTTACAAATCACCCCTGTTAGCCAAACTCCATCAAGAATAGGTACCCTCAAACACCAAAAGGTCAAGAGCATGGTTTTAAAATGAAGGCTGGCACCTTGGGTGGAGCTAGCTTTTCCAACACTCTCAGGGTTTTTCTCCTTTCCCCAGGATCCGGGAGTTCCTCTGCTAGGCCTCAGGCAGCAGCACAGTGTGCAGGAAGGGGTACTGAGACTCAGAGAGGGCGAGAGTCTTCCCTCAAGCCACATAGCAGAGTGAGGGGACCTCTTCTTCCTTGCTGCCCAGGACTCTTCCGTGCCTCCGTGCAGCCTCCTCCCTCCTTGGTGGTTTCTCTGCTGCTTGCCCTTACTCACCAGAGGGCAAGACTCGATAGCCACTGCCCCTTGCTCCCAGTTGGGTGCCTGCTTTGCTCCAGGACACGGCTGGGGCTGGTGACCCTGTGCTGTGGCATGTGAGGACCACGGGCGCCATCCTGGTCACCGTGAAAGCTGTCTGGTCGTCTGCAATGGTGGGAGGAACTGAAACACAAGAGAAGTGCCTGCTGAGACACAGAGGGGACAGGTGGCCACGGGGCCACGGGGCCACAGGGACAGGATTGTCATGAAGGAAGGCTAAGACACGAGGGGGCACAAGTGATGATGGCGACAGAGGCTGAAGTGGGTGTGGCCACTCAGCAGATATTCTGGGCACATAGATACAGTCATGAATAGCTTTTTGGAGGGACATTGGCCTGGTGATTAGGGATGGTGACTCTGGAGAAGGCGGCACTCAGTTGGAATCTGGAGGAGAAGAAGGTGTTGGCTGGGTGAAGGAAGCATGCTCCTGACAGAGGGAGCAGCATCACAGAGGTCCTGAGGTGAGGGACAGCATAGCTGGTCCCAGAGTAAGCCACGGGGCAAGCTGAACCAGGTGCATCATCAGGGCTGGACTGCACAAGACCCTTGTAGGTCCAGCTGAAACTTTAGTCTGACTGAGGGCAGAGACAGCAAGGAAGGAGTAATCTAAACATAGGTGATGACAAGGTCAGAGTTGGGCTTAGACTATTCTAGACTAGGGGGCTCTCAGAAACTGTGCCACACCTGAATTACATTAAACTGGTGGGAAGTGAGACCCAGGAGGGCTTCCTGAGGGAGGGTGTTGTGCCCACATTTCCCGCCTCTGCCAGGACTCACCGAGGACGGTCACCTGGTAGCGCCTGCGGGACTCGCCCACCTCGTTGTTCACCACACACTCAAACTGGGCTGAGTCCTGAGGGCCAGGGGCCGCAAGGAGCAGGGCATTGGAAGGCAGGAGCCTGGGGTGGACAAATGGAAGGCCAAAGTGAGCGGCCTGGGGTGAGCTAAATCAATCTCCCTGCCCAGGCCTACCCTGCCTCTACTCCTGGACAGGACTCCTGAGGTATCTTTTGGGGCTGGAGAGATGGCTCAGAGGTTAACAGCACCTCCTCCTCTTTCAGGGGACTCAAGTTCTGTTCCCATCATGCATGTCAAGTGATTGATTACTGCCTATAACTCCAGCTCCAGGGGATCTGAGACCCTCTTCAGCCCCGTGGGATCATATATTCAACACAGACAAGCATCATGCACGTTGGAGAAAAAAAGTTTCTTCTAGAACTTTCTGATCTTAGACTTATTCACTTCTATTCCCATCCATGTTTCTCTGCCTCCCGCATGTTTGGAACTGTGATTCAGATTGTGACAACTGAGCGCCAATCAGAAGCGATGAGACACATGAAACACTTCTGATGGTCACTAACATGGGCTGCGTGTGAGACACAGGCAACACCTCGAAGGCTCTCAGGAGCAGCCACAGGGTTCGTGTATGCCCAACAAATAGCCTGTCATCGAGGTTCCCCTAGTACTCCCATGTCCCGTTTTCAATGTGCTGAATGAGTCCCACGTGTTTCTCTGTGGGGGCCATGTGTTCCCGCACCTAATCTCCGGCCAGGTGATCCTATCTGCCCCAGTGGTACCCTGAGGTCTGGGACCCTCCTCACTGACCCTGCCACACTCTGTAGGATGGGGTCCCCAAACCTCCCATATCCTGCCACTGTAGATGGACTGTTTGTTACCGGTAGGTGTCTTGCTGCAGGCGGAAGTCCAGCTTCTGCCCATCTTTCCACCAGCTCACCAGGGGCTTGGGAGAACCCCTGGCCTCACAGGGCAGCGAGGCTGGGCTGTGGGCGGTCAGGGTCAGGTTGGAGGGGCCAGGGGCAATGGTCGGGGGCTCTGGGGAGAGGTTGGTTATTAGGAAGCAGGCACGGGATGGGGGACATGGGGCTTTCTGAGACTGTGCTCAGAGGAGGAGCTCAGACGTGGGATACTCACTGCCAGAGTCAACCCATCCCATGGAGCTGAGGGACGGGGTGCTCCCCCGAGAGGACTGACATCAGGCCTTTATGCTGGATTGTTCGGCCTTTTGTTTAGTTTTGTTTGATTTTTCGTTTTTTGAGACGGTGTTTTTCCGTGTAGCTTTGGAGCCTGTCCTGGCACTCTCTCTGTAGACCAGGCTGGCCTCAAACTCATAGAGATCCGCCAGCCTCTGCCTCACAAGTGGTGGGATTCAAGGCCTGTTTGGGCCTTTTGAGTCCCTAATTTGGTGCCTTCCTGACACCCCATCCTTGAGGGAGGCTGCCAGGGTCTCTCTCCTTAGCCCTGCCTGAGGTCAGAGTCCTGGAAGGCAGCACCCAACTCACTGACTTTGAGTCAGTTCCCTTAGCCCCTTTGACATTCTGTGCTTTGCCATTTACCTAAGGAAGGGAGTATAACACATGTGTCCTCTGGGAACATAGGGGGGAACCCCTGGGTTTCATGGATAAAACCTCTTGAGGACCATTGCTTTGGACCCTGACATCTGGAACAACTCAGAACTAGGAGGACTGGTTCCCAGGAGGACTAGTTCCCAGCAGAACTGCTTCCAGGAGGACTAGTTCCCAGCAGGACTGGCTCCCAGCAGGACTGGCTCCTAGCAGGACTGGTTCCCAGCAGGACTGGTTCCCAGCAGGAGTGGATGCTAAAGGCAGGAAGAATGCCTTTCCCTGTCCACCTACCAAAGACTCTGAGGTCCAGGCCTTGCCGGTCAGAACCAGCAGAGTTGGACGCCAGGCAGAGGTAGTGTCCAGCATCCTGAGCCAGGACTGGATGGATCTTCAGTGAGCCCTCAGGAAGAAACTCCAGCCTGGAACAGAAAGAGGGGTTGCCATGGAGATAAGTAGCTCTGAGAGGGGCTGGACCCCTGCCTATCTCCAGTAAGATGCCCTCTTCTGCCCTCAGCTCTCCCTACAAAAGGATTAAAACTCAGTCCTGAACACGAGAGATCAACACAAGGCTTCCACACACCACCTGGCAGCAGAGAGGTCAAGAGGGGCTGCTCCAGGTGGCAGTATCCTCACTATTTTGAGAATGGCCCCAGTGGCCCTGCAGTCTGGGCAGTCCTGCCCTTAGACACAGTAGATTGGATAGGGGGTGGTCCATCACAGAGGCTGGGCCAATGGCATTGCATGCTTTGAGAATTTGGGTTTAGTAGTCACAGAGGTCAGGCACACTCCAAAGACTGTAAGTTTGGGGTGGAGAGAGGGTACCTGCCATGCTCACAGAGGTAGGAGAGAGTGTGGACAAGGAGGGAGGAGAGAGAGAGAGAGAGAGAGAGAGAGGAGTGGAGGAGAGGACACCATATTTAGAGAGAAACAGATTAACACAGTCAATGGCGTCCCTGTCCTTGTGATCCAAGAGCCACCCTTATCCTGTATGAAGTCACTTTCCTGCTCCAACTGCCCAAGAGAGTTTCTTTTTGTGACTGGCAAAGAGGACCCTAAACCCAAGACCCTCCTGAAGTCCTCCCCTTCAGGCTCCCACCTGGGGTTTCCAGGATCCAGAAGGACCCCATCCTTCCGCCAGCTCATGAGGGGCGTGGGCACGCCGTGGGCCTGGCAGGGCAGCAGGGCCGTGCGGTTCACTGAGATGTCCACTACGGTTGGTCCTGGCTGGATGGTGGGCGCCGCTGGGGAGGAGCAGAGGGCAGGGCTGGGAGCCTGGGGCTCTGAGGGAATGGTGGGGGTGGGGTAGGGAAGAGGACACTCACTGTGGATCTCCACGTGGAAAGCCACGCTGGTGCTGCCTGCGGTGTTGCGGGCTGTGCAGCTGTAGTCCCCACCGTCGGCCGTGCTGAGCGCCTGCAGCTTGAGGAACCTGCCCTGCTCTGGGAACTGAGTGTGGGCATCTTCCTGCAGAGCCCACCAGAGTGGGGGAGAGAGATCTTTATTGGCACTTGGCTATGACCCCTGACCTTTGTCTCATGGATTCAGAACTGAGTCCTGAGTCGCATCCTCTGGCTGGGAAAGTCAGGGGGCAGAAGGGAAGAAGGATCTAACCCTTCTCTGAGTCCCACCTGCAGGTCTGTACCACAATTCCCCAACCCCCCCTAGCTTCTGCAGGATGGTTCCCTGTGGATCAAACCGGTCTTGGTGCAAATAAGCACCAGGCCAGGAGGTCTGAGGGACCCATGAGACTTGGCAGCAAGGGTCTCGGCTCCATCTTAGGCTAGCAAGAGACCTGCAGCAGATGGTTACTCTGCTGAGAGCCCCCGGAACCTGGAGGGGCTGAGTACTGCCACCACCCTCACCCAAAGGCCTGCGAACCCACAGTCCCCTAGCTACAAACTGGACCCTTGGGAAGGGTGGGCACAGACAGCTTGTCATAGATTTGGGCCACAAACTCCTCAGTGTAACCCGAAGGTACCAAGGAAAGAACAACAGGTATGACTTCCGGTCTTGCTGCAGACACTATATGGAGTGACACTATTCAACAAGGTAGAAGATGTGCCCACTGTAGGCATGAGGAGCGATGTCCAGGACAGACCCTCAGCACCCTCCAAGAGGCCCCAGTGATGGAGACGAAGGGGCCCACCTGAAGCAGGATGCCACCTCGATGCCACTCAATCTCTGGTGCTGGCTCTGCCTCCACGGAGCACTCCAGGATGAGCTGCCCTGGAGCCAAGCCAACCACAGAGCGGGGACCCCGGGGCCCAACAACATTTGGAGGGGCTGGGGGAATAAGAGAATATGATAGATGGACCCACCCCCTCAGGCCCCACTGTGCCTCTCCTTCCCCTGTCCTCCCCGTGGCATCTACCTTGAACCCTGACCCGGAAGCTCTTCTCAACTTCACCTGCAGGGCTCTCAGCCAGGCAGGTGTACAGTCCCGCATTGTTCACCTGGAAACAGAGCAAGGAGATCAGCTGCTTCTGGCCCCATCTGTCCGCCTCTCAGGCCTCCCCCCTTCCACCTTCCAGTCAGCTTATCCCTTGCTGGAATTCTCTCTCCATCTTGCTTTTGAGGTGCAATCAGGGCAGGCCTGCAACTTCTGGGAAATCCCTCTTGCCCCTGCCATCTGGTTTTGCTATCATCCTTGGCTCTGGCCTGCCTAGGAGTCCATAGGACGTAGGCCAGGGATCATGCCCATAGCCACAAGGCACACAGAGAGGATGTAGGATGTAGGGCAGGCTTGGTTGCTGCCCACAAAACAGCTGCGGTTTATTCTCCAGTACCAACTGAACCCTAGTGGGCAGGCGCCAGTACCTGCACGTTCCTCACGCGGAGCACACGGCCAGCTTGGCTGCCTTTCTCTCCTCTCCTCAGGGCCTGGCCATCTTTATGCCAAGTGATGTTGGGTGGGGGGATGCCTCGGGCCTCACACGTGAGTTCCAGGTGGGCACCAGGTGTCAGTGACAGTTCTGAGGTCTGGCCAGAGTCCTCAATGTGAGGGGGATCTGCAAGATGTCCACCTAGGGTCAGACCTCCCTTACCATCCAGCGGTTCACAGCTGAGGGGCCAAGAAACGTGAATACGGGGGGAGGGCAGGATATTGGGTGGCCATTTAAAGAGAAGCCACAAGTCCATGCCCCCAGGACGACGGTCTGTACTTGCACACCAACAAGGACTCGGTACATGGGAGGAGACAGACTGAAGGCAAAGTCTCTACCACAGCCCACCATTGCACACTTGTGTGCTACATCTTGAAGCTGTGTCCCTAGATGCAGGTGGCTCTAGCTTTTGCTGTGACACCAAGGTTTGGTTGTAAAAATAATCTTGGATTAGAGCTGAGGAGGACTGTATTTCTCAGCCACAGTAGCTTGGCAGCCAGGGAGCCTCACTCAGGGGTGACCCCAAGCCTCCAGGGGACTCTCTCACACTCCAGCCACTGAAGCTGCTGAGGAGGGGGTACCCACCCATCACTGTCAGCCGGAAGCTTCTCCTGGCCTCCCCTGCCTCGCTCGCTGCCATGCAGGAGTAAGTCCCCGAATCATCAACTGTCACTGCTTCCAGCTTCAGGCCAGGCCCCTGCTCAAGGCTCTGGGGCAACAAGGGCTCCCCATCTTTCATCCACGACACAAGGGGCAGGGGGCTTCCTCGGGCCTCGCACGGGAGGACCACTTCAGAGCCTTGGACAGCCATCACATCGTTCTGAACCTCTGCTGGTTCCAGGGTGGGGGGTTCTGAGGGGGACAGAAGTGTGGGCAGGGTCCATTTTTAATTCGCAGCAGGCGGCCCTCATCATGGATCTTTGCATCATGGCTATTGCCTCATGGGTAAGCCCTTTGGAACTGCCATGCTAGGTGAGTCCTCCCCACAGCATCCCCCTCCCCTGTCGGATAGAGCTGGGGTCCAGAGCCACAGCTCACTACCATAAATTATACCCGTCAATGATTGGCACCCTGGAGGGCCGGCTCACTCTTTGGGGAATAAATGAAAGGACAAGAGAAGAAATCAGATTAGAATGCCCCATGGCTCTAGCTGGGCATGCCCCGATGAGCAGTGGATGGGGATTTTATTCTCATCTGTCATAGCCAATGGGGACTGCATGCCCCACCCTGCCCCATACCGAGTACCAGCATGGTGAAGTTCCTGTCAGCCACACCAGCTGGGCTTGCAGCCACACAGGTGAAGACGCCTGAATCTGCCAGTTGCACCTGAGAAATTCTGAACCCCCTCCCCAAAAGTGGGAGAAGGTGGGAGGGAAGGAGAGGGGTGAGGGGGAAAGAGGTTGAATGGATGGATTACCTTTCCTCTTCTTATGACTCAAAGGCTAATTCTGAAATGGGAACCCTCTAGCTTGCTCCCACCCCTTTCCCGGCCTCAGAGGGCTTCCTGAGCAAAGCCCCAAATTGCCCTTCCCCAAGTCCCACTCCCGCTGCCTTCTCCAGCCCTTGCTGCCTTGGCCAAACCTCTGCCTCCCAAATTCTGGAAAACTGCAGTCCCACTATGGGGACAGACATCCTCCGCATAGACAAATACACTTTGTCCTCAGGATCCACCTGGGCTGTGTCCACCTACCGGTCCTGCTCACAGGCCCCACCCCTTCCTCCTGACCCCTCCCAGCTTCTCCTGGGCTGCTCTTACTATGATGGGCCAGAGAGGATTGCAGTGCCAAACCCAGGACAGAGGCTTCCTATGCTCCCTGTCCTTGCCAGGTCCAAAGGACTGGCCCCAGCCCAAGCAGCCAGGACATGGTGCACACATAGGGTGGATGGTTGCATCCAGATGGCTTCCAGAATCTTCCATGTGCTGACAGTCCCTGAAAGGCTATTTCTCCAAGCTCTGAGTAGACAGTGTATCTTCCCCTGTGCCTGGAAACCTTAGGGTCAGTGGTCGGATTAAAAATGGAAGCCCTTTGGTCAAGTCCAAAGCAGCCAGTCAAGGAAGGGCTCTTGTGCATGACTGCCCAATGTGGCTGCCACCAAAGACTGACAGACCTTTGAGCACGTGTGAGAAACTCCCCGTGAGCACACCTGCTCGGTAGTGAGCCGTCTACGGGCAGGGACCACTCTCGTCAGTGACTTGTGGTTCAGGCCTGTGGTTTCAAATTATCTTGTTCAACCCTCGTTTTGCCTTTAAAAACTTCCCTTTTCAGGCTGACAAGATGACTCAGTGTGTGAAGGTCCTTGTCGTGCACCCCGGTGATCTGAGTGGCTCCCAGAACCCATGGAAAGGCAGGAGCCGCAAGACCCCATCATGGCATTTGTTCCTGTTGTCTTCCCGTCCTGCAATTACCTTTGGGGCCCTTGACCTTGCACCACGGAACCCTGCCCTGGTTCCATTTTTTTCCACCTTAGCACCAATGCCACCTCCACACACCAAGCAGTTAGCCTGACCATACAACCTCTGTCGTCACCACCTGTCTCCTTAACACATTTCAATTATCTTCAGAGCTCGTAGTGTAGGGCCTTCACTTCCTACCCCCATAGACCTGGTTCCTATAACTGCAAGACTCTCTTGCTTGCTGATGTCTAGAACCACCAGTTTTGTTCAGGTCTCCTCCAGGAAGCCCCCCACGGCTTCCCACCTTGCCAGGCCAAGTCAATGCCCTCAGGTGTCCTCTTGGGCTAGGCCTTCTCCACCAGGCCTTAGGATAAGGCCTCTTTTATTTCTGAGGTTCCATTGGGTGGTGGGGTCTTCTTTGTCTCCCCAAGCACCATAAACCCCTCTGTGTCTGTATTGTTTGTATTTTAATATCCACATGGAAGCATTTGGAGCCTGAGATGCCTGGAGAATGTGCCAGCACCTGCCACCAGGGACCAGAGGCAGGACCGCGCGCCTACCTGAGGGAGCGGCCAGAACTGTGGAGGTGGGTGCGCTGCGAGAGCGGAAGGGGAAGGCCGTCCTTGAGCCAGCTCACGTGGATAGGCGGGGATCCCCGGACAGGGCACATCATGGTCACCAGCTCTCTAGTCCTGCTCACCAGGGTCCCTGTGTCACCAGCTCGTTGCTCAATGGTGGGAGGAACTGGGGTGGTGGATAAAAAGGGATGAGATGAGGGGTTTAGAGGGGCGACAGCAACCAGCCATAAACTTTCGCCACTGCCAGCTACCGCAGTTAGGTTCTTAGAGTCTTGGCCACCCTTGGAGAGGTGAGCTCCACCATCTGGGGCCCAGATTCAAACACTCTTTTCATGGCCCCCTCTCCGGACACCCTGCAGAGCCTTGAGCTGGGAAGCTTGTGATGCTTGAGAACAAGACTTGAAGGCCCGGGGAGCCCGCAGAGTGAACGTCACCAGGTTTTGAGTGGAAGTTCCTGGTTCCACCTACTCATCCCCATGTAGGTGTCCCCAAAGAGCCTCCAGGGCGCTGGGGCTACCTGCCTCTCCTCAGCCTCAGTTCCTCACCCAGTACATTCACTGTGTGCAGTCTGGCATCCTCCCCAGCCGGGTTGTGGGCCACACAGGTGTAGGCACCCGAGTCGGCTGCTCTTAGGCCCTTCAGCACCAGGGAGCTGCCATCCAGGTAGAACCTGCATGGGGAGGAGTCACTGAGGGCAGGCACACACAGGGTGGCAGTTCTGATGCTTCAAGAGGCATCAGCAGGCCTTACCGGAGGTGAGGCCCCACATGCTGCTCCAACGGGCCACCGTCCTTCAGCCAGGTTATGTCTGGCGGTGGCTGTCCTTCAGCCTCGCAGTCCAGTCGTATCTCCTGTTTCTCTAACACATTGTGTTCTTGTGCCATGCCTGAGTTCTGGATCTGGGGAGGCACTATAACACAGGCTATGGTGAGGTCCTGGCAGCAGCAGGGGCTGCTGGGATATGGCAAACAGAAGGGGGTATAGGGTGCAAGATATACCTAGTACAGATACTACAAAATCTTTGCGGGCCTCAGCCTGGGCGTTCTCAGCCACACAAGTGTAGGTAGCAGCCTGGGCTGGCTGCAGGTGACTCAGCTGGAGGCGGCCGCCTCGGGAAACCACGCCATGCACCATGCTGCTCTCTGTGGAAGGGAGGGAAAGCCCTTGAATCTGGTACCCCTGTACTGATAGGGAACTGAGGCCCAGTGGGTCAGAAGCACCTTTGTAGATTCCCACTGGCCTAGTTTCGTTTCTTTGACTGGGATAAACAACCCCACCAAAGGCAGCATAGAGAAAAAAGGGGTTTATTAGGTCCATGGTTCCGGGTAGCAGTCAGGCCCACAGTTCCAGGCAGCAGTAAGCCATTGAGAGGAAGACAAAGTGGCAGGAACTAGAAGCAGTTGCAGCAGAGGGGGAAATGAACACATGCACTCCTGTGTTTGGCTCACTTTCTCTACCTGTATGCAGTTTGGGATCCAAACCCAGGGTATAGTGCTATGCACTCTCTGGCTGGGTTTCCCCACGCCATGGGGCAATTCCCGACAGATGTGCCCATAGCCGACATGATCTAGGTATCCCCACATTGAGATCTCTCAATGGTGATCCTAGGCTATGTCAGGTTGATGATTAAATTAACCACCACCACCACCTTCCTCAACCCACCTCTAGCTGCTCCACTTCTTACAATGGCCCCCACCCCACCCCAGGCAGGCCATCTCTCCCCAGGTCCCACACCTTCGGGTTTCCAGGGCCTGTTCTGAGGCCCAGTCCTCCTCACATACATGTCCTCTACATGAATCAAGGTTGCTGATCAAGGGGAAACAGACACGCAGTGGCCCTAACATGAGTCACCCTTGGGGCTCCTGGGGCTCTGCTCACCAGCTTGGAATCCCTCATTGTGGGTCTGTCATGGAAGAGTTTCTAATTGTACCAACCCTCCCTTTATCCCACCCTGCCCCTGTCCAGTCAGTCTTTCAGCGATGGAGACCTTGACTGGACCAGTTGGCCCCTGTGCCTCACAGAGAGTTTGGGCGTCAAAGGGGAGCACCATGGTCCCTGTCCCCAAGAAGCATGAACTGTGTCACAAAGATGCAGTGCTGCCAAGGGCTGGCAACTGTACAGCTCTGAGTCAGGGAGCTGGGAGGTGGAGGGCAGGAGAGGGCAGGAGGGGCAGCAGGGCTGAGGAAGGGCACCACAACAAGGGCTTCTGGGACAAAGCTTCAGTAGAAACCAGCCAGGTGCAAGCAGACAAGACCACGAGGTATTCCAGGAAGCATGTGCAAAGAATTGGAGGCATGACAGGCAGGGTTTGCTGCCAGGCTAACTCAAGGGAGACGAAACTTAGGAGAGATGAAAACACATCCCCACAGAACCTTGAACACCCACGGACACTTGCATGCCAAGCTCACAGCAGCCTCGCCTTTACAGCCCAAGGCTGGCTAAGAGACACAATGCTACATGCTCACTCCTTCAGTGCCAGCACTTGGGAGGCAGAGGCAGGCCAATCTCTGAGAGCTTAAGATTTACCTACTTCTACACAACAAGTTCTAAACTAGCCAGGGCTACATGGCCATATGGAATACTATGTAAAGGAACGATGAAAAATAATTAAATGAATTTCTAAAAAATTAATACTGATCCAGGCTCCCCGGTGAGCTTTCAAAGTCTCAAGCTAAAGTGGAACAAGGCAGAGGCAGGTGACTGTCAGGGTGACATGATGCCATCAGAATGAAATGTCCAGAACAGCGTTTCACAGAGACGGCCAGCTGACAGCCAGAGAGGGGTAGGAGTGGCAGGGAATGGGGGATGACTAACGGCTCTGGGGATTCCTCATTAGGTTTGGGTGAGGAAAGTCCCTCAGAGGCTCAGGTATTTGAGCACCTGCTCCCCAGTTGTTGGTGGTGTTTGGGAAAGTTACAGGTAGCCATCGCTGGGGGAGGTCTTTGAGGAGTTCATAGCCTTTCACTTCCAGATCATTCTCTCTGCTTCCTATTTGCAGTTAAAGATGTGGTCTCAGCTTCCTGCACTTAGCACCATGCCTGCAGCTTGTTGTCCTTCCTCTCACGGCCCTCTGGAACCATCAGCTAAAGGAAACCCCCTCTCCCGTAAACCTGCTTCTATCACAGCCACTATGGCTCCTTCCGGGTCAGCCTCCCCAGTGCCGGGGTTACAACATGAACCACCACAGTCCGCGAGCCCGTGGTTTGTGACTAGAACGTTAATAACTGGCGGTGTCCTGGCCTTCCATTGTTACTGTGCTGGGTGAAGACATGTTTGCACTTGAATGACAAGCAGGACGTGGATACTCACCCACGGGCATTCTGTCCTTCAGCCAAGTGACAGTGGGAGCTGGGATCCCCGACACATCACAGACCAGGACTAGGGGCCGCCCAGCTACCTGGTTCACTATCTCCGTCTCGGCTCTCTCAAATGTTGGGGGCACTGTGGGAAAGAAGGCAGGTTTCCGCTCTCTTCCCTGCTCTCCAGTTTCTTGCAGTTTCTGTTTAACATTCTGCTGTTGATGGAGGCGGCAGTTGCTTTATCCACAGGTGACTCTTTCAAAGTCTCTACAAGTGGGTGCCAGATGGCCCGCTCAGCCTGAAGATGGCAGGTACACGGCTCACAGACCAACAGTCCTGAGGGGCATCTGATCTCCTAGATGTCCCTCACCTAGCTGCCAGGCAGTGCCCAGTGCCTAATCTATACAGCAGACTAGTGCCTGCAGAATGCCCAGTGGGAAGGCTCTATGTTTGTATGAAATCTGGAGGGCAAAGGAACAGAATTATCCCACCAAGTCCTTCAAAGCATGTCACAGGAAGAGTCCTAGGCTTGTTGTTGGTTTGAGACAAGGTTCCAGTAGCCAAGTTTGGTCTGAAAATAGCTATCTACCTTTAAGTTCCAATTCCCCGCTTCCACCTCCCTCCCACGCAGTGGGATTACAGGCATGCACAGCCCCTGATTCTGCACTACGGCCCCATCTCCATCTTGGTTTTTAAAATTCCAGGTCTCGCACTCTTAGTCCTTGGCAATGGGGCCTCTTTCCAGCCACTGACCTTATCCCTGGCAGCCCTGGGAGCTGCTTGGGGTGACAGAGGGTAGGGACTGACAAGATGGGACAGGAACCTCAGAGCAGTGGTTCTAAGAATGCCCCTGCTAGAGGCCAGGAACTCCAGGAGAGTCCTAGTTCCTGGCTCCTCATGATGGCTCACCCTTACCTGGAAGCTGCGCATGAGGACGTAACCAAAACAGAGAAAGGACCAGGCTGACCAACTAACTCACTCTTCCCATGTCTCACACAGTTTTTTTTGCCACAGTCCTTCAAAAGGGCCCATACTAGCGCCTGTTTCCTGGGGTGAACTCTTACTGCACAGGAGTTTGGCCTCCTTGTCTGTCTGTCTGTCTGTCTCTCCAACCTATGAATGTAAAATAAACCTAACATTCATCCTCTGGAGTCTGTGAATTTCTTTCTCTGAATTCATGAGACAAGAACCCTAAAGCTGCTGGTTTGGAGTGGCTTTGGTGGCCGTTAGGTTTTCCAGGACCCTAGCTCTCCCAAGATAACCTCCCAAGAGCCAAGAAAGGCTCTATTCTTACAATATTGGGATCCAGGCTGGGCCTCACCTTGGACGGCGAGAACGAAGGTCCGGGTGGCCTCTCCAGCCGTGTTTCTGACTTTACAACTGTACACTCCCTTATCTGATACCTGGGATAAAAGAGCACATGGGGTTGGTGTGTGGAACAGATTCCCCAGAGAGAGAAGCCATGGCTGGGAATCTATAGGAGATAGGACCTGCTGGCCTCTATCAGAGCCTTAGGAAGCAGAGACCCTGGAGGTCAGGAGAGAGATTTGGCTTAGTATGCCCTGCTTTGCCCTTTGTGGGGCTAGAGCTGGGTCAGAAAGCAGGAGCCCAGGGGATGTCTAGGGGAGAGACGCATATTCATTCAACATACATAAGAACCTGACCTACACCGGTGTGAACAGAAGGGCTCTGTTCAAGATCACTGTGAGGCAGACCAGAGCTGGAGCTGGAGTCCAGCTCTTGGTTGCTCCAGGCCTTTCCCAGGTCACTTGCAGGGGCCTGTGCATCTCCTTGGGTCAAGAAGATGACATCCCCATACCTTAGCGCACACCTCCCAGCTCCTCCCCTCAGGCCTCTAGGGTCAGGAGGTGCTGTGTCCACTGTCCAGATTGTCCACGGCCACTGACCTGCGAGTCCAGGATTTCCAGTGTTTGTCCACCTTGCAGGCCCTGAATCCGCTGCCCCAGGGCTAGGGGCTGCTGGTCCTTGAACCAGGTCACAGCTGCCTCTGGGAGTGAGTCTGTCTCACAGCTCAGGGTGGCTTTATCCCCTGCTCTGACCAGAACGGCCTCCTGGGGGCCTCCAGGAGCCTGTTTAAAGCTGGGGGGAACTAAGGGCGGAAGAGCCCAGTGAGGCACCATGGCCTTGCCCACACAGCCCCGATACCACCATGGATTAATGGCCCAGGCAGGCCCACTGGATCAAACGGTGGACCTGATCCAGGGTTGCTGGAGGAAGCAAACCCGGGCCAGTCTGCCAGAGCCTTCTGGTGGCCACAGATGACCTAGTGTCTAGATGGCAGGAAAGATGCTGACAGCAGGCTTTTTTTTTTTAAATCTTCTGACTAAACACTGCCCCTCTTTGGTGGTCCCTCAGCCCCTGGCACTCAAGAGGTATCCACAGCCAGATGTGAGCCCTCAGGCCCTGGCAGAGCTATGCACTTAACGAATGAATGAACCTGCCCCAGAACTGCAAAGAACCTTCCAGAGAGCCCTGGGTACTGGCACTGCAGACCAGCTTTCCCTCAGGGAATTCCAAAGACCTTGGGTGCTGTTAGAGGCTACAAGCCAAGAATCTTGGACCTTCCTGGCCTAGCTCTTGGGGTTCTCCACTGCTCTACCCCCTCAACTTGATCACCACTGGAGCTTACTGTGAGCCACGCTGTGGGTCAAGGGCTGCATTTCCTTCGTCCCATTTTCATATGGATTGCTGCCTTACAGACAGGACATCTGGGGCTCAGAGACAGGGAGACACAGCCCAAGGTCTCAGAGCAAGTCCATGCATGGCTGTATCAAACCCCGCCTGGTCTGTCCACGTGACTCTGCTTCTTCAACAGGATCCCTTGAGGGGGACAAGGGCTTCCCTGGGGGCTCTGGCATAGGTGGGGCAGGACGTACCCAGAACATTGAGTTGTACCGTCTTCTGGTCTCGGCCTGCAGCATTGAGGGCCTCACACAGGTATGTTCCGGAATCAGCCGGCTGTGCCCGTGTCAGCCGCAGTGTGTGGGTGCCTGCGGGACAACGGCCCCTGCACCAGCAGCCACAGGACCCCAGGACACTCTCAGTCCCTAATCCTCCCGTGAATACAGCCCTGTCCCAGGTTTGGGACAACTTGAACTCCCCACCAGAGCCTTGAGCTGGGCATAAGGCCTCAGTTTACCAACCAGGAAGGAGGAAAACCTCTTGTCCCAGGGAGAGGGGCTGGCTATCCTTGTACCACGTGACCTCAGGGCTTGGGTGAGCATGAACTTCGCAGGGGAGGGAGACACTGCTGTTGAGGGTGGTGGTGAGCTTGTTGGCGTGCCAGCCTGAGATTTGTGGTGGGACTGGATGGGGGCAGAAATGAGAGGTTACAATGGGGACACAGACTAGGGCTGGGGGAAGGGGATACACCAAGGAGCCGGCCTAAGCTCCCAGAGTCACCCCTGAAGTGTCTCCACACAGCCCTTGGAGGGCAAGCTTTACTAGTCAGAGCTACTTTGCACAGAGCACAGAGAGGCTTGATCAGAGCAGCACAGCCATTCTCCCAAAGCCACACAGCTATCAGTGGCAGAACTCAGATGCTACTGGGGCTTCAGGGATACAGCTGTGCCCACATCTGGACTCATGGCGACATAGAGGTCAAACAGCAGACTTGGGGTGGTAGGGGTTGTAAAGCCAGGCCAATTCCTTCTGCAGGAAGGAGTCCCTTAGACACACGTCAGATGCACAGTGGGTGCTCTCTAATGATGCTGAGACCTTGGAAGAACACCCCCAGTGCTGAGACCTCAGAAGGACAATCCTCCAGTGCTGAGACCTCAGAAGGACATCCCCCCCAATGGTGAGGACTGGAAGAACATCCCCCCCCCCCCCCCAGTGCTGAGGCCAGGCTGCAGTCCCTGAACTCTGAGTGTAGGTACTCGAATACCCTCAGGGAGAGGCAGGAACACACAGAGGCCCCTCTCAGCCATCTCACCTTGGACCCTGAGGGTAAAGAGTTTCTCTGCAGAACCCGCCTGGTTCTCCGCCACACACATGTAGCTGGCAGCATCAGCTACCTCTGCGGTGGAAACCTGAGGGTACAGAGACCAGTGCTGAGACCAAGGCTGACAGTTGTGAATGGATCCAGAGGCTCCACGGCTCATCCCCACATAGCCATGAGCATCTCCATCTCCCCACAGCAGACGTGTGGGCCACGGGTGCTCACAGTGGCTCTGAGGCCCGTCTTGGGCTCTGTGTGGTATTTTGGAGAGGGAGACTGGCGTTGGTTGGTTGTCTAGCTAATTGGACAAGGAGGCCATGTGGGGGCTGTGCTGTCTCTGGAGGGGCCTGTGCATGTTTAGCTCCTTGTAGTCAGGGATCATGTGGGGCTGCCACCCCAGGCCTGGGCTGGTTCTAGGTGTGCTCCTGCTTTGGCAGGAGTGACTGCTACTTATGAACACTAGGCAGCCCTATGTGACCAGCTGGGCTCCTCACAGGTGCCATTTGCTGTACAGAAGACACCCCCATACTCTAACGGGCCTTTCTATGGCCCAGATGACACTGCCCCTTGGTTCCCTGTGCCTTTACCCTGAGAGGGGTCTGTTCCTACCTGTAAGACTTGCCCCTCCTCCAGGACCTGAAGCCGTGGGCTGGGGGACACAGGCAGCCCATTCTGGAGCCATGAAAGTGTGGGTGTTGGGTTCCCCAGAACTGGGCACCGCAAGCTGACAGTACTGCTTGCGTTCACAGTCACCTCCTCTACCAGCTCCTGTGTGTCCCCCAGGATCACGGGTGGTGCTGGGAAGGAGAGGAGAAAGAGACAAGGTGTAGGTGGTGGGCTGGTGGAACGTGGTAGAGGTGAGGGAAGCTTTTGGCACCAGATGCTCGCCAGAGGTCCTTGTGCCCTCCTCACTAAATCTGTCAGGTCTGGAAACAGCTAAGAATTCTGGGCTTCAGAGAGGTCAAAGTTTGTTCAAAGTCACACAGTAAGAAAACAACCATTGGGACACTTTAAACTGCCTTTACCCGGTTTCAGAAACCAAGCTTGCAATCCTATTAAAGACCTGAGCACAGAGAAATTGAACTTCCCACTCCCCAGGGCCCTTGAGAAGGAGGCCTCCCTGGGACCAGCGCCTCCCTGCCCCTCCTGGCCACTCACTCAGCACTAGCAGTTCGTAGTGGAGCCAATCCTCGCCCACCTCATTGGAAGCCTTGCACGAGTACCTGCCCGCGTCCTCTGCCTGGACCAGGGGCAGCTGCAGGATTCGGCCTCCTGCAGGGACACAGGACCGGGGCCTGAGCTCAGGGACAAGAGCCCTGAACCCAAAGCAAGGGAGCTGTTTCTCCTCTGGAGGGCCCAAGCCACCATCACTCCCTGCTTCATCTGGGAAGTGAGCAGATTCGATCCACCCGGAATAGATCAAGGGAGGATCAAGTCCATGTGTAGTTAACGGCACCCAGTCTCAGGAGCAGGCTCTATAATGTGAAGGGCTGTTGGTAGCCCATCTCACAGATGGGAAAATGAAGCTCCTGGAAGGGTTAGCAAGAGGGAGGGGTCAGCTGGCTGGTCTAATGCAAGAAGAAATGTTCTCAGAGGCAGGGTTAGCTTCTAGAGCAGTGGCTGCTGGGGGCAGGGGAGGAGTTGCCTGGGACCCTTTGAGACCAGGAGGTAACCAAGAGCAGAACCTGGTCTCTACCTACCTAGGGTCACTGTGTGCTATGTATTCCAGGTGGGGGGTCACCAGCCAAGGCTGTGGTGGCTTGACCATGTCAGAAACAAGGGCTCCTAACAAGCAAAGCTATGGGGTAGGGTCGGGGGGAGCAGGGAGGCCAAGGTCACAGTGGTGCTCAGGTGAGATCTTGGCTTAATTTGGGATCAGGATCTACATTCAGCTTATCTTGTGACCACATCTTTAACATGTTCAGAGTTGGTAGCCGGGGTTAGAGGTCAGCAGTGGGGTTGGAGGTCAGTGTTAACGTGTGGGCCAAGTCAGTGGCTAAGGTCAGGGATTAACTGATAGCTGGGATCAACTTGTGTTTCGGGTCTGCATTAAGAATCTCCCCATGATGGAGCCTAGAATAACAGGATATGAGACTAGAACCCCCATCTGAGGTGGGCAGCAGGATTAGGAGTCGGTCCAGGATTTCCAGTGTGGACAACCAGCCTCTACATGTGGCACCTCCCAGGGACCTAAGGGTTCCTTTTTCTGCAAGGGCCAAGTTCAAAGCCTGGGGCAACTGTTCATCACAGACTGTGATAACCTCCGGTCCCCCACCCAGCTCCAGTGCTGGTCTGGATCCCACAGGCCACCACGCAGACGCTAAGCCAGGAGACTACCTATTCCCCTTGGTACAATCAGTGGGGCCTAGACAGCAACAGCAGTGGTCCGTAGTAGGGGCAGGGCAGACCAGGGAAGCCAGGCATCTCTAAGCCTCATCCTAGGGCTTTCAACTCAAAACCATTTGCCAAAGATATTCCAAAATAAGGCCCACTTAAATAATTAATGGACCTTTAATAAGGAAATATCTTAAATGGTAAGATGACAATAGAAAATTTTCATAAGCTGTAAACTATGATGACAGCATAGTCCTCAAAAGCCAGAGAGAAGTTTGTTCATGGAATCACAATCATGTGTGTGCATGTGTGTGTGTGTTGCATCTGCTTGTATGAATGCAGGTATGCATGTGTGTATGGGTATGTGAGCATATATATGCATGTATTCATATACGTGGAGGAAGAGATCAACCTTGCGTGTTATTCCTCTGAAGCTGCCCACTTTGTTTTGTGAGACAGGGTCTCTCACTGGCCTGGAGTTTCCTACCGAGACTAGAGTGGTTGGCCAGTGAGCTCCAGGGACCTGCCTATCTGCCTCTCCTGTGCTGGGATCATAGGCGTGCCCTGGCTTTTCTGTGAGTTCTAAGGGCTGAACTCGGGTTCTCACACTTGGCTAGCCTGTGCTCCCAGTGTCTTCCTGCCTCATTTTTTACATAAAAAGTCTCTCCTCTCCCTAGAGACTCAAGCCATTCTCTGAGCATTCCAGGCCAGATCCCAAAGCCTAGATACAGGCTCTGGCCTGGGCTGGGAAGCTTGTTTTAAAAACTCAGCACAAAAGGCAACAACCTCAAGCAACTTTTATCCTCTACAAATTCCAGAGAAGGTCTAGTCACACACACTGCCCGAGGTCACATTGCTGGTAGCAGCAGGCCTACCTTGCAGCACCGAGACCCCATCTGCGGCTGACAGGGGCCGACCCTCCTTGTACCAGGTAAGCTCGGGCGGTGGGATGGCGTTGGTGTCACAGTACAGGTGAGCCGGGTTGTTCTCCACGATCTCCCGGTATTCTGTCACCCTGCCCCGAGCTTCCTCCTCATGGAGCAGGAGTTCAAAACCTGCATCAACATCTCCTACCTTCTGGAACATGGGGGGCACTGCACAGAGAGAGACCAAGTCATTAGGAATATAAGAAAGGGTAAAGCTGCTTGCTCACTGCTGTTACCAACCAGCCTTGGAGGTGCTGCCACACCCTGCCACACAAGCTACAGCCTGAAGGCAGGTCAAGGCGTTTCTTCTCTTTACTCCCCCAGGGACTGGCTATGGGGACGCCTTGTAAGCTTTAGGAGCTGCTCCCCTCTCTGTAGAGTTCACCTGTCCCTGGCTTCTGAGAGTCCTGGTGGCTGGGTGAAGAGGTCACACCTGTCTTCCTAGCACTTAGGAGGCTGAGGCAAGAGGACTAGAAATGTCAGGCCAGCCTGGGCTACAGTGAGACCGGCTCGAAATAACAAAATGGAGTAAGATAAAATGGTCAGGTGGTGGTGGCGCACGCCTTTAATCCCAGCACTCGGAGGCAGAGGCAGACGGGTCTCTGTGAGTTCGAGGCCAGCCTGGTCTACAGCGAGTTCCAGGACAGCTGGGGCTGTTACACAGAGAAACCGGCCGTACCTCGGAAAACAACAACAGCAAAAAACAACAAAACAACAACAACAAAAAAGATAAAATGACTGTGACAGGGAAAAACAACAAAAAAGATAAAATGACTGTGACAGGGAAAGGCTTTGTGAAGGGCGCTGGGCAGTGCCTAGCTCAGCCTTCCTTCATTTGTTGGTACACAAGGGCATGGCACCCTCAGCAGTTAGGACCCGAAAGGGCCCCGAGGTCACCTGCTTTAGCTGGATCTCCTGTTTTCTCTTTTTCTTTCTTCAAGACAGGGTCTCACTATGGAGCCCTGGCTGGTCTCAAACTCAGAGATCCACCTGCCTTTGCCCTGAGGGGCTGGGTTAAAGGAGTGCACCATCACGCCTGGCTTAGAATGCCTGTATTTTGCAAAGGGTGACAGCAAGGCCCAGAGGGGCCAGTGACATCTCTAGGTCATGCTGCCCAGTAGTGAGTGACAGGGCCAGGGTGAGACAGTTGAGGGCAGAGGTGGCAGAGGACAAAGTATGCTTTCTCATCAGGCCACTACAGAGCACTGTGTGGTAACAAATAGTCTTTCCTTCTTTAGCTTGGCTTGGTCTCTGGCCTCCCAGCCTCCCTCCCAGGCTGCCTCCCAGCCACCCTCCCCACCTCTCCCCAGTCCCTTTGACCCCCTTTCTAGCTTCCCTTTCTCCCTGCTTCCTTCCTTCCCTGCCTGCCTCCTGGCCACTTAATCCTGATTTGAGGCAGGAACCCCCATCTTCTGAAACTCATTCCTTAGCCACAGAAGACACAGAACATTCTGCTTCTGAGACATCGAGCCATGGTAGATGAGGAATGCCAACGTGGGTCTCCTTGCCAAAAGGCGCAGGGCTCCTGATCCCCAGCCAGGGTCAATGCCATGGGCCCCGTCTTTCTACCTGGAGCGAGCAGCCTGTCTTGGGCCACTGGTTGTTATCACCCAGTCCACCCTTCAGTGGCACCCACCTTGGATGAGAACATTGAAATCTTGGTCGTCCTCGCCAGCCACGTTGGTGGCCACACACAGGTAGCGGCCAGAGTCAGAGACCTGGGTGGGCTGGATCTGGAGGAGCCGCCCCTCCCCCAGGACATGAAGTCGCTGGCTGGGGGTCACAGGCTGGGGGAGGACAGAGAGGGAGGGAGACGAAAACCAAGATCCTTTGTTTATTTGTTTTGAGATAGGGTCTCCGTGGTAGACCACGCTGACCCAACTCACCGTGTAGCCAAGGATGACCTTGAACTCCTGACCCTTCTGCCTCAGCTTCCTAAAAGTTGGGATTACCAGCTCGCACCACTACACACCCTTCTCTCTCTCCCCTCTCTCTCTCTCTCTCTCTCTCTCTCTCTCTCTTTCTCTCTTTCTCTCTCCATACAAAAATATGTATGTATTTCATACACACATACATACACACACACACATTTTGAGACAGGTTTCTCTATGTAGCCCTAGCTGCCCTGGAACTCACTCTGTAGACCAGGCTGGTTTCAAATTCACAGAGATCTGCCTGCTTCTGCCTTCAAAGTGTTGGAATTAAAGGCGTGCGCCACCAATGCCCAGCAACCTACTCTATATTTTAATAAATAAAAATCAGACCATAATACAAAGTGGTGGGACCACGCGGTGACTTTGTCAAGCTACTTGTATGACCTCAACAGTGGAAAAGAAGCAAAAGGGTGGACGGGATAACGTAATGGCTGGAAAGTGTTTGCTTGTTTTGTTTTGTTTCAAATGAAACACTGAAGGGTGAGCAGAGCCAGCTCTGGGCTAGGTTCTTCCAGGGCTCTTCTGGAAAGGTCTGAGCAGGGCTGGTGAGGCGCGAAGGCTAGAGTCTAAGGCAGTCTGGGGCCCTGCACTCACCCTTCCATCCTTGTACCAGCTGATGGAGGGTGGGGGCACGGCCCAGCACTCACACTCCAGGGTCAGGGTGCTGTTCACCTTCGTCTTCACTTCCTTCACGCTGACCTCCCCCAAAGGGTCATCTTTGGAGATGGAAGGGGGAACTGAAAAGCCACAGGATGTGTGAGCAGCAGGCCTGGGAGGGTCCTGAGACCCTGACCCCACTGGCCCTGGGGGTGGTTCCCTAACAACAAGGCTGGTAGACTAGGACTCTGGAAGGCATCTGTACCCACTTAAGGTTACAGAGTACTAAGAGACAGGGGTGAAGCAAAGGATTCTTGGGGTGGCCTCTAGAAGACCCAGGTGTCAAACTGAGGGACCCCAAGTTGCATGTCCACACCAGAAGTGGTGGTAGGAAGCCGGAACTGGGGGAGTATTTGGATCACCATGACCAAAGTCTTAACACTATCCCTTCCTTTTAGTACCACCAAGGCAAGAGTTTCTGCCCCCACCCCCGCCAGTTGCATGTGACTCCCAGGGAAAATAGCCACAGGAAGGTGCCTGAGGTCTCAAATGTGGCCAGGACTTTTCTGCCTGGCCAGCCACTCTCCCGGAGATGGTAGGGGGCTCACTGAGGACTTCCACATGGTAGTTCTTTGTTGCTTCCCCCAGCTCGTTGGTGACCACACAGGTGTACTGGCCAGTATCTTCCTTCTGAGCATTCAGGATCTGGAGACCATGGGTACCTGCTTGGGGAGCCGTGGCCAGAGTTATCCCAAAACAGGGCTTCACCATAGACAAGCGCTCAGACCAACCCAACCTGTGTCTTCTCAAAGCCCACCCCAGGGCCATCACCTGGGAGGAGCTGAATGTTCTGAGAGGCCTTGAAGGGCACCCCATCCTTCATCCAGGTGATATTGGGGGATGGGAAGGCCAGCGCCTCACAGATCAGGGAAATGGGATTATTGATGGTCACAGTCACTTCCTCGATGGTATTCTCAGGTGCTCCCAGGATGGTGGGGACCACTGGACGGGGGGAGGAAGGCCTTGGTTAACAGTCTAGGCCCAGGCCCGAGGACCCTGAGGACCAGGACAGCTAGGGCCCCAGGCTTATCCTTGGTGCTGCAGTTGTGAATAGATGGGAAACAGAAGCTCAGGGCGGCCACACCCTCCTCCACCATGGAGTCACACTGCAGGACAAGAGAACAGCCACGTTCTCCTGTGCCTCTTAGAGACTCAACATGTGGCCTCACTCTTATTCAACCTAAACTTTCTTGGTTCTGCTGAGAAGGAGGGAGACTTTTTGGAATTGTCATGGAAGAGGTTGTGCTGAAAGCCTGGTCCCCAGCTGGGGTTGCTATGGAGATCTGACACCTGGCTGCTCTCTAGTATTTTTGCTGTCACCCTTGAAGTAGCAAACGGAATGACAGTGGTTGCTTGCGGAAACCCAGGTGGTTGCAGAGGCATAACACTCACCCAGGACGGTGAGCTGTGCATGTTTGGTCTTCTCCCCCACAGCATTGGCAGCGACGCAAGAGTAGTGGCCAGCACTGGACAGGTTGGCCTGGGGGACCCACAGGAAGGCACCATCTGGGGACACCTCATAGGGGTCTCCAACAGACAGGGACCGGCCGTCTTTGAACCATGTGATCTTTGGCGGCGGGTGGCCTATATGAAGAGGAGACAGATCATTCAGTGAGCTCAGACCAGATGGCTCAGGGGCTAGAGGTGGCCCGGCCAGCACAGATATGGAGTTTCCATCCCCATTCAGGATGGCAGCAGAACAGCCAGGGCCCTTCTTCAGGAACTCAGCTGCTCACTGGGGACAGGGCAGGAATGGCTTGGGACAAAGAGGCAAGATCCATTCATCCATCTACCCTTCCTTTCTTCTATCCACCTTCCATTCGTCTTCCTACCTTACTGCTCATATATGGATCCTTCTATCCATCTATCCATCATTCACCTGTCTATCCGTCTTCATACCCCTTAAGGCACACTTATCAATTCACATATCCATTTGTTTATCCATTTATCTTCTCATCCACCCACCCACCCATCCATCCATCCATCCATCCATCCATCCACCCACCCTCCACCCACCCATCCATCCATCCATCCATCCATCCATCCATCCATCCATCCATCCATCCATCCATCCTATGCTTCCTCCTACCCATGTACTAGCCACTCATCTATCCTACCACTCATCCTTCCATTCATCTGTCATCTTTATTCAAAAATCCGCCTATCTATGTCCCCATTCACTGCGCTTCTCTTTATCCAGACACATTCCCACTCACCCTCCCATCCTCAGGCATCAGAGGGAGCCTGGTTTTCCAGGCAGCAGGGGAGCTGTGGACTCAAGGGTCTGGGTCCTAGAGGAGCTCGGACATCACAGATCACTATGGTCCTGTGTGGTCAGTGCAGGGGCAGGGAAGTCCTACAGGACTAGACAGAGAGGCCCCGTGGAAGCTTCTGGCAGGTGACTGAGCTCAGCGAGGAGCAGGGCAAGGTGTCAGGGTAGGGGATCAGTTAAGCCAGGCCCACCTCACCTGTGGCATTGCACAGCAGCTGAGCAGCCTGTCCCTCGGGTACCTTGATCACCTCCTCCAAGTCTTCATTCTCAATACTGGGAGGAACTAGGAGGAGGAGAAAGGCAAACAGTTTCTAGCTGGGTGACCCACCTGGCTATCCATCCACAGAACAGGAAACAAAGTTTGCTGTGCCTCAGTTTCCCCATTTCGCCCATGTCTGCTCCTACCCAGAAGTCAGTCTAATGAATTGCTCTGGGAAGACTCTGGACAGAGAAGTCGGTGTGGGGTTGAGAATATTTGTTCCTCCCACTTTGGGTTAATCCCTACTGTTTCTGGAAAATATCAGGGCAGCTTCAGTATAGAGGGCGTGTGTATACATGTGTGTGTGTGTGTGTGTGTGTGTGTATGTGGTGTGTGTGGTATGTGTATGTATAATGTGTGTGGTGTGTATGTGTTTGTGTGATAGGTGTATATGTGTGTGTGCTGTGTATGTGGTATGTGAGTATGTGTGTGTGTGGTATGCGTATATATGGTATGTGTGGTGTTTGTGTGTATGGTGTACGTGTGATGTGCATGTATGTGTGTGTGGTGTACATGTGTGTGTGGTATGTGTATTTGTGTGTATGGTGTGTGTGGTAGATATGTATGTGTGGTATGTGTGTGGTGTGAGTATATATGGTGTGTGTGATGTACATGTATATGCGTGTGATAATGTGCGTGTATATGTGTGTGTGGTGTATGTTTGTGGTGTGTGTATGTGTGTGGTGTGTATATATATGTGTGTGTGTGGTGTGCATATGTGTATGTGGTATGTGTATGTGCGTGGTGTGTGTATGTGTGTGGTGTGTAGTTTGTATGTGTGTGTGCGGTATGTAATGTGTGTATATGTGTGTGGTGTTTGTATATATGGTGTGTGAGTGTATGTGTGTGTGGCGTGTATGTTTGTATGTGTATGTGGTATGTGTATGTGTGTGGTGTGTATGTTTGTATGTGTGTGTGTGGTATGTGATGTGTGTATATGTGTGTGTGGTGTTTGTATAAATGGTGCGTGTATATATGTGTGTGTGGTCTATGTATGTGTGTATGTACATGTGTGGTATGTGCATGTATGGTGTGGTTTGTGATGTGTGTATGGTGTGTGGTATTTGTAAATATTGTGTGAGTATATAGTATGTTCACATGTGCATGGGAATGCATATGCATGTGGAGGTCAAAGGTGAACCTCAGGAAGCATTCACCTTTAAAAAAACAAAACCAAAAAATCCGGGGTCTCTGGCCCAGAATTTGCCAAGCAGGCTAGGCTGGCCAGCCAGAGCCCCCGAGGGATCCTCCCATTTCCATCACCAAGTGTTGGGATTCTGAGCAAGTGCTACATACACCCCTCAGATCATTTTTCCTTTACTTGGGATCTGGGGATCAGATTCAGGGCCTCACACTTCTGCAGCAAACGTTTAATTGGCTGAGACTCTCCCCTCCCCCAGAGCACAGGTTCTGATGAAGCAAGGAAAACCGGGTCCAGCCTCCTCCATCTCTGCCCACTCTAGCGTCCCAGCTGGAAGAAGAGGCTCCTGATGCTCCTAAGAACAGAGTGTGTCCTACCCAGGACCTCCACACTGAAGTTCCTGCGTGCCTCCCCAGCCTCATTGCTGGCCAGGCATGAGTAGAGGCCTCTGTCCTGCTCCCGGGCTGGGGTCACCTTCAGCATCCAGCCACCTGGGAGGGAAGGAAAGGCATAGGATCAGCAACCTCTCCCAGCTTATGATGCCAGGCATTAATATACAAGTATCTGCCTCCCAGTGTTCCAGTCCTCTAGTGGGGAACCAGAGGCCCACGAGAGTAAACAGAAGGATAGAGCATGACATCAGAAAAACCTGAGGACCTGTGAGGCAAGACGGAACTGAGTTGCTAGCTCTCTGTGGCTCTGGCTAGGGCTGAGAGACAACAGTGAGCTACATAGCTACACAGTCCTGTTTTTTTTCAGATGTCCATTTTGTCCCAAGAGCCCTCCCCACAGAAAAAGGCTTCTTCTCCCAGGGATCTTTGAAGCAGAACTAGTTCCTCACAAAGAAACCACAGAACTTATAATACCCACCTGGAGCAGATAACACACACATATCATCACTGCTATTCCTACACTCATGGCAGACATTACTAATTGATTGCCGGTCCCCTTTGTGCTCAGCTGAATTCCAGTTTCTGTGTTCTTGTCTATACAATGCATCTGGTGACCTCTACCAAATGAGAAATGTTTGCAATCCCACAGTTGTTGATTGATGGGTCACTGAGGTCTGGCAGTTCAGGGTCAGAGGTCACAGGCTAGACTGATCCTGAAACAAACCTGGTTTAGTGCCTTACCTGCCAAGAGGTAGGTGTTCTCTCCAGGGCTGATTGGCTGTCCCTCCCGAAACCACTGGACTGTTGGAGGCGGGACCCCTGCAGCTTCACAGAGCAGCGTCAAGGAGCCTTGCAAGGTGGCAGTGACGTTGGTCAAGGAGTTCAAGTCTCCAGGGAGTTGAGGAGGTACTGCATTCAGAGTACAGGCAGCACTCAGCCCTGCACTCTCTGCCCACTCATGGCCCCACTCATGAACTGGGAGAAATCAAGCACTGGGAGGGGTCCCAGTTACTGCCCTCAAAGGTGTGATACCACACCACAAGTGGGCTCTGGGACCAGACAGGAACCTCAGGCCTCAGTTTCCCCACCCTTTCAGAGGGATATGGACAGGATTCTTTTTTGTTGTTGTTATTTTTTTTTTTGAGACAAGGTTTTTCTGTAACTTTGGAGCCAGTCCTGAAAACTAGCTCTTGTAGACCAGGCTGGCCTTGAACTCACAGAGATCCACCCGCCTCTGCCTCCCACGTGCTGGGATTAAAGGCGTGCGCCACCACTGCCCTCCTCCTCCTTCTCCTCCTCTTCCTCTTTCTTCTTTGACAGTGTCTTGTGTATCTCAGGCTGGCCTCTAACTTGCTATATTGTAATTAATTGTTTTGTGCTATTTGACTTTTGGGGGGCCTGCTACCCAGCTCTCAAATAACCATACATGAAGATTTTATTCTTACTCATAAAGACCCGGCTTAAACTTGGCTTGTTTCTAGCCAGCTTTTCTAACTTAAATTATCTCATCTATTTTCTGCTTCTGGCCTTTTATGTTTCTCTATTTCTGTATATATTTTCTTTCCTTCTTACTCTGTGGCTGGCTGTGTTGCTGGGTGTCTGGCCCCTTCTTTTCTCTCTCCTTCATCTTTTCTTGCTTCTAGATCTCCTTTCTTTCTCTCTTTTCCCCTTCTAGTCATACTTTCTGCCTGCCAGCCTTGCCTATCCTTTTTCCTGTCTAGCTATTGGCGATTCAGCTCCTCATTAGGCCAGCAGGTGTATTAGACAGGCAAAGTAACACAGTTTCACAGAGTTAAACAAATGCAACACAGAAGAATGCCACACATCTTTGCATCACTAAAACAAAGGTTCCACAGCATAAATAAATGTAACATGTCTTAAACATGTTCTACAATACTATATAGCCAAGGATAATCTTGTACTCCTCATCTCCCTGCCTCCATCTCTTGAATGCTGGGCTGACAGGAGCGAGCCACAATGGAGGCTTATTCAGTTCTGGTTCTGGAAGCCAGGACTTTGTTGGTAGAATGCTAACCATACTCTTTCCACTGAGCCAAATGCACAAAATCCCCTATTCCGTGTCCATTATGGGGCAGGAGCTGAGCAGGATGGATGCTTGCAAATGCAAGCCCACATCCACCCTCGGATCTGTGCTCTGGATGAAGGGGCATTTCTGGAAAGATCTACCACTGGGGTGATGAGGCACAGAATGATAAAGGCCCCACTGCGCTCATCCCTTTCCCAGCCTTCTCCAGGACCACCCCCTGCGGCCACCAGAAATAGATCCAGGTGCACATCAGGAGTGAAAATAGGCTCTCGCACCCCTCTCTTACTACAACCCCGGCAGCCACCCAACTCCTACTTAGTCTTTCAGCTGCAGCCCCAAGGCACCTCCTCCAGGCAGGTATCTTGGTTTTTCTCCAATGTGTATGGTCTCCTGGCTTTCCTACCCCAGATCCCCCAAGATCACCAGCCACATAGAGCGTGGACTGTCAGGAACAGGGTGGGGAAAAGCTAACATGGGAAGGAAGGGAAGGGGAAAGGATAGGGAGGGAAGGAAGAACATGGATGTTTTGTGAACAGTCCTGTTGGCCATGGTCCCAGTGGCAGCCCTCAGCAGAGCCCGGACTGAAGAAGCCCCTGGCTGTCTGTGACTTTAGGAGACTATCTGACCTTACACTCTCCAGCCCAGCCCAGCCCAGCCCCGCCCAGCTGCTCACCCTGCCCACAAGCCACCAGTCCTCACCCAGCACAGACAGCGTGAATCTCCTCTCAGCACGCCCAGCTGTGTTCTCAGCTACGCAGCTGTAGTCACCGGTGTGGGAGGCCTGCGCCTGTTCCAAGTGTAGACTGTGGTTCTGATTCTGAAGCCACAGGCCAGGTTCCATCTGGACAGGTTGGCCATTCCTCTCCCATGTCACCACTGGCAGGGGTTTCCCTGTGGCATTACAATCTAGGGTGGTGTTTCTACCCTGGACCACGGAGACAGCTGTGAGCAGCTCCCGAGGGCCAGTGACCTGAGGAGGAACTGAGATGAGGAGGAAGGTTCTCAGTAGAGTAGTCAGGACCACGTGATAGCAGGGTGACCAGTGCTGGGGTCTCAGTGGACACATTTAGGCCTACATTCTTCCTTGCACGAGCTGTGTGACCTTGGCCTATTCACTTCACCTCTCTGAGCCTTTTCATCTCTGTGTCAGAGTGACAGCTGTATCCACCAGTAACCTCTCAAGACACACTAGGGACCTGGGCGGGCTGCTCCCTGGGGAATATACTCAGCTATTCCTGGTCTGTGTGGTCTCAGTCTCATAGACTGGAGCATCTCTAGTTACCCATGCAGGCCTTGAACTTTTTTCCTTCCACTTTAGCCTCTCAAATGGGGACTACAGTGCCCAGCACCTTTCTAGCACCTCTGTTGTGTCACGTGGCTTAGGCTGGCCTTGAACTCACCACTCGGCTTAGGCTGGCCTTGAACTCACCACTCGACTGAGGACTTTGAGCTCCTAATCTTCTCACTTCCTTTCCCAAGTGTTGGATTTACGTGTTGATAAGCATTCTGTCAACTCAGCAAAGTCCCCAGTCCCCAATCTTGACAGTGTGGCTTTTACAAGGCCAGGATATCTCCTCCCCCACACCATGTTCTCTCTCCTCTCTCTCTCTCTCTCTCTCTCTCTCTCTCTCTCTCTCTCTCTCTCTCTCTCTCTCTCTGTATGTGTGGTATGCATATAGCATGTTTGCTTATATAAGGTCATGTATGTACACATATGCATGCATGTGGAAGCCTAAGGTCTGCTTACTGAATCATCCTCAGCTGATGGTTTATTCACTGAATATTCATCCACTTTATTCTCTCAGTTAAACCCGGAGCTCACTGATACAGCTAGTCTTACCAGCCACCCCACTCTGGGGACCCCCTGTCTCTGCCTTCCAAGGCTAGGACCCAAGTGAACTGCCTAGCCCACCGCCATTTCCATAGACTTTGGGATCCAAGCTTGCATGGCAGGCATTTAACTACTAAGCCATCCCTCCGGCAGGACTTATGTTACCAGTGCGGGCTCTATAGGAACCTCACATACACTCACTTCCAACCATTTCAATGCAAGCTTTTTCCTGCTAGACCACAGAGGTGCACAGGGGCCTGCTGTCCCCTCCCGTGTGCACACGCTGGGAGTTGAGGGTCTGGACTGGAAGGGCAGGCAAGTGCCCATCTTGCTGCTCCCACCCTTGGGTGGTCTAGACTTCAGCTCTATCCATTCATCATGCAGACATTCCCCAGTCCCGGCTCACCCAGAACCTCCAGCTGCTGCTCCTGGCTGCTGGTCCCAGCTGTGTTGCTGCATTCACAGACGTATGTCCCCTCCTGGGACGACTTGACCTGTCCCAGGTACAGTAGCCTCCCTACGGCTGACACCTGTCCCAGGCCATCTCTTTCCCCAGGCAGGGGCTGGCCTGGGGCAATGAGAAAAGGCCCTTTCATGAGAAACAGTGGTCCTCCCACCCACCTGCTCCATCCTCTAGGTGTCCCCATATGTGACATCTCCTCTGGAAAGCCTTCCCTGGGTCCTGACATCTCGTTGAGTCACCATGCTCCCAACTTGGGACTTCTAAGCATGACCTGCCCTGTGTCCCTGGAGGTAAAGCCAATCCCTCCACAATGGCCCGAGTTCAGTCCCCATCACCCTATGAACCATTTCCCACTATGTCCTTCTGGCTGACGCTGCTGCAACCCTTCTGAACTCTTTTGCTGTCCCAAAGTATGCTTGGCTTGTTTCTGCCTTTGCACCTACCACGGCCTCTGCTGGGTGGCTTCTCCTTGCTCTGCCCTCAGGGTTATCCTTCTTCTTGGGTCAAACATCCCAGCCACACACCTTAAAACTCCAAGCCCTGGCCACACCTGCCTTTTCCTACACCTTTCCACACCTGCCTGCTCCCTAAGGCCCAGAATGATTTCCTCACTTTGCCGCCTGACCACCCAGGTGAGGGTAGGGCTTGCTCATTTTTATTTATTTATTTATTAAAGATCTCCGTCTCTTCCCCGCCACCGCCTCCCATTTCCCTCCCCCTCCCCCAATCAAGTCCCCGTCCCTCCTCAGCCCGAAGAGCAATCAGGGTTCCCTGCCCTGTGGGAAGTCCAAGGAACCCCCACCTTCATCCATTTCTAGTAAGGTGAGCATCCAAGCTGCCTAGGCTCCCACAAAGCCATTGCGTGCAGAAATCTCAAGGTCCAAGTCAGGAGCAGAAGGAGAGAGAGCGCGAGCAAGGAACTCAGGACCGCAAGGGGTGCACCCACACTCGGAGACAATGGGGATGTTCTATTGGGAACTCCCCAAGGCCAGCTGGCCTGGGTCTGAAAAGGCCTGGGATGAGGCCGGACTCGCTGAACATAGCGGACAATGGGGACTACTGAGAACACAAGAACAATGGCAATGGGTCTCTGATCCTACTGCACCTAAGGGCTTGCTCATTTTGCTATCTTCTCAGGTCCCAGGAAAAACTCTATCCGACCTGCCCTCCATATTTGGGTTAAGGGAACCTCACAGTATTCTGCACTAGGCTCCGGACTTTAAATGCCGCAGCGGCCAAAACAACACCACATGTGGCTCACAGACTGTCAGAACATAGCCGTGTGGGGAGGCCCTGGCCAGCCAGGGCTTGGGGAAGGATGGTCCTGGCAGAAGAGACAGGGATTTGGGGCCGGAAGATCACAGGCTAGAAGGGGTCTACAGATGGGGCAAAGCAGAAGGCTGGGGAAAGCAGCACTCTGTAGCCAGCTGGTCCCCACTGAAGGGCTGGAAACCCATGGCCTCATTGAGGTACTCGGGTGCTGGGTGCTGGGGTGCTGGGTGAGGGGTGCTGGGTGAAGGGGAGCTGGGTGAGGGGTGATGGGTAAGAGGGTGCTGGGTGCTGGGGTTCTGGGTGAGGGGTGCTGGAAGAGGGGTACTGAGTGAGGGGTGGTGGGCAAGGGGGTGTTGGGTGAGGGGGTGCTGGGTGAGGGGCGCTGGGTGAAGACATGCTGGGGGAGGAATGCCAGGGGAGGGGGAGCTGGGTAAGGGCAGGGCAGCCATCCTACCGTCTTTCCTCCATGAGATCTTAGGGAAGGGAATGCCCTGGCAGTCGCACGACAATCTGGCAGTCTGCCCCTCGCTCACCGTCAGAGTGTAAGGCTCCTTTGAGGGAAATGCTGGAGGAACTGGTTCAGAGCAGACAGGAGTTGAGGGGGACTGGGTTGGGAGGGAGGCCCAGATTAGGTATCCCTTCTTCCTGGGATCTGAAAGCCAGTCCTGGGGGAAGGACCCTGGAGACCCTCACCCCAGACATTCAAGTTGAAGTGCTTCTCAGAGCGGCCGGCCTGGTTCAGGGCCTCACAGGTGTAGCGTCCCGCGTCCCGCACCTTCACTTGGTCCACCTGGCCAGTGAGTCAAGCAGAGGTGGTGTCACCCCTAGATGGGCTGTGTCACCCTCATCATGTCATGTGACCTCATTGAGTCTGATCTCCCCCATGGAATGTGAAGCTGTGACAACAGCTCCCTGCCTGTGACACCAAGAGGTTTGTGAAGCTGTAACAACAGCTCCCTGTGACACCGAGAAGTTTCTAGAAGTCAGTGTTGCTCCATGTCACCCTTCTGGCTCCTCTACATCAGATCCACAGCCCTGATCTGCCAAGAGGCTGCGCACGTGGCGAGCCAGTCCTCCCCCAGCCCTTCATCATTCCCACGGTCCTCAGAAAGTCCAACAGAAGAAAAGGGGGAGAGTGAAGGATGATGGGTAAGGGATCTGCCATCTTGGGGTCAGTCTGAGGCTGCACCATGGCTTTGAAGACTGAAGGAAAGGAGAGGAGATCAAAGGGTGACACTTGGAGGAATGGTCACATCACAAGGTGATGGGTGGGGTCCTGGGGGAGAGGGCTCTGTCTCCTGGTGGGTGGTCATTGGTCACACTGAGCTGAACACTGCTCACAGGTATCTGGGACACCCACAAGCCCTGGCCTGCTCAGCTACCGCCTTCAGCAGCCAGCTGCATAGCTCCACACCTCCAACACGGCCTTGTCTGCAGAGAAGCGGATGCCAGGGTGAGGCTCCAGGGGTCTCCCATCCTTCTGCCATCTGAGCTCGGGGGGAGGCACAGCACGGCTCTGGCACTTCAGTGCCACTGATTTATTGACTACGACAGACACATTCAGCTCTTCTCCGAGGATGCTGGGGGGCACTGTGGTGCAGACAGCAGAGGAAACCCTAAGGTGAGTGACAGAGCACTAACAAAAGGCCACAGCTGCAGCGGCCTAGCCAATTCCCGCAGCCAGGGGATGAGAGTCACGCCCAGCTTAGTCCTGCCACCTCCGTCCTGTTGTACAGGCTTGGGGGCAAGTCCCGACCCCTCCCCCCAGTGTGGGATCCAGAGAGCCCTGGGCTTTCCTCCTCACTCGCCATACATTGCCCCAACCCTGGAGCTTCATGCTTCTCCCCCAAGCCCTAACCACAGAGCTCCTGGCCGTGCATGGCCACCTGCCTGCCACTTGCTCACCTACAGGGATGCTTATTGCCCCAGGACAGGGCTCTAGTAACTAATGGTGACCACAGGGTCAGGTGGTGACTCTCATTTCTTCCATCTGATCCCTTCCCCGACGGGGCACAAGGTTGTGGATGTCCCCCCAAGCCCAGCTTCTTGAACTGGCTACCTTATAGTAATGCCCACCCTCGCCCCCAGGTGGAAGACTCACTGTGAACTTGCAGAATGGTGTCCCTGCGGTCCTCGCCAACAGCACTCACTGCTACGCAGGAGTAGCTGCCTGCATCAGAAGCATGGGCGCTGGCCACAGTGAGGACTTGGCCTCCGGGGAAGATCTGTACCCCAAAGGGAAGTCCACATCAAACGCAGCTCCCACTACAGGGTCAGTGCCTGTCCCGAGGAGTGAGCCCTGGTACCACATCCAAAGTGAATCCTGTTCCAGACCCCTGGGGTCCTCCAAGGCACGGGATCCATAAGCTGCACCCTTGAGCCTGAGGACCCTGCTGGCTGCTAGCAGTTTTACCTGTCTCTAGAAGAGCCACCTGGAGCCATTCTGCCCACCCCAGTGGCTGCTTGCCATGCGAAGCCAGGAGACCTCAAGAGGCTATGAAATTGAGATGGACCATGTGTATAAAACACATAATCAGAGTTGGTGTGAACATCAAGTATGGGACATCTCGCGAGTGACTTTTTACACTTGTCACGTGACGAAATGAACCTTTTTTTTAATATTGGATTTGATAACATCAAAATTGGTTTGCCTTTGCTCTGCATGGTACGGCACACAGCACTTGGGGAGCAGAGACAGGCAGATCGCTGTGAGTTCAAGGTCAGTCTGGTCTATATTCTACAAAACGGGTGCCGGGACAGCCAGAGCTACATAGTGAGACCCTGTTTCAGACATGAAATAAAAAATGGTTTGCTTTTTTTTTCCCCCTGAGGGAAGGTCGCATATAGTTCAGGTTGATCTTGAACTTTTCATGCAGTGGAGAATAACCCTGGTCCTCCAGCTTCTACCTCCTGAGCGCTGTGACTCCAGGTGTATGCCAGCGTGCCTCACTAATGCAATGTTGGGAAAGGCAGCCAGGGCCTCGTGCATGCTGGGCAAGGACTCTATTGACTGCTACATCCCCAGCCCTTTTCATTACTTCTTTTTGAGGGAGAAGTGAGACAGACCAATGTATAGCCAACACTGGCCTGGGACTCACTGTGTTGATCGGCCTAGCCTTGAAGTCATGGTGATCCTCCTGCCTCAGCCTCCTGAGTGCTGAGGGTTTGGGCATGCACCATCAGATGCTCCTTATTCCTCATTTCAGTGTGGCTACCAAACACTCGAGGCTACATATTTGGCTGGCATCAGTGGCATGTAGCATATCCCAGTGAGCAGGAACTCTGCCTCTCCCTCAGACTAGGCTCCCAGGGCCTGACCTCTGCTGCCAGTCCCTAGGGAACACAGCAGGAGGTTGCTCAGGGGCCACCCAGTGCTACTCACCTTGAGGCCAGGGTTCCCTTTGGGGGACACAGGGTTTCCATCCTTCAGCCATATCAGTGTAGGGTTGGGGATGCCAGTGGCATTGCAGGTTAGGCGGAATGGTGTGCCAAGTAGTACTGGGCCTGGCAGGCTAGGTGGCAGGGTGATTTGAGGTGGTACTGCAAAGATGGGTGGCAGGGAAGAGCGGTCAGTGAGCCACACTGCAAGTGACACAGGCTGGTTACCCTCAGGAATACAGGTCACAGACAAAAGCATGGGTGTAACATCCCAGCCCAGGCAGCCTGGCAGACATGCGTCAACACCAGAGGTCTCTACTAATGAGAAATTGTGGCTCAGAGAGGGGAGGTCACCTGCCCAAGGCTAAGCAGCTAGAATGTGGCAGACACCACACTTGAACTCAGGCTTTGGGTCAGCAGAAATGACTTATCCTGGGGATTGTAGGGAAAGCAAGGGCTGAGGGTCCTCTGGGCCCAGATCTCAGGTGTGACACGGACACCCTAGAAAACCACAACTAACCACACCTTGAAAATCCCACGGTAGCCAGGAGGCTTTCAGAATAAAAGTTAATCTCTCTCATGGCTCATGAGACTCTAGCAGTCCAGCTCTAGTTGGCTACCAACATCGCCCCATCCCCTCTTAGTTTGTATGCTCCAGGCATGCCCAGTGTTGGGCAGTGTTGGCCTCCATGCATGCCACGGCCATTACCATCTTCACCAGAGCAGTTAGGACTTCCTGTTTGAGACCCTCACAAGATCAGGCCTTCTGGGGTTCCCTCACTGAAGGAGGTGGGGAAGGCTGCCCCTTCCCCTCTAGCTGCACATGGTCTCTGGGGATGCTAGAGGATGCTAGGGGTGATATAGGAGGTGGGAAACTGACAGAAGGGGGGATCTATGCAGCCTTTTAAATGCCGATATGGGACTTTTTGCTAACATCCCTGTTTTGGGGGGGGGGTCATCCATACTCCTGTGAGAAACCTGTAAGCAAGTCCAATAAACTCATTGGCTTCCCAAGGTGGACTTGGGTGGAACTGTTCCTTTGGTCAGCCCTCGGGGCTCTATGTGGGATGTATTAATATTTGTTCATATGACCCCAGGGAAATTCACTCAAAACCCAGCCTCCCTTCAGTTTCTCGTGTTTCCTACATCTCTGTAGCTTAGATGGAGGACTAGAACAGTGAAGAGATGAGTGGGCACAGGATTGGAGAGATGGATGTTGTATTAATGATGGATGAGCGGATATTTGTATACATAGAAGACTGGATGGCTGGGTAAATGGGTGGACCGAAGTTTGGAATACAAGGATAGTTGGATAAATGAATGGGTTTATATGAATGAATGAGAGGCTGGCTTGCTGGCTATTGAATGGTAGGTAGATGGATGAACGGATAGATGAGTGGATGGATAGATGGGTAAATGATGGTTTAGTGGATGTATGGATGGTGGATGGGTAAATGGAAGGATTAATTGGTGGGTGGGTAGATGATAGGTGGATGTATCGGTAAATGGATGGGTACACGGGTGGGTGGATGGTGGGTGAATAGATAGTAAACAGATAAATAGATGGGTAGATATATGGGTGAATGGATGGAAGCATAGGTGGGTAGATGGGTGTGTGAGTGGTGGATGGGCAGAAGGATGGATGTATAGGCGGGGGATGAACAGATAAATGCATGGGTAGATAAGCTGAAAAAACAAGTAGACAAGAGACAGGAGGCTAGACAAATGGAAAGAAAACAAGCATTTTGGAAAAGGCTCTATAGTCCTGGCCACTCACCGTTGACCCGTAGGCCATACCGAAGTCCTGCACTGCCCGCCACATTGGTCGCCACACAGCGGTAGCTCCCTGCATCAGAAAGCTGGGCTCGTTCAATATGAAGAACTCTCCCATCAGTTGAAACTGTCACCCCTCTCTGGGTAGAGATAGGCTGGCGGCCCTTGAACCAGGAGACATCTGGGAGAGAAAAAACATGCAAACATCCTATCAGCTGTTGGCTGTAGGGGCACGCAGAGAAACTTCCAGAGTGAACACACACTTCTTCCATTGCTAGAGACAATCAGAGTTCTTAGGAAGGGGACTGAGGACAGAACACAGCAGCATGACAGGAGACCAGACCAGTGACTGAGAGGAAGTTCCAGGAAAAGGGCTAGTCAGCTAGAGTAAGTGATGTGGGAGTCCCCTCTGTATGCTGTGAATACCATTGGTTAATAAAGAAGTTTTTTTGGGTCTGTGATAGGGTAGAGCAGAACTAGGCGGGGGAAAAACTAAACTAAATGCTGGGAGAAAAGAGGCAGAGTCAGGAGAAGCCATAGACCCACCACCAGAGACATGGTTGGAACCTTGCTGGTGTGCCACAAGCCTCATAGTAAAATATAAAATAATGGAAATGGGCTAAATTAAGATGTAAAAGCTAGCCAATAAGAAGTTAGAGCTAATAGGCCAAACAGAGATTTAATTAATACAGTTTCTGTGTGGTTACTTTGGGAGTCTGGGCAGCCGGGAAACAAACAAGCAGCCTTCTTACTACAAATTGGTGCTCCAACATGCGCTAGCTAAATCCACATAAAACCTGAGAGAGCTTGAAGAGTAATTCTAGGCAAAAAAGGACAGAGTTTAGCACAGTTTCTTGGTAGCCACAATTTTTTTTCCTAGATGGGCTCACGGTGAGCAGGGGTGATGCGTCTATTTAAGAGAGGTGCAGGAAAAACTGTGTGGCTTCTTTTTTTAAAAAAAAAAAGTGGTGGCTTCCTGGTTCACAAGCACAAACAGCTCTAACTCTTTCTCGAGAGGTCTGGCTATGGAGCATTTAAATGGGGTCTGTGAGCAGCATGTTACAAACTGCTTAATGGTTCAACATAGAGCCACTGTATACTTGGAACTGGGGTGGTGCATGCAGCTTGCAGAGACATTGAACATGCCTCCATGATGCTGGACAGGGCAGAGCAAGCAGGCAGCGCCCTCTTGGCCCTAGCCACGCCCACTTGGCATTAAAAAAAATAGCAGTTCTGGTCAGAAAAGGATTACAGATATGCAATAAGGACATTTTCAGACATAAAAGACCTCTAAATTGGTCACAGTTTGTTTTAAAAAAGTATGTAGGCTTGGAAGAGAGAAGATAAAGAGTATAGAGAGTCATAAAAGGAAGTAAATATTTTAGAAAAAAATAAAACAAAGTCTTTAAAAAGACAGAGTACAGACAGTAATAGACTAACGTAAAGTAAAGATAATAAAATAAATATTAAAAAGTAATAGAGTAAAAAATAACAAGTCACTTAAAGATAGAAAATACACAGAGACTCTAGATTAGGTATATATTGTGTTTTCTTTGAATTTTTTGACTGCAGAGAAACATTTGATTCTGGGGATTGCTAAGCTAAACCAACATATATAAATTATCTTAATTTCAAAATATGGGTCTAAGGATTTGTTGCTTTGGAAAAGAGATTCTGCTTTTGTTTCCAAAGAGAATAAGAACCTGTGGATTCATTCCAGGCTAATGTGGTTTGATGGACCAAGACCCCCTAAAAGGTCACAGTTAACACCCCTAAAAATACTTTACCCAACAAAAAGCAGGAAGCAATTGGAAAGAACTATGCCTAAATCTCAAATATTGTTTATAAATCTTTGTTTACATTTAAAGAGGGATAAGATATAGAAATACATAATTTGCATTGGTATGGATCTTGGTCTATTGATGTATATTTCTGCTCTTGATTAAGGTATTGTGATTGTGCAGTTATTTTAAACATGCAATGTATAATTAAGAAATATAGGTTAATAGATAGTCATCTATAATAGTCAAGCCTGTAGTCATGTTTGTTAGATTTTCTAGATCTATAGAGATATATTTCAGTTATATAGGTATTCTTCAAATATTTCAGAGTCCTTCAGAATATGGCATTTAAAATGTTTTAAGAATTTAGGAGCTGGGCGATGGTGGCGCATGCCTTTAATCCCAGCACTCGGGAGGCAGAGGCAGGCGGATCTCTGTGAGTTCAAGACTAGCCTGGTCTATAGAGCTAGTTCCAGGACAGGCTCCAAAGCCACAGAGAAACCCTGTCTCAAAAAACAAAACAAAACAAAAAAAAAAAGAACTTAGGACTTTTCATGACAATGAGACACATCTGCTCCTGGAAGCACCATGTTACTTCAAGAGGATGATGGGCCCCAAGGAGGCTCCTTACGGATTTTGCTAGTCATTTGGGCAAGAAACTGCTCTTGCCTGGACTGCTTGATGTTATGCTGTGTGAACTGGACATGCCGGACCCATGACTACTGAACTTCCCTAAAGGTAAGATGGTACTTTGAGGTTCCTACTTCAGAATGTCTGCCAGACATTCTGCAAGACACAGAAAAAAGTGACTGACAAACTGCTAATATAGGTGGAACTCTCTTTGAAATTTCCTGCTTCATGGAAAAGTCTTGGATATTACAGGCCTGTAGGCTGAAGATGGATGCTCCAAAGATACAAAAGAATTTTGGGTGAATGTCCAGGAAGTGAGATGTCTCTGTCAATTCTAGAGTTTTGGAAGTTGTTTACAATACATTTCCTGTTTACTTAGGTAATATTATATCCTTCTGGAGTCTTTGATGGAATTGAAGAATAGATAATTACAGCTTTCCTTAGTATGATAAAAGATAAAGTAGATATAAATATTGTAACTATAATTCTTGCTTGATACCTATTTTGTTATATGTAATTTTACTATGTTAAAGTTAAAGCCTTCCTTTTTATTTAAACAGAAAAGGGGGTGATGTGGGATTCCCCTCTGTATGCTGTGAATACCATTGATTAATAAAGAAGCTGTTTTGGGAGTTGCTGAGGAATCCCATCTGGACAGAACCTTCATCTGGCGATGGATGGAGATAGAGACAGAGACCCACACTGGAACACTGGACTGAGCTCCCAAAGTCCCAATGAGGAACAGAAGGAGGGAGAAGATGAGCAAGGAAGTCAGGACCAAGAGGGGTGCACCCACCCACGGAGACAGTGGGGCTGATCTATTGGGAGCTCACCAAGGCCAGCTGGATTGTGACTGAAAAAGCAGGGGATAAACCCGGACTCTCTGAATATGGCGGACAATGAGGGTTGCTAAGAAGCCAAGGACAATGGCACTGGGTTTTGATCCTACTTCTTGTTCTGGCTTTGTGGGGGCCTAGCCAATTTGGATGTTCACTTCCTAGACCAGGATGGAGGGGGGAGGACTTTGGACTTTCCACAGGGCAGGGAACCCTGACTGCTCTTCAGACTTGAGAGGGAGAGGGAGAGGAGTGGGGGGAGGGCGGGAGGAGTGGGAGGCTGGGAGGAGGCGGAAATTTTTTTTTCTCAATAAAAAAAAAAAAGAACGTGAAAAAAAAGCTGTTTTGGGCCTGTGATAGTGTAGAGCAGAGCTGGGGGTGGGGGGAGCGAACTAAACTGAATGCTGGGAAAAAGAAGGTGGAGTCAGTGAGCCACCAGGAGCCACCGCTGGAGCCACCACATGGCTGGAACCTTGCTGATAGGCCACGAGCCTCATGCAAAATATAAAATAATGGAAATAGGTTAAATTAATTAAATTAAATTAAAGCTAGCCAATAAGAAGTTAGAGCTAATAGGCCAAACAGTGATTTAATTAATACAGAGTCTATGTGGTTATTTTGGGAGTCTGGGCAGCCAGGAAATGAACAAGTAACCTTCTTACTACAAGTAAGGGAGAATCAAAGCTAGCCAAGCCCTCTCCTCTTTCCCATAGCCACCCTCACCCAGGAGAACAAAGAACAGTGGTTCTCAACCTTCCTAAAGCTGCCACCCTTTAGGACAGCTCCTCATGTTGTGGTGACGCCAACCATACAATTATTTTCATTGCTACTTCATAACTATAATTTTGCTACTGTTATGAATCATAATGTAAATATTTGATATGCAGGATACCGGATATGTGACCCTGCAAAAAGGTTATTTGACTCCCAAAGACATTGTGACCCACAGGTTGAGAACCACTGGCATAGAAGGCAAGCACCCTCAACAGTCTCAAAGGTAAGGATGGAGCACTGTACCTATCTACCCAGGGGCTCCACAGGAGGTAAGTACTTCCTGGGCTCACCCACCTAATGCAAGTGACTGTCCCTAACTTGTGAGGGGACAGGATATGGGCCTCCCTCCTGGCACACAGATAAGTCCCACCCTAGCCTGGATGTGGGCACTCGTATGATTCACCCAAGTGCCTGGTTCTTTTCTTCCATATGGTTTGGGAGAAACAGCTGGAGGGGATACTATTCATCTGAAGCTTGGACCAGTCCAGGGATGCTAGACCCTCTGAACAGAACTCATACAGGTTTGTTCCTGACCTGCATACAAAGCTCTGGGCACTTGCAGCCCCTTCCACAGGGAATTAGGACTGGCTAGAGCAGACTTCTGGCCAAAGGGAGGGGTCTTACCTGGAGGGGGCACACCTGAAGCCAGGCACTCCAAGGTCACTGAGGCATTTTCCAGAACTGCCTTGTTGACTGGACCAGGCTCAATGTTAGGGGGCACTAGGGGGTTACAAGGAGAAACCACTCTTACAGGGTATGGGCTCTGGGCAGCCCCAGTCCCATTCTTTTGTCTTTTCTCACTTCTCCTAAAGAGTTCTGGTGACAAGCTCACATCCATGGACCAAGGAGATTGTCCTTATAAAAGCCCCAAACCGGAGCAAGGGCTGCCCCCAACCCTTAGCCCCATGGAGGAGCCAAAGCTGGCACAGTAGAAGTTGGAACCTCAGGCAGTCCTAGAGTAGCCCAGTAGGGCTTGTCCATGCTGCCAGGGACACATATGAGCTCCCAAACACAAATCCAGCCAGCAAGGGAGCCATTATTGTGGGCAAGGTGACCACTGAAAACACTTCAGGGTCCACCAGCTACGGCCACTGCTTTGTCTTGGCACTGTCTACCCTTTGCAAGGTTAAGCCCACAGCTGTGAATCTAAAACTTCCACTCTTGGTACCAAGGTCCCTTGAGGTGTCACCAGTGACCCCAGGCTTTGAACTCCAATCAAGCTGTAGCCCTCACCCAGAACCCTTAGTGTTACATTCTTCTTGCTCTCCCCTGCCAGGTTGGTGGCCACACACGTGTAGACACCTTCATCTCTCAGGTCTGCTTTCTCAATCTGGAAGAGAAAAATCTGGGATAAGAGGAAGCCACAGGGTCTAGGACCATGCCCCAGTCAGAAAGAGGGTAGGATGTGAGAATAGCCCCCACAAGCAGGTATAAGTCTTGCAAGGGAGCCATGGGCCCCACACCCACATTCCTGGGCTCCTCTCAATTCCCATTATATCACCTCTGTCTTTTTTCTCTGTTAGCTAAGCTTTCAGGGCCTGGATTGAGCTAAGGAACCCCTCTATTCCCCAGGCATAGCACCCAAGGGCTATTCAGTGTGTATATGCCAAGGGGCTCTGATGTCCACTGTCTGCAAAGGCTGCTCAGGGGCTCCAGGTCCTCTGCAGAGTTGTTCTTTGACAGCTAGTCCTGGGTCTCTAACCGTACCTGAAGTCTGCCCCCTGAGGTTGCCATGGCCACACCATCCTTCCACCAGCGGAGGCTCGGGGTAGGCACTCCGGTACTGACACACTGGAGGGTCACAGGCTGCAGGAAAGGGGCTGTGAGGTTCTCACCACCCATGATGTGCACCGAGGGGAGCTCTGGGCAGGAAAGATGGAGAAAGCTCAAGTCAAGCTCCATAGTTCTGTGATGGGCACCCAGTAGTTTCCTAAATGGCTACAAGGGAAGGTGTAGCTTCAAAGGCCTAGCCAAAGGAATGGCCTCTAGAACCCCTGTTCCCCAAACACCTGGGTAAGGGAAGGGGCTCCCCCACAGAGAGCCAACATAACAGTGCTTTCTCTTTGCAAGTTCTCCCAATCCATGCATCCATAGGTCCATCTACACATCCATCCATGCATCCATGCAACCATCCACCCACCCATTCATCCAACCACATATCCACCCATCCATCTACCCCCCTACATCCATCTATCCACACTCCATCCATCCATCCATCCATCCATCCACACATTCATCTACCCATGCACCATCCATCCATCCATCCATCCATCCATCCA
>NC_022011.1:45622201-45648149 GCF_000317375.1 Microtus ochrogaster
CCATCCATCCACACATCCACACATTCATCTACCCATGCACCATCCATCCATCCATCCATCCATCCATCCATCCATCCATCCATCCATCTATCCATCCTCACATCCATCTATCCACGTACCCTCCATCCATCCATTCATTCATCTTACCACACATCCATTGATACATCCATCCACACACCCATCCATTCACCTACCTGTCCATCCATCCGTCTACCTACTCACCCACTAATCCACCTCCCCATCCATCTAGCCCATGCATTCACCAGCTAAACCACCCACCCATCCATCTTGCCGACCACCTAACTGCCTATCCGTACATCCAATCAGCCATCCATCCAGTTATCCATTCTATGCACCTATCCACCTATCGTGTGTGTGCACAAGAGTGTTTAGTGTCCATCCTATGACCAAAACAGCTGTAGGCCCCACATAAAATAAAGGAGACCACCATGCTGCCCTTTTGGAGGTCCCAGAGCCACAGAGCTGGCATAGAGAGGGACAGTTAAGTCACTCCAGAGAAGTAGAGTGGTCGGCAGTAGCCACGAGAGACTGAACAGTGAGGCCGAATCAAGAAAGCTTCCTGGAGGGAAGGGCAGACCTGAAAGACAAGGAGGAACTAGGCAGACTCAGAGGCGGGACAGTGACACTTATTGAAGATTTAAATAAGGTTAGATGTGCCCAACCGGATGAGAGTGGAGGCCGGAGGCTGGGAAGCCCCCAGGCAGCTAGACAGCAAGTGTGGTAGGCAGCTAAGACAAGCCTCTCCCACCCTCGTCTTTGGAAGTCCAGCCTAGAAGTCAACACAGAGAAGACAGGACCCATGTCATTCCCAGCTCTACCACCCCCACTGTCTCAGGTCTCCCACTGCCTCAGAGTCCCCACTCCAGGGACCTGCTCACCATGCACAGAGACCTCCACCTCGGCCCCAGATGTCCCTGCCTCATTGGTGGCCTGGCAGGCAAAGAGGCCTGAGTGAGCCTGCTCCACACGGCTGATGTGCAATACAGTCCCCTGGGAGGCCAGCTGCACTCCAGCCAGATCCTCAGCTGGGCGGCCATTCTGCAGCCACCTGCCGGACGGAGAGGGGGTCAAGTCACCTTGCGGCCTCCCTCCCATGGGTTCATGACCGTGTTTACGCCTCCTGAATGGCTTCCCTGTCACCCTCCCTTTCCCACAGCCCACATTCTGCCTGTCCCCACCCCGGCCAGTTTCACACATACTGGATGGTAGGCACTGGAGAACCTGATGCCTGGCACGGAAGATCCAAAGATTGTCCCACGACGGCAGTCACCTGACCCTTGCCTTCAGCCACCAGCAGCTGTGGGGGCACTGTGGGCAGGGCATGCTGTTGGATGGCTGGAGCTCATCCTGGCCTTAAGTTCTGCCAAGGCCCCAGTGCCTTTTAGTTCCCCTCAAATGCTCCCCCAGGAGACCTTCCAGGAGCAGTAAAGACTGTAAGAGGGGCCTCTATGGCCTCCCCAGAGACCATTTATTTCATGTCTGTTCTCAGTGGCCTGGAGTCCTGTCTGCCTTGTAGTCTGCTCTCTGTCTTTTGTCCACACAGAGCCATGTCTGGGAAGGAGGAACTGAGTGTCTGCAGAGCAGGACTCTCACCCACTCCCAGCTTCAGCTCTCACAGGCCCTGGACCATGCCTATTCTGTGGACAGAAGATGGAGCATCATCCTTCCCGGAGAGGCTAGTCCTGGACCGTGGGTGAGAGTGAAGATCAGGACCCCGTAGCTCAACCTTGTCTCTCCCACTGCGTGTTCCCAGGTCTCATTGTCCACCCATGGCACACAGGAAGAGGGTACATATGACTTCCCTGCCACCCTCCACCTCCTCTGGGACTAAGCATGGAGTGGGCGTGGGAGGAGACCTCTCTGCAGCTGGCTCACCCTGCACCTCCACGGAGTACTGCAGCACAGCCTCTCCGGCAGGGCTGCTGGCCACACAGCTGTAGAGACCACTGGATGCCTCGCCTGGGCTTTCCAGCTGCAGGGCACCGCCTGCCTCCAGCCATGTCCCGTTGCTGTCCATCACTGGCAGCCCTTCGTGCTGCCAGGAGATGGTAGGGGGTGGATGGCCTCTGCTCACACACTCCAGAGCCATGGGCCTCCCAGCCACGGCCTGCACCAGGTACGGCCCTCCATCAGCACCCTCGATGGTAGGTGAAACTAAGGAAGAAACAGGGCCGTCTCGAGGATCAACAGTTACAGTCAGGCTCCCCAGCCTCCTTCTATTGGCTGGACACAGTCTCTTCTACACAGCCTCTCTCAGACCCTCACTGGAAGAGCCTCATCCCTCAGGCCCTGAGTCCCCTCCCCACCCCTGCTTGCATCTCTTCTGCTCCCGCTATCACCCAGAAAGCTTGTCACCAGGAGAACACCAGCCTGTCTGTTAAACAGGGACGGATCTCCAGGACTCCAGACAAGGCCACCATCTCTGGGAGTCTCCTCACCCCGAGAGTGAAACGGCAGATGGCTAAGGCAGATCTGAGCCACGAGGTATGGCTTTGGGACTCCTGACATTTGAAGTGTTTTCAGAGATCATGGCGGCCAAGCCCAAGGGGTGTGGGGAACGTGTCCCTCAGGCTCTGACTTGTAGAGCCGATAGAATGACCACCAGGTAATACTATGCCATCATGAACTGGGACCCAAGATGCTTAAAACCTTACTAGGGTTCTGAGGCTCTTGGAAAAGGTAATAGGCATGCAGTTTTTATTCTATTCCAGAGGTGTCAGAGCCTCTTGGGAGTCCCTGGTGGCAGGTGCTACCGTGGGCCCACCGTTTCCTCGGCTCATTGCCTCCAGACTCCGGCACCCAAGCCCTCTGCACCTATGTGATCAGAGCACCTTTGCCGACTTTACCAGGGTACAAATAACTCCTGCTGGTCCTCAGACTGTTTCCGGACTCCCCAGAGCACCCTGCTCTGCCTGACCCAGAAGCAGAGACAGTGTTTTGAAACATTGTTTTACTGTGTAACAGCCCTGGCTGTCCTGAAACTCACTCTGTAGACCAGGCTAGCCCCAAACTCACAGAGATTCACCTGCCTCTGCCTCCCGAGTGCTGAGATTAAAGGTGTGTCACCAATGCCTGGTGAGGGCTCTTCCATTTTTTCTCAGCCCACTCTTCAGGATTGCAAATTCATAGATGTGACATCAGACCCTCCCAAGGAGGGACAGGGCCCATGTATCCCTGAGGTATGAGTTGGGCAAGCTTCTCCATCCCATGGGAACACAAGAGGTCAAAAATACTTTGGTAGCTGATTCTACTGCATATCAGCCACAGGCCCTGGACCTCCCTCTAAGCCCTAAGCTACACACAGTTAAAGCAGCAATCTTCATGCCACCCTGGGAAATTTAGTGAGGAGTGGGGGTTTCACAGTCTTCCAGGAGGAGCTAGACTCTGCAGGACTCCTACCCAGGCCCTGCCTCCAGCCTCAGTTTCCTCATCTGTGCAGGAAAGAAAAGGCAGCAGGCCCAAATGAACCCTGCCCTTGAATCACCTATTTGCCTTCGCACACTCCAAGTGGCTACCTCTCTCACTGACCTTCAGAGACAGGCAGAAGTCACCTCAACTTCCCACACCAGCTGCCCACTGCTGCAAGCCCCTGGTTGCTTACCATAAACCTCTAGCCTGGTGGATTTCTTGGTGACCCCTGCAGGGTTGCTGGCCTGGCAAGTATAGAGGCCAGCGTCGGAACGCTGGGCCTTCACCAGCTGCAGCTGCCGGCCACCCTTGCTGTAAACGACTTCGGAGCTGGGGGCCAGCAGGGTCCCATCCTTGTGCCAGATGATGTCAGGGGCTGGCATTCCTCGGGCCTCACAGAGGAGCTGTGCCGTGTGGCCCTCCAGGACAGTCACCTCTCCTGTCTCATTAGAGCCCCAGATAGTGGGAGGTGCTGGGGACAGAGAGGAGCATGAAGTGGTCACAAATTGAGTCAGTCTCTGGTGTCCCTTGAACCGCATGCACACATCACAGGCCGTAAGGACTGGCAGGCATGAGGGAGAGGGAAAGGGTCTGAGACACAAACAGAAGAGGCCAGTTCAGGGACATGCCAGTGTGGGAAGCAAACCCAGTCACTAGGGGTGGGGACGGTGCAGGTGGGGAGAGGGCCACAGGCTTGGGTTCTGGAGCCCACAGTTCCTCTAACTCACTGTATGACCTGGGGTAGGTCCTGTCCCCTCTCTGGGCCTCGGGGTCCCCATCTGTGGAGGAACTTGATCAGGGCTTCCCCTAGGGCAGGGCACTCACAACTGGCACCCAGGTCGATGACCGAGGCACATGGATACAGTGTGACATCACCCTGCCTCCCAGAACCATGCCCTCCTAACTCTGTCCCCTGAGGGCAGTGACAAGAGGCTCCGTCTGAGGCCAATGTGTCACAACCTGTCTGTCCCTCTCTACTCAGCTCTCATTTTAAAATTTATTTTATTTGTTTATTTGGGCATGGTGATGTGGAGATGTAGTCCACACGCACGCACGCGCACACACACACACACACACACACATGTACACACACGTGCGCGCGCATACACATGTTCAGATGGGTGTGAACATGTGCACATGGGTGTACACACACACAAAGGTCAGAGGTTGACATCTGGTGTCTTCCTCTATTAGACTCTGCCCCTTACTTCCTGTAACACTGAATCTGGAACTCAACAGTTCTGCTAGACTAGCTGGCCAGAGAGCCCCAAGAGTCTCAGCCTCCCCAGTGCTCCCCAGTGACTGTCCAGGTGAGGTGACCATCTTGGAGGGCCACGCAGCACAGGCATGTGGCCACCATGTCTAGATTTTTACACACGTGCTGGGAATTTGCCAGGTGAGCCTTCTCCCCAAGCCCTCAACTCCCGCTGTTAGCACGGGGCATGGGTGCAGGCTGTGCCCACTGCTGAGCTACCAGGAAGATCAACTCTTTGGATGTTTGTTGGTACAGTTCTGCAGTGCTAAGGGCTTTCTACATGCCAGGCAAGGGATTCATCCGCTGAGCTATGCCCCGGGCCCTGGCTGTACCAGTTTTTCCTGTTCCTTCCACGAATGCACCCTATACTGGCTTCCTCCTTATACTTGAGATACTAAATTGCCTTTTATCACTTCCAATGTAAACAAGAGCAACTGATGTAAAGAAAAAGCCAAAGAAACCATCATCCAACACGCAGCAGAAGTGGTGAGGATGTGAAGTGATAGTTTGGGGAAATATGGGACCACGTGCCCTTGGCTCCTGCTAACGCCCTTGCTCCCCTTCCCAGGTAGCAGTGGGAGGGGCCGGGAGGCACTGAACTCACAGTGGATGCTGAGCTGAAAGTCCTTGGCCTGCTGGCCGGCTGGGCTGAAGGCCACACACTGGTACTGCCCTTCATCACCCAGGTGACTGCTGATAATTCTGAGAACCTGGCCATCCTCCTGGAGCAGGGTGTGAGGGTCCTCTGGAAGAATGGGCCTGGAGAGAAGCCATTGATCAGGCCAGGGTGTCTGCGGGGCAGCTGCTCAAAGGGACGACAGCTTGAGATAAGAACGGCACTCCCTGGGTGCCCACGAGAGGAGGAACAGGGTGTGGGCCTTCCCTTCTGTGGCTTAGCACTCAGCCTTGAAAAGAAATGAGTTTCTGACACTGGCTGCAAAGAGAGCGCCTCTCCCAACCGTTCTGCTAAATGAAGGGGCCAGACGACACGGCTGTGCACGCATCGGCTGACTCGGCTCCGGAGAACATTTGGGTTTGGTGGCTGCTGAACGTTCTGGAATTAGATGGTGGCACAGCTGCGCGGTGCTGTGAACTCAATAGCTGCTTTTAAATAGTTAGATGTACACTACGCAGCTTTTCCGTGGGCCTCTCATCCCCAGAATGAGGGAAATTAAAGAATTGACAGAGCCAAGGCAAGATGTTACCAAAGTGAGAACGGGGTCTCCTGGCAACCACCCAGGGGTGAGAGACACCGACGCCTCCTTCCACCCAGTGCTGGGTAGCACATGTCACACCCATTGGACAATCTCAGGCTTCTCCAACCCCGTCCCCAGCACCCACATGATCCATTGAGAGGGTCACTCACTGCCCATCCTTGGTCCACTCCACCTGGGGTGTGGGGACCCCTGAGGTCTGACACTCCAGTTCCACATCAGCACCAGCCAGGCCCAGCACCTCCTGAGCAGTCCCAGCTCCCAGCAAGGAAGGAGGGACTAGGGGAGAGAAGGGAGATAGAAGAGGGATGGCTCAGCCTCCACACCCCTGACTGACCACAGGACCTTTCTCATGATGGCCCCCTGGCCTGCACACCCTACCCTCCCAAGAAGCTCCCCAGACATTGCTGGATGAGCCCCGGCCCCCAAGTTAGCAGCAGCCTGGACTGCCACTGTGGGGCACATGTGTGATGGTAAATCTTGCCGACTAGATGAGATTTAGAACAAGAGATTTGGAAACTAATCTGACTGTGTCTGTGAGGGATTTTCTGGACTGGGTTAACTGAAGACTTCCTAAATGTAGGTGCCACCTCCTATAAGCTGGGGTCCTGGATTGCATAACAAGTACAAATCTAACTGAGTGCCAACATTCATCTCTCTGCTTCCCTACTGTGGATGTGACAGACCAGTCACTTCAGGCTCCCGTGACTGTGACACCCCATCATCGTTGCCGTGACACCCCGTCATGGTGGCTGTGACACCCCATCGTCATGGCTGTGACACCCCATCCTCATGGCAGACCAACATTTGAACTATGGCCCAGATAAACCCTTCACCCCTTAAGTTGCTTTCGTCAGATTTTTCAGCAACTAAAACTACCCAGAAGTCACTGCCCTTAACCATGTGACTGTTCTCTGGGTGGTGTGCTCTGTAGGCTCCTAAGGAGATGGTCTAGGCTTGTGGTGGCCCCTTTGTGACCCTTGCTGTCCCCTGACACATGTTTGGGAGTGTGGTCCTCACTCACTGAACACAGCAAGACTGAAGTCCCTCTGGGCGCTCCCGGCCTGGTTCTCAGCCCGGCAGGTATAGAGGCCAGAATCACTCTCCTGGATCCTGGGGAAGTAGAGGGAGTGGGCACCATCCAGGAGGTGATGGTCACCTGCCTCTGGGATCTGAGGACAAGAGTTCAGAGGGAGGGAGTATGAGCAAGGAGGGAACAGAGGCTAGTGGAGCTGAGGTGACCAGAGTCCAGTTCCCCCCTGCCTCTAAACCCAGGTATCCCCAAAGATATGTCACATACCTCCCTATGCCACCTCTCTGAGCACACACAGAACCCCCCCATCCCAACCTCCCCTAGAGATACCCACCAAATGCCCATCCTTGAGCCACACCACCTCTGGGACTGGAAAGCCATTTGCGTCACACTCCAGTGTCAGAGGCTGCCCAGCCAATCCCGACACGTTGGTCATGCGCCCCTCTTCCCGGATGCTGGGGGGTACTTGGAGAGCAAGGAAAAGCAGAAGGGCAGCTCCCACTTTGGCCGAGCTTGTCAGCTAGAACAGGCCACCCATGTCCCACTCCACCCCAGGTCCTCAAGCCTGTTATCAGCCTACCACTGAGACCCCTGAGGACCCACCATCTTTCATCTGTGTTGGTGCCTCATCTGACCACAAGGGCACTACATACCTCATGTGGTCACAGCAGCTTTGCTCAGGGACCAGCACAGCCCCTTCCCCACTGGGAACAGATATGTACTCTGACACCAGTTTGAGAGGCGGGGTTCCTGGACACATCCAGTTCTCCCTGCGACCAGGTGTCACACCTGGGAAGCCCCAAGTGAGACTCACTAAGGTTGGCTCCCTTGTGTCTATAGGCATCCTCTCAGGGAAATCATTGTACAGCAGACTGGGAACAAGCGCATTTCAGACCAAGAGGGCCAGCTCATCCCAGCAGCAGCAGGGAGCGCTCCCAGCTTGTCCTGTCCTTGTGGACAGGGGCTAACTCTGCACTGGGCTCCCTGGCTGCAGGGGTAGGAGCGCTTGTTGCTGGTGAAAGATGGATGGTACACGAGCCTCAGCTCATGGGGTGGGCCAGAGCTCTGCACACTATCATGCATGTTTATTTTATTAACTTTGTGTGCGTGTGTATGTATGAGTGTGTGTGTGCGCATGCATGCACATGTGAAGGACAGAGAACAATCAGGGATGTCATTCCTCAGGTGCCATCTACCTTCTGTGTGACAGGATCACTCCCTGGGATTAAGAGCATACAACATAGAGTAGCCTGGCTGACCAGTTCCTGGGCATCTCCTATCTTTCCCCAGAACAGGGGCACACTGCAGTGCCCAGCATTTTACATGGGTCCTAGAGCTCAGACTCTGTTGTGAGGTATTATTTTAGCTGGACAAAGATGAGTTACGTTTTTTATTACTTTATCAGTGTGAGGGCGTGTTACTTTGTTCATGCTGCATTTGTTTAATTATGTAAAGATATGTTGCATCTGTCTCCCCTTGCTGCCTAAGGCACCTGACTGATAAAGAGCTGAGTGGCAATACCTAGGCAGGAGAAGGATAGGCGGGGCCAGCAGGCAGAATAAATAGGAGGAGAAATCTATGTCCAGAAAGAACAGGAAGAGAAAAAGAAGGAGGAGAGAACAAGGGACATGCCTGGGGCAAGAAGTGAGACCGATGCCAGCCAGCTGGTCATAGGGAAGCAGTAAGATATACAGAAAAAAGAAAGGGAATAATCCCCAGGGCAAAAGGTAGATAAGGAGAACCAGGTTAATCTAAGTTAAAAGAGCTAGCCAGAAACATGCCTAAGCTAGGCCAAGCATTCGTAATTAGTAATAAGTCTCCGTGTCATGATTTGGGAGCTGGTTGGTGGTGCAAAAAAAAAAAAAGCCTGGTACAAAACTCAGGTTGTCACGGTTGCATGGCAAGTGCTTCACTGACTGAGCTGTCATCTCAGGTCACCTCAGACACCTACACTGTCCCTACAGATGTACCTGGTGAAATGGGGTGCCCTGTGCAATACTCTCAAGCCCCAATCCTTCCTGGCCTCTGGGGACAGAGATCAAGTGTTCATAGCATCCCTTGTAGAAAGCATTTGGGCCCTGGGGCCCAGGCATCATTGTGGGTCTCCATAGGGGAGGCAGATACAAGCCTGCTCCCAGCCCCCACCTCTAAGGCCTCGGCTTACCATAGACCACCAGCTTGGCTCTCCTGGACGCAGAGCCCACCTCATTGGTGGCCTGGCACTCATACTCTCCGCTGTCGGCAAGAGACACTGAGGACAGGAACAGTGACCCTTCATCCAACACTGCTACATCTTCCCGGCCATTCAGAGGCTCTGAGGATGGGCCCCTCCGCCATGTGATTTGTGGCTTTGGTGTCCCTGGCAGGGTATGCAGAATCATCAGCCAAAAAATGTCACACACTGCCCCTCCATGCCAGCACTGTCCCATCACATCCCCTTTGTACATGTTGCTGACCCTCATGGTGGGTGGTCTCAGACTCCGTCACCCCCAGGCCAGGAGGAGGAGGAGGAGCCACCTCAGATTAGCAGTATTTGTCCCCTGTCCCCATACAATACTGAGCATCCATAGGCACAAGGACAAAACCCATTTTCTGATTCTCAGGGAGGTCCCAGGGGCCCTTCCCACATACCTACTGCCAGTCCTGGACTCTCCTTTCTTTGCCAGCTCTGACTTTGAAATATTCCACAGAACACTACTGTCAATGGGCTTTTACTGCTCAGCGTCATCCCCCTTGAGGATCAGGGGCTTCCCTGGTCACTGCTGCACCCCAGCTACCAGCACAGCCCTTACATACTGGGTACTCCATGAATGAACAAGCCTGCTGTGCTCAGCATGCCAAACTCTGCCTATGGAGCCGGGCATAGGCAGTGGGAGATGTTGACTCTTCCTGTCCTGTCCCTCCCTTCACAGCGTGACCAAACTTAGGGCAGCCACACTCTGGTAACACACCCCAGCCACGGAGGAGAGGTGATGATGTCCCTGAGTATCCCAAGGACTTCCTTGTGCCAGACTCTTGGGCTATGCCCACCGCTGTGTACCTTTGGGGGAAGTGCCAAATATAACCTGGGGTGGACGATCCCAGAGAGGATGCATTACCGAGAGCCTTGGGTGAGGCTGGTGATGCCGAAATCTGGCTCTGATGGTTCAAGGATAAATGTGGGAGAGATCTGTGTGGATACTGTGGGACAGCTTGAAGGTAGCAAGCAGGCTGAGTTTGATGGCTTGCCATGACTGTGTTCCTGCCTGCTGTTTCTAGAGCGCAACACTAGGTGGCACTATGATCAAGGCTCCCAGCTCCCACCTGCTCTTGAACCCCTCTCCTGCCTGTCTCCTTAGGGCTGGCTATTCAGGGATCTCCCAGGTGCCCTGCTGCTGGCAATGAAGCTGCTGCCATCTTTGGCGATGTCTCCTGCCATCTTTGCTTCTGCTGCCTTCTTTACCCACCTCTTGCTCCTCAGATCCTTGGCCTGTGAGGACACCGACCAACTGTGGTGGAGATGGTTCATTTTACCCACCAGCCACAGACAAGCCCAAGAAGGTGGGTCCTGGGGCAGTGAGGTCTTTGGAGGATAGTGTGGGCGCCAGGCACGGGTCTGGGAGCCTTGACTCACACCTCCCGCCTTGAGACCTCACAGCAGTGCTCCCACCATGCAAATGAGGAGACTGTGGCTCAAAAGGGAATGAAAACCTCCAGGAAGGGCCGAAGCCGGGCTCTGTCTCGACAGCTGGCCCTGAGGAGACAAGTGGACCCTCACCCGCGTTGCCATCCCAAAGCAAACCCAGAAAAGGCTGACTTGCTGGGCCCACTATGGGAAAGCATGGGGAAATATGGTAACCCCACAATCAATCCAAAAGGACCCAAGAGCTGCCCTTAGCCCCAGCTGTCACTTTTCCAGATGCTATAGGGGATTCATAGACAGACAGACTGGAAGTCAGACCAGACCATACTGAGTCATGCATTGGCTGTGTGTCATTATGCAAATTGCTTAACCTCTCTGGGACCAGATAACCCTAACAAAGAGAAACTAATGGCAAAACCCATCCTATAGAGTTGTCGTTGTGATTCCATAACCCCCATAATCCAAGGAAGTCACCGAATAATCAAATTCCTGGAAGCCTGGCCAGCGCTTGCTTCCTAGCCCCACACTGGGCTCGACCTCACCTCGGGCAGGGCACCGCAGACTGGCATTCTCTCCCGCCACTCGCTCCAGTAGGCCCTCGGTCTCGTCAGCCCCCCAGTGTGGTGGCTCTGTGGGAGGTAGCAAGGCAAGTCCATAACCCTTAGGTCTAGCAATCCTTTTCAGTAAGAGATGGGGAGAGCGGATCTCCTCCCAGAACCCCAGTCCCCAGCGTCCCAGAGAGTCCTGCATCAGAGGCTGGACCTGTGCCTCGAACACAAGGAGTGTGATAGGGTCATGTCAGTGTCCTCCCGACAGCATCTTTCTTCTACTTCCCGACAGTGGCAATGCTAGTACTGATCTGGAATATTCTGTGGCCTTGCCTATCACTGGATCCCCTTGCAGGTGAAAATCTGGCCAGAGTTGTCCATGTAGTAAACCAGAGAGCCGAGTCAGACACCCGATCCCTGACCACAGTCCCACAGGGATTTTGCACAAGGCCCCTAGGGTCACAGGCCACAGGTCATCTGTGCAAATCAGGGAGCCTACATGGTGCCTCAGGAGAGCATCTCAGGGGTGTGGGCCACGGCAGCAGGAGGGAAGGTATGGTGGACCCATGTTGGAGCTCGGGGACTCACCCAGCACATGAAGCTCCAGGTTCCAGGTGTCGGTGCCAGCGATGCTGGAGGCCTCACAGTGGTACAGCCCAGCATCAGAGGTCTGGACAGCAGCAAAGTGGACAGAGCCCTGGGGTCCCTCGCCCCTCAGGGCCATCCCATCCTTGAACCAGCTCAGCTGGGGTTCTGGGTTGCCCTCGGCCGCACAGTTCAAATCAAGGGCTTCTCCCGCCAGCACCTTCAGGACTCGAGGGCCGGGCTGCACCTGAGGGGGAACTGGAAGGGTTCCAAGGATGAGCATCATGGTAGGCTGCAGAGTTAGAGGTCTTAGAGTCCCAGCCCATGCTACAACCTTGGTATCAGCAGGCAGCAAAATCATCACGGGGGGTGGGGAGACCTAAGGCAGACCATCCTCCTCATCGCCCAAGCAAGAGCTGTGGACCGTGTGGCCTTGCTTCCCCACACCCTGAAAGAGCAGAATCCAGCTTCCACCTGGACACGTGAATGCACTCAATGCATCAATCCCCTGTGCCCTTGAGAAGTACCACCTGCTGGGCATATAGGGAAACTGAGGCACGGGAGGCAGAACAGCTGAGCCGGGTGGGAGCCGTGCACTCAGAGTAGCTACACAATCTCAGCTCTGTTTCCTCCCCCACACTGTGGTCCTTGGCTCCAGCTCAGCCTCATTTTCCCCTTGGAGCGAGCACCCACCCCCAGTCCCCCCCCAGCCACACCTATGGGCTGTGTTTGTATTTTCCAGCCATTTTCCCACACTCCGCCCGTGAGTCCTCCTGCAGGGTGGAGAATGTCACACCCAGTTTGAAGATGGGGAAACTGAGGCATATAAAGATTTTTTTTTCCTCCTCTTCCGGATGGAGTTAGGTGGATACCGCAGCCCTGGGTCTGAGAGTCCAGACTGCTTCCAGAAGGCCCAGCCTGTGCAGGCCAGGAGCGTCCATAGAACCCAGGCCACACTGCTCTTCTGGGCCATCAGGCAAGCTGAGGGACTCTGATATTGTCCCAGTCTCTAAGGCACAGTCAGAGCGTAGCCCAGGCATCGGAACCTAGCCCCTGATATGCTGCCTGGAGGTGCTTGGGAGGATGCAGGAGCGTGGAGTTGTCTGTGCCGCAACCACTGTGCCACACCCACCATCTTTGCCACATCTCAGTCTGCACTGCTCTGAGCCCTTCTGACGGCTTGGGTCGGGCATTGTTGGAGGCCCACTCCACAAGGTTCAGGGAGAGCAAATAGCAGGTCTAAGGCCACACAGAGAGCTGGAGCAACGCCGAGACTCAAGCTCGGCTAAGCCGCTTCCGTATCTGCTTTCACTTCCACCCCCACCTTCCTCTCATTGGCCAGGGCAAATCTTCTCTTTCCACGCCCCCAGCCCAGGCCTCAGCCTATCTGTCTGTAAAATGGGATGCTGGCTCGGGCAGGGCCGGCACGCATCTGTGAAGGGTTGGGGACGCTTGGTTGGGAGGACAGATGATGTGTCTAGCCGTCCAGCTGGAGCGTGAGGGACACAGATGAGTGAGTACTCGCAGCTGTTCCCCATTACCCGCAGCCTTCAAACACGGATTTCAAGTCACGAGCAACAATGCGGAACATCATTATCTGTCTACCCTCCCCTTGTGGGTCCCACGAGAGTAGCAGGTGAACTGGGGCATGCTTGGTTCTGTTTTAGGGTTTCCCCGGGGCTCTGGGATGTGACGGACATGGGATGACTTTTTAAAAATGTTTTGAGGGCCCCCCTAAGTGTGCTAGGGACCAGCACCACAGTGGGTGCCTGGGAAACAGGAGCCCCCACAAACATCAGCGGGTCTATTATGGGGACATAGGTATCTTGCTGAAGCAGAGTGGTTTGGAAGGAAGGTTCTCCTGGCAGGAAGAGCCTTTAGCCCCATGAGCCTTTGCAAAGCTACAGCCGGGCTCCCAAGTTGTGTGACTTCAGCCGAACAAAGAGATCCTTGGAACCACTGCTTCCTATGTCTCCCTACTCTTGGTCCCCACTGGATGCTGTTGGTGGTGGGCCTCAACAGCCTCCCCAGACCCAGAGCCAGGAAGAGGGATGGCTGGTCTGGTATTGTAGAGCCTGAGAGAACCTGGAGGGAAAAGCAAGACAGGGGGATGATGGATGGAGCGAGAGACAGCCACCAGGGGGCCCTACCTTGAACCTTGAGGGTGTAGTGGCGAGATGTGGCCCCTGCGGGGTTGCTGGCTGTACACTCATAGTGGCCATTGTCATCCACCTGCGTCTGGGCCAGGCGCAGGGAGCCAGATGGGAGGAGATCGTATCTATGGGAGAGGGGAACACCAGGGAAATCTTACTCCACCCTGACCAGAGAAAGGCTTGAGGATCCACCTCCAAGGATCCAGTTGCCTCCCCCAGGCAGCCTTCCCAGACTGAGGTAGCATCTACCTTCAGGCCTTGACTCCAGCCCCTGCCCTGCCCCAAAAAGCCAAGGTCAAGTCCTCTCAGTGCAGGACCTATAAAGAGGTCGTTGGTTTCAAGCCACACTCCCAGCCTGCATAGCTGTGTGATCAAGGACACAAACTGTTGCTTCTCCGGGTTTCCATTTCCTCATCTATAAAATGGGCCTGCATCCCTGGGGCTCTGGCTCAGCAACCCCCTCCATGTTACACTATGGCTGGCAGCAATGCCCCTGGTCCTCAGCATATCTTTGTCAGGAGGCTAGAGCCTCCACTTCCAGAGAAAAGTCCCCCAGCCCTAAGCCCTCAGTGTCTGAGTCCCTAGGCTCTCCTGAGCTCAAACCCAGGCCCCTTGGGGAGTTACTGACCAAATACATCTTGAAGACCCATGAGAAGAAACTTTGCAGACCTTCCCTCAGATCTGGCCCACCTTACTGGTCCCTCCTCCCAAGGTTACAGGACCCTAGCCAGACTCCAGCAGCTGGGATGGACCCCAAGGGGCCCTGCAGACATGATGTCAACTCCATATGTGTTGGCTCCAAGAAATGACGGCTGCAGCCTGTGGCCCTGACTAGCCTAGGAACAAGTGTCCAGAACAGGGGCGGAGGACCCCAAGGTCAATTGTCAAGCTAGAGCTGGCCTGAGCTCTTCGGATGGGTGTCAGCTTGGTTCCCCGTCCCCTTGCTACTGAGACTGAGCATCCACCCCTGCAAAATGGCATCACAAGGCCCCTGGCAGGATCCTTGGGAGCCATCCCTGAGCCCCCACTTCCCTCCATGCAGCTGCCAGGGTGCATGGTTTCCAACCACACCCAGGCTGTCAGCACTGGCTTTGCCTCTCTCCACCCATCGGTAAAGTACAGTGATAGCCGCCTACCTAGAACCATTCTAGCTGGTCCAAGTATGCAGCAGGCATTGTTCACAGCTTTGGGTGATACATAAGCTCACACAAGCACTCTACCAACTGAACTACATTCCAGGCCCCCAGCACCCTGCCTTTCTTGTAACCAATCACAGGTCATTTCCTGCAGACATTGTCAGCATGGGGGAGGGGAGTTGGTGTGGTGCACGCTCATTTTCATCACAAGAAAGAACTGAAGAATTGTGGACCCACGATTCAGCTAAGCAAGCTTACACTTGCAGGCTGAGGGCAGCTGGGTCTGCCCGGAAGAGTGGGTGTTTGCTTGAGTGCTGGCGTGGCCGCATCAAGCTCCAGGAACAAAACTCAAGCACACTGCCTTGGCCTGGAGTGATCTTTGCAGGGCATGCCCTGGCCTCCTCTCTCACCACCCTCATCCCAGGCCCTGTCACATCTCTCAGAGCTCAGACTCAGCCCACTCTAGCAGCTCTGTGCCTGCCCGGATGCACCTGCTCTTCCTCCATTATTCAGGCATCACTTCCTCCAAGATGGTTCCCTTCATGCCCTAGACTGGCAAGTCCATTCTGTGGCCTCCCATGGCTCTAGCCAGCTTGTGACCCCAGGAGCCTGTCTGCCAAGGGGCTCCAATGGGAGACCCAACCCAGACCCTGCATGGAGCAATGTCTTTGTAGTGGCCCAGTTTGAACTTCCAACAAGGCTCAGAGAAAAGGTAAAACCACTGTCCTGGGCCTGGGGCTGGCTGTACATAGCTGGGAGGTTCTGGAAGGGGGTTCCAGGCAGCTTCCACCTGCTCTTCCCCCCAAGGCCCTCCCTACACCTTCCCTGAAGCTCAGCAGGGAAGCCCCAGCCAGGGAAGGGAGGAGGTGTGCAAGATGCCAGACTCTTCAAGCCAGGAGCTGCTGGGGAAGGGGGTTCCATCAATAGGAGGATTTCTTCAAGGCTCTGCAGCCAGATGGCTCCTCGCAGCACCCAAGAGAGCACTTGGACTCAAGGGGAATTTCCTGTTTATTATGTCCATCTGGCTGGGGCCTTGCAGTGCGGGGCCAACCATACACACGTGACAGAAGGCTGGGCTGGGAGATCCGCAAAGGGCCCATGGCCCTCCCCCACAACCAGGTAGAGGGCTGGACAGCAGCCTAGTGATCTGCTCCAGATGGACCAAGGTACACCTGGTGGGAAGTACACCTGGAGAGATGTACACTCGGTGGGAAGTACACCTGGGGGGGGGGACGTGCACCTGGGGGGGATGTACACCTGGAGGGATGTGCACCTGGGGGGACGTACACTTGGTGGGATTTACACCTGGAGGGATGTGCACCTGGTGGGATATACACCTGGAGAGATGTGCACCTGAAGGGATGTGCACCTGGTGGGGAGCATCCACGGCTTATACCTTCCTGCTTTGTTCCCCATACTTCTGTCCAGCCAACTCCCAAAAGCCACCAGGGGGTTTATCATACATGTGATCGCTTACATTCTCTGGGAGGAATCAGGCGTGCCCAGGTCCTATTCTATTCCAATCCTTAGCACATAGTAGGTGCCCATGAATATTTGGCAGCAAATTACAGCTGCCCCCTGTCCACGCACACACTCCCTCCTCAACTTTCACTTACACAGTACCCTCTCCCACACTCTCAATATAGCCGTGCTCTGCCCTGGACAGTAATGGTTCCAGCTCTTTCGTGAAGCTTTCCCGGACACTCCCAAGCAGGCTAAAGTTCCAGAACCTAGGCTCACTCATTTGTTATTTATTCATTCAGTGGGCGTGTCCTGGGTTCCTGGTGACTGGAGAGCCTGTGCTCCTCTTCTGGGACTGTTGAGAGTCTTAGCCCTTGTCTGCTCTGGTCTCTTCCATTGCCACAGGGGCCACCTTGGGGCCTCTAGCTATAAAGGTCATTCCACAGCGTTTTCTACCTTACTGAAGGAGCACCCAGCAGGACTGAAGACATGGAAGCTACTCTGTCCATGGTCCACACTTCTCAGCATATGTCTACTGTGTGCTGGTGTGTGCAGTCATACCCATTGGGCCAGGGTATCTCTAAGGCAAGGATGAGGAGCCTTCCAATCTAGTGACACAAACCCCTCACCAGGAAGTCACAGGCAGAAAAGCGGAACTGGAGAAACTGAGGAAAGGGGGAAGGATGGTTTTGGAGAGACGGGGAGGGGAGAGATGGGAAAAGGGGTTCTGCACAATGGCTGTCAGATAATGAGATTTTAGGCTGCTCATGATGCTAACAGGGCTAGTGTTGATGTCAGCAATGGCAGCCAATTGTTGTGTGCTTCCCATATGTGTCCACACAGCGGAGCATCTGCTGGGTGCCTTCTTATTTGATACTCCCTGAGCCAGGCCTGAGGACAGAGTCCCCACAGGCACCCTCGCCATGTTTAGCAAAGCAGAGGTCAGAGTGACAAGCTCTGTCGTCCATGCCACTCAGCTGGCCTGGAAACAGTGTGGCACCTGGCCCTCAGATCCTGCCACTGGGTATCCCCATCACCATGTGATGACCAAAAGTTTGGGGTCTGATGTTCGGTTAACAAAGGCAGCCACTGGTCATGTAGGTTGACAGCCAGACTTGGGAGCTAGTAGACTGGCCACCAGCACCAGCTCTGAGGCTCCATGGAGGCAGAGACCCCACACCAGGCCCCTGGGCCGTCTGTACTCAGTCACTGGTTCTCATTAGTCAGCCCCATAAAGAGATTGGTGGGTGGGCTGTCTGTCCTGCAGGGTCCTAGGGAGAGGGCAGAGAACTAAGAGAGATTGTGACAACTGGAAGCTTGGAGCTGCTGCTGTGTCCCCTCGCTGCCACTCCCCTTTTGGAATTGGGGAATCTGGCCCTGTGTGGGTCCCTGGCTTGATGCCTCAGGAGCAGGAGTAGAAGCCAGGAGCACTTCCAGCTGCCCCCACTCCAAAGCAGAATCCCAAAACAAACATTAAACATTGTTGCCTAGCAACACGCCCTAACCCAGCATCCCAGCTGAGGAGAGAGATGCTCTCTGGCCATCACCACCCGCTGGACCCTTTCACATCTCAGATGGGAAGACTGAGGTCCGAAGAAGAGATGGATCTTGTTTGAGTTCACCAAGCAAGTTGGGTTACTCTGGGCAGAGTCCCCAGGCCCTTCGGTGTCTAGTTTGAACTGTCACAGAGCTGGTGTGAGCTAGTCCCAATCTGAAAAGCCTACTTTACTTTTGCGTTGGTGACTAAGAAACTTCCGCAAAAACAACAGTTCCAGGACTGTGAGAGCAGACAGCCAAAGACCATTCCCTAAATCCTGTCCTTAGCTGATTGCCCTGGGGCCTGATCCCCCAAGGAGGTGACCCAGGAGACAGAGAGGAGCGTGTGAATAGACACCCAACAGCCCCATTTATATCAGTGAAACTGGTGGGGAAATATATGCACCAAACAGAGGAATGGAGCTTAGTCACTCCAGGGCGGCTTGGATGCAGACTTGCCTCTGAGATAGTGTACAGACACATCAGCAGGATGGACCAGAAGGATCAGGCATTTGGCCATGCAAGAAGGGCAGAAGCCAGACCCACCAAATTTATATAGGAACAACGCGTATATATGCGTGAGATGCTCCGAAAAGGGGAGGACTCAGGAGGGAGTCAGGGTCTCTTGGCTTCTCCAGCCCCTGGAGCCCACTTTCTCCCGGAATCTCTCTGATTTGGGAAGTGCTGGAGACATCCCCAAGTTCAGAATATTATTTTCCAGGTGCTTGGGAGAAGCAGTGGCCTGGCCTGACCTGCACGTGTGTATACATGTGCGTGTGTCCCGTCTCTGTGTGTAGCTGAGTGTGTTCGTCTGTGTGTACTGTCCCTGTGTGTCTAATCCCCCCTTCCCAGTCACTGGTTCTCTCTTCTCCTCTGTGGCCCCAGCATGACGCCATTTACCGCACCCAGCTCCGGGGTGGCCTGCTGGCTGGGCCTACCACTCTTGGCCAAACTGGGATAGAAGAGGCTATACTGGCCCAGCTTATCCTGACGCCAACTCCAGCCAGCCTTTCTTACAGGTTTATCAGTGGTGCTGAGACAAGGCCAAACCACTCTGCGGCTGAGACCCCTAGGCCAGGCTTGGCACGGGGAGGCAGAACACCAGAGGACAGAGGAGGAGCCACCTGAGGCCTGCTGGATCCTGAGGCAGCCAGACACTTCCGGCTCATGGAAGGAAGTGAACCCTTTGGTTTGTAGAATGGGTCTGAAACCTGAGCCTTGGGGCTTCTTGGCCAAAGAAGAATAGGCAGGACAGAGGGAGAGAGTGTGAGCCTCTTACAAGGTTCTATTTTGTGGCTGAATGCCTGTGGGGTGGGGGCAGGGGCTATGCTCTATGCTGTGAGTGGCTGCACTTGGGCCTCACACTCAGCTTTGGGCTCCAAGAAAGCCCAAAGAACCCCAAACACATGTCTTGCTTATTTAAAATGCAATTAAAAGAACAGAGGCACTAACCGACTGCCCAGAAACATACAGACACCTGTCTGTCATTAGCGGGTGAAGAGAGAGGCAGAAATGCTCTAGAATTGACCGTGATGATTGCTGCACAGTTGTGAATTTACTAGAAACAAAACCCACTGAACTGGACAAGTGCAAGATATGTGCTATCCCATAGACGAGGGACTCCCACAAGCTAGTCGGGGACCAATTCAAAAGATAATGGGCCCGGTAAGATGAGAGTTATGTGTGGTGGGTGTGCAAATGCGTGCACACACATGTGGAGGCCAGAGGTCAGCGTCGTCATCTGTCACTCTCTGCCTTATTTTTTTGAACCAGCTGACACTGAGCCCAGCCCATTGACTCAGCTTGAGTGACTAATGAACCCCAGGGGTCTCCCTGTCTCTGTCTCAGCCCCAGCACTGGGTTCCCATCTCCAGACACCACGTCTGGGTTTTCCATGGGTGCCAAGGATTAATTCAGGCTCTCATGCAAACAGTTTACCCACTGGTCCATCTCCGTAGGCCCAGGGTGGTCCCATTTAAAACAACTTTTAAATGAATTTTAGTGTGTGTGTGTCCATGTCCCTGTGAGGATGTGCACTCAAGTGCAGTGCCCAAAGGTGCCAGAAGAGGCCATTGATTCCCTGGAGCTGGAGTTACAGGAGCTTGTGAGCTGCCTAATCCGGGCACTGGGAACTGAACTTGGGGCCTCTGGAAGAGCAGTTTGTGCTCTAAACTGCTATGCCATCTTTCCGACACCAGGATGGCAACCATTTAAAAGCTCCTGGTGCTGCCTCAGTGTGTTCACGACCAGGGGCAGCAGGAAGTATAAAGCGAATGGCTTCCACCATCTCCAATACCCAGGCCTCCACACCCTTCACACAAGAGAATGGGATGTATGGAATGTCCACTTTACAGATATCAAAGAGGCTGAGAGCAGCCAGCGGCCACCTGCGTTCCCCAAATCAGTACAGGACCAGGAGCATCTATAGTTCCTCCCCAGGCCTGAGTTTTCCTTCTCATCCCAATCCTGGGCACACTGACTACCCCTGGAGATAAACCCCCAGAGTATCCCAAATCCAGAGAGAAGCTCTGAGAACCTTCTAGAAGGATGCCAGTAAAGGCAAAGGAAGAGAACTATTGCTCAGAAGGCCCTGGGAGATTTACGGCTCCCTGTTGATCCATTAGCGCATCAGGGTGGAGGAGTGAACATCTGGAATGTGCTTCCCACTTCAGTAACAAGCCGTAAACAAACAGGCCACAGCCACCACCCCACGAGGAGCAAACACTCGCCTTTCGGGGGGAGCGATGGCTCTCCCTACCCCCCTCTTCCCGTGCCGCTACCCCATCATCTCATTCCCTGGAGTGCTCGAGGACACTGCAGAGCCCACCCAGGGCCAGCTTTCTGAGCTCCCTGTGTATTCAGGCACACACGGCTGCGAGCTTTGGAAGGATTCGGCAAGCAGATGTTCCAAGGGACACGTGGGGTGGTGGGGGTGGGAGTCGGCTGCTGGAGACCTTCTCAGTCTGAACTGTCCCAAAACCATTGCCAGGACTGATGTCACAGCCTGAGCTATGGTGCCTCTCCCCCTTCCCAGGTCAAGGACTCCAGGAATTTGAGGCACACTTACTCACTGAAAGTAGCACCCCATAGCCCCTCCTGAGCCAGCATTCTGTGCCACCAACAGTCCCTTGCAAGATCCCCAGGGAGAAGCAGCAGAGGCAAGCCACCAATGCAGCTACAAGTCTACAGAGTAGCCGTAGAGGCAGCTTGGGTCTTGGCCAGGATGTATCACCCACCCTAGTTCTGGCTTTTCTTACTCCAGGGACCCCGAGAGCATCACCCCACCCCAGGAACCCTCAGCATCTTGGTGTAGCTCAGAAAGCAAAGGCCACGGGGAAAATGAGAAGCAAGGTGACCCATGGTACCTGGAACATACAAGCTCAAGCCTGCAGCTCAGGATGTGAAGTGTACAAGATGTAGGCTAGGTCACAAGCCGTATTTGCTGAAGCCTTTGAGTGTCTTTAAGGTCACATGAGCCTGCTTGGGTGACAACCACTTTGAGACCAGTCTTCCTCCAAGCCAAGCTTGGCCCCCTTCTAGCCCCACGTGCTAAGGCTGTGTACCTGTTGGTGACAGACAGCAGAGGATGGGTGTCCTTGGTCCAGGTGACCAGTGGGGTCGGAGAGCCTTGGGCCTCACAGTCCAGGGTCACCTCTTCACCAGCCTTGACTGTGACTCTCAGAGGAGTCTCCATGGCCTGGGACTCATTCATTTTGATCCTGGGTTTGGCTGTCGGGAGAAGTAAACACGGGGAAGAGAAGCAAGAGGATAGATAGCATAGGATGGCGTCACCTTGACCTTGGGGAGGAGAGACAAGGCTAGCGCAGCTTTGTCTCCACATTGATCGTCCACCACTCTGCTCTGCCTCCTCCCTATTGGCTAATCCTTTCATGCCCAGGACATGAGCCACAAAATGGGGTATGAACTCTCCCCGGCTCCTTACTAAAGAGGGATTTAGAGTGACTTATGCATGTCATTTCTCTGTTAGACCAGAGACCCCTGATGGAAGAGGTGCTTCCGTACCTACACCCCCATAGCTTGCCCAGCATAAACACACTAAAGGAACTTGGTAGGAACAAGCCACATAGCAGGGGTATCTGAATACTACCATGACTTCCTGTGTATGCGACATCACTAGTTCTGACAGTAAACCCTCTTGTCGTTGGTTCTTTTTGATGTAAGTTCCCATGGAGCTTAGGCTGAACGTCAGCTCTGTGTAGCCAAAGATGACCTTAAACACCTGATCCTCCTGCCTCCACCTCCTGAAGAACTGGGATTACAGGTAGGTACCATCACATCCAGTTTTGTTTTGTTTTTAAGACAGGGTCTCCTTATGTGGCCCTGGCTGTCCTGGAACTCACTATGTAGACCAGGCTGGCTTCAAACTCACAGAAATCCACCTGCCTCTGCACCCCAAGTGCTGGGACTAAAAGCCGTGTTTTCCCACACCTGGAAGACTTTTTCTAAATGTGGTGCTGGGGATGGAACCCAGAGCCTCGTGCATGGTAGGCAAGCATTCTACCAGCTGAGCTACACTCCAAACCCCCGTTGGTTTTGACATCAAATACTAGATCTAAAGGTATATAACGAAAACCAATGAGACTCAGTCCCCGAGGCCCAGGTCTGAGGAAATGACCAAGGCATTCCATTCCTGTCCTGGCAGCATTTAGAGTCCACAAGAAACATGAAGACCCAGCTGACCAGTCTGCAATGGGTTACCTAATCCCAGTAGTGATGGAAGCTACTAAGGGGATGGCCCACCCAGAGTTTACAACAAGGTGGTTTCATCCAGCTGGGGTCTGACACATGAGAGAAGTTGGTTGGTCCACGAAGTTCATTCACACAAACCTCACATGTAAGAACCTGAGGCAGGTTTGAACATCAAAAATAAAAGAGGAGGCCAGAGGGTGCAAGGGTGAGCAGAGAGGCAGATACTGGGACTCAGATGGTCGCAGAAGGCTGGAGGAGCCCCAGGGGGATTCCCACTGATCTGCCCTCACATCAGGATCCCTTACTACTCACTGTTAACAGAGAGCCACATCTCCTGGCTGGAGAAGCCCACACTGTTGGTGGCTGTGCACACATAGGCGCCTGCATCCTGAGGAGATGGCTGGACAATGACCAGGGTACCATCCCTGCTCACATTGTAGTGACCCCTGGTAGTCAGGGTGTTGGCTTCCTAGGACAGAACCATGGTGACAACATCAGAGCTCACACTCTGTCCCAGGATACATCAGGTTGACATCTCTGGCTTCCTCTCAAGGTTACAGGCTCTGCCTACCTTGGTCCAGGTGATGGTGGGGGTGGGAACACCTGAGGCCATGCAGGGGAGGGAGGCTGGTACTCCTTCCTTGGTGACGAGGTGGGTGGCGGTCAGATGGATCCTAGGTGGCACTTTTATAAAGAAACCCATTTTTAAAATATTATAAATCAGTGTTCCTAATGGCCAAGGCTCAGAAGAACCCATGTCTACCAGCGATGACTGGATAGCAGGACGGATAGTGTATCCCGTGTGTGTGGACAGTGGTATGGTACTCAGCCTTCCAAAGGAAGGGACTGATTCTAACTCTGACATTTCAGGAAAGTCAGAACTGGACCCTAAAACCATTGGTGGTCGCTGGGTGTTAGGACTGGGGGTGCAGAGCACAGATGGAAAACCTCAAGCTGAGACCAACATGGTGGGAACATGTTGTGACCATGGGCCTCCAGGCCTTGGCAGCTGTTGGTGTGGGTCACTCTGAGTAGTGAAGAGGGTTGTTCATAATGAGAGAGTCTGCAGGCGAGGGCAAGGAAGACACGGGATATTCTGGCATATCTGTTCAACTTTTCTATGGAATCCTTTTTTTAAAATCACACAAACCAAATGACAACCTAGTTGTACAGGCTTGCTGGTATAGGTTTGTAATCCTAGCTACTTTGGAGAGGCTGAGGCAGGAGGATCCCAAATCCCAGGACTGCCTGGACAATATGGTGAGACCCCATCTCAGAATTAAAACAAGTGAGAGATATAGGGATTGGGATATAACTTGGCAGCAAACCACCCGGGGCTCCACCCTTACCACTAGAAAGAAAGGAAGGGGAGGGAAGGGAAGGAGGGAGGGAGGGATGCATAAGGAAAAAAAAGAAAAGAAAAAAAGAAAGTGGCTGGGGAGATGTTCAGTTTGTAAAGGGCTTGCTACATAGACATGAGGACCTGAGCTCAGTCCCCAACACCCACATAGAAGGTAGGTTCCATGATGTGGATGGGCAGAGCTTGGAGGGTCCCTGGAGCTCTCTGAGCTGCTGGTCTACCCTAAAATACAAGGTGGGGAGATGGGGGGAGATAGCCAGCATTAGCGTCTGACTTCTAAGTGCACACACACTCATGAGTGTACATTCACAATCCACACAATGAAAAAAGAAAAGAGAAAGCTCTAAGCCAGGAGCTGGTGGTACACACCTTGAATCCCAGCACTCAGGAAGCAGAACCAGGTGGGTCTATGTGAGTTCGAGGCCAGCGGTGTCTACATAGAGTTACAGGCCAGCCAGGGATACATAGACCCCATCTTAAAGAGAGAAGGGAGGGGAGACAGAGACAGAAAGAGACAGTTTTCGACCTGGGTAGTGTCTGTGAACGTCTTTTACACAATTGGATCCAACACTAGAAAACACTGGGAATGATCAACCTTTTGTTGCTCTGATATCTAAAAGAAGTTCAACAGGAGAAGAAAATTGGCTCAGTATCTGTGGCCACATGGCTGGCGGTCACGGACTCCATCTAGACCCAGGCTGCCTGGGCCGGGAGCAGCTGTGCAGTCTCGCTGCTCAGGACTTTGTGTAAACCACTTAATCTTTCAGTCCCTGGATTCCCGGATGTGCCAGCAAGCTTAACCAACTCTGATTCCCTGCTCATGGCGTTGGGGACAGACTGATGAGAAACAGCAGAAAACAACATTCACAGGACAGAACGAACTTAGAAACAGGTGCCAGAGGCATCCTGGGAGCCCTCTGGATTCATAAAGAGGTGGGAGGGAAGCCAGAAGCCAGAGCCTGGGAGGTTCAGGGAGTACATCGGGGAGGAAAAGGCCTTCCCTGTGCTCCAGCAGATGAGTGGTGTGTGTGGAATGGATGTGATGAAGCCAAGAGACCAGGTTAGACCACATCAGTGTCAGAGATACCACCTCTAGGCATGTGTATGTGTGTGTATGTGTGTGTGCGTGCGTGCATGTGTGTGAAGTGGAAACATGTGAGCCTAGTGTGTGTCTAGCTGCAGTCTGCCATGGGCTCCAGTTCCAGTTTCAGCAGAATGTTGATCTGCAGAATCTGTGACTGCAGAGGCAGGAAGCTGAGGCTTCCCCACTCCCGGCTCGTGATGTGATGTGTTTGGCTCTCCTCTCTCACCTGCTCCTTCCTGCTCACCCCTCCGCAGTTTCACACAAGAAGTGCCATGGAAAGAGAATATCCCATGCAAGTGACAAACGCATCTCAATTTATCTCCTCAACTCAGAGACAGTGGCACTTGGTTAGTAAGCTGAGGACCCCAACACCCCGAGTAGGAGGACAGCTGGGTAAAATAAGCTTGCTTCAAAATGTTCCACTATCCAGAACTCAAAACGCAGAGTGCATTGATTGATTGTGTCCATGTCGTAAGGGATGTAAGTCCACGGGGGAGATGAGGATATGGGCAGGGCCATCACAGCGCACCCAACAGGGGATCCGCAGGTTCTACACTGATTCCCCTGAAGCCATGAGTGACAGGGGCACAGCCATGACATACTGTCACAGGAACACAAGACAACAGTAGACATGACCACAGGTTTGTTTATTCTAATGGATGTGGAGCTGGGGAGATGGTTTGATCGTTAAAGGCCTCCTGAAGTAGGACCTCAGCCCCCACATAAAACCTGGGCATAGCTGAGCACATCTATAATTCAGTGGGGGGGAAGAGGTGGTGGAGGGGGATGGTGGTGGAGGGGGATGGTGGTGGAGGGAGATGG
>NC_022011.1:45648688-45652733 GCF_000317375.1 Microtus ochrogaster
GGTGGAGGAGGTGGTGATGGAGGGGATGGCGGTGGAGGGGGATGGCGGTGGAGGGGGTGGTGGTGGAGGGGGTGGTGGTGGAGGAGATAGACCCTAGAGATCACAGGCTAGTCTAGGCAATCAGTGAGCTCTGGGATCAGCTAGAGGCACTATCTCAGAAACCAAGTGATGAATGAACTGTGAGATGGCTCAGTGCATAAAGTTGCTGCCAGGCCTGACAGCCTGAATTGTCCCTGGCAGCCACATGGGAGAATGAAGAAACCTGTTCTCTCAAGCTGTCCTCTGATCCCCTCGTGCATGCCGTGGCACGCACGCACGCACACAATCACGCACGCACACACACACACACACACACACACACACACAGACGATTAAATAAACAAACATGGTAGTGACATGAAAAGTGGGAAGTCACAGTAGAAGACACCTGGTGTCAGCTCTGACCGTCATACACATGAGCGCACAGGTGCACACACATATAATATACACACAAAATCAATACATGGATTTACAAGGAGATAGATACAAAGAGAGTTTATACACAAAGCATATAAAGAGCATATGAGGAGATAGGAGTGGTTGGTACACCTTTAATCCCTGCATGCAGGAGGCAGGGACAGGTGGAAATCTTTGAATTTGAAGCTAGCCTGGTCTATACAGCAAGTTCCAGGTTAGCCAGAGTTACATACAGAGACCCAGTCTCAAGCAAATAAAAGTAACAATGATAAACCATATAAAGAATGTTTAGGTGTGATGCATAAAAATGACTGTTCTAAACATACATTAACTATATGCAGTCAGTTCCCTATTCCTATACAGGTTCAATCAACCTCAAAGGGAAAATATTTAGAAAAATACTTCAACTGAAGAGCATTTTTTTTCTGTTTTTATTTTTATTTTTTTCGAGACAGGATTTCTCTGGAACTTTGGAGCCTGACCTGGTGCTTGCTTTGTAGACCAGGCTGGCCTCGAACTCACAGAGATCCGCCTGCTTCTGCCTTCCAACTAGTGGCATTAAAGGCGTGGACCACCAGCTTCCAGTGAAAAGCATATTTTCCCTTTGTAAATAAAGTATATTGGTCATTTGCAATATCTCCATTCTGCTAGGCACTATAAGTCTATAGGCATCATGGGCATAGGAGACCACTTCCTAAATGTAATCTCAGTAGCACAGAAACTGAGAGAAAAAAATAATAAATGGGAACTCTTGAAACTGAGATGCTTCTGTAAAGCAAAGGACACGGTCAGCAAGACAAAATGACAGCCTACAGAATGGGAAAAGATCTTCACCAGCCCCACATCAGACAGAGATCTGATCTCCAAAATATACAAAAAACTCAAGAAATTGGTCATCAAAAGAACAAATAGCCGGGCGGTGGTGGCGCACGCCTTTAATCCCAGCACTCGGGAGGCAGAGGCAGGCGGATCTCTGTGAGTTCGCGACCAGCCTAGTCTACAAGAGCTAGTTCCAGAACAGGCTCCAAAACCACAGAGAAACCCTGTCTCGAAAAACAAACAAACAAAAAAAGAACAAATAATCCACTAAAAATTGAGATACAGACCTAAATAGTAACTCTCAACCAAGGAATCTAAAATGGCTGAAAGACACTTAAGAAAATGTTCAACATTCTTAGCCTTCAGAGAAATGCAAATCAAAACAACTCTGAGATTCCATCTTACACCTGTAAGAATGACCAAGCTCAAAAACACTGAAGACAGCTTATGCTGGAGAGGTTGTGGGGTAAAGGGAACATTTCTGCATTGCTGGTGGGAATGCAAACTGGTACAGTCACTTTAGGTATTGATATGGCGATTTCTCAAAAAAAATTAGGAAACAACCGACCTCAAAATCTAGCAATACCACATGTGCTCAACTATGCTCATAGCAGCATTGTTTGTCATAGCCAGAACCTGGAAACAACCCAAACGTTCCTCAACCAAAGGATGGATAAGGGAGATGTGGTACATTTACACAATGGAGTACTACACAACAGAAAAAAAATAACAGCATCTTGAAGTTTGTGGGAAAATGGATGGATCTAGAAAACATCATACTGAGTGAGGTATCCCAGACCCAGAAAGACAAATATCATATGTACTCACTTATAGGTGGTTTTTAAACATAAAGCAAAGAAAGCCAGCCTACAAACTGCAATCCCAGAGAACTCAGACAACAATGAGGACCCTAAGAGAGACATACATGGATCTAATCTACAAGGGAAGTAGAAAAAGACAAGATCTCCTGAGTAAATAGGGAGAGTGGACCATGGGAGAGGGCTGAAGGGGAGAGGAGAGGAGGGTAGTGGAGAAAAATATATAGTTCAATAAAAACAATTTAAAACATTAAAAAAGAAGTCTGTAGGCATCTAGAGTCTATCAAGAATGTGTGCAGTTCCTATGCAAATCCTAACCAGGGTTTCATGTAGCCCAGGCCAACCTCTAACTTACTATGTAGCTGAGTGTGACTTTGAGCCCTGACCCTCCTGCCTCCATCTTCCAGGAGCTAGGATTACAGGTATGGGTCACCACACCACCTTTCTGTGGTGCTAGGGATGGAACCCAGGGCCTTGGGCATGCCAGATGAGCTCTCTGCCACCTGAGTCAGATACCGTTCATTCTAGGGCAGGACTTGACCATGGCCAGATTTATAATTAATAGCACAGGGCATTTTGAAACCATTTCACTATGGATACTGAGGGATAGCTGTGGACAGGGAACACATATGCATATAAAAAGTATATGGTGTTTTAGCTATCGACGGCACGGGACTATGTCAACCCTAATCTCCCTTCAGTGAAGACATGGTATTTTCACAAATTTTCCAAACAAAAGTGTTCAAGTTGCCTCAAGTGCCTCCCCTCAGCCCATTGCCACCATCTTGGGGTCCAGGACTCACCCTGGACCACCAGCTCCACGTCTCGGTGCTGAGAGCCTGCCACATTGGTGGCCACACAGCTGTATTTCCCAGCATCCTCTTGCAGGGCCCGGTCAAGGTGGAGGCTGCCATCAGCACGGATAGCATGGCGGCTTCCTGGAGGGAGCTGGTGAGGACAGGGAGACAGGAGTTTGGAAAGAGAGATTGGCATTCAAGTGGGTAGAAGCCACCCCCAGGAGCATCTCTGCCACCCAGGCCTGTGGGGTACACTGGACCAAGAGACCAGGGACTGGTAGAAGAGCCAGCTGGGGTCAAGTGTGGCTTCCCAGCCCCCCTTCTCTGAGACTCGCCATCTCCTGAGATCAGCAGGGCAAGGGGGACCCCACTTCTGTGGTTCCACCGCTCCCTCAGCCAGCCAGTCAGGAAGGTAGGTGGTCCAGGGCTACCCGTCTAACCGAAAGCTGTCCCGTGAGAGTTAGTAAGAAGAATGTGGAGTTGGGGCAGAGATCTTGGGCTGAGGGGCAGTGGCAGCCCTCCCATGCCACCAAGGCCCCAGGGAGAGAAGTCACAAGCAGAGAGCACAGCCATGCAGATATGCAGAGAGCTTTACAGCTTTGGGGGCCTTCCCCAGGAGATCTACCACAACAGAGTGGATGGGGGTAGGAGATGTCCAGTTGCTAAATCCTGCTGAGAAGTTCTAGATCTTTCCAGGGCTTTCTAGATCTTTCTAGATTTGACCCCTTTGAACTTTCCCAGTCACTATCCCTGATCCCAACTGTACATTCTATACCCCCGTGCTCCCAACTGAGCCCCTAGGCCGTCTAGATCACAAACTGAGTGAGCCCAAAGGGGTCTCTCCGCACAGGGCAATTGAGCAGGGGTTTCACACTGTGCTACCCACCCTGAGTGCACAGAGGCCCATCTCCTCCCACACACCTGGCAGTCTGCCCTTGAGACTTCAGTGTTCAGAGACTACCCTGCAACTCCACAACCATATTTAACTGTACAGTCTGCAGAGCAGGTAGTGAGGCTAAAGAATGCCTAGGTTGAGCCCATGTGCCTTTAGGGTGCACTCTACGTGCCTTAGGATGCTCAGAGCTGCACTTGCTCAGAGACAGCAGGAGAAGGAAGGGAGGGAGGGAGGGAGGAAGGAAGGAAGGAAGGAAGGAA
>NC_022011.1:45652833-45688139 GCF_000317375.1 Microtus ochrogaster
GGAAGGAAGGAAGGAAGGAAGGAAGGAAGGAAGGAAGGAAGGAAGGAAGGAAGGAAGGAAGGAAGGAGAGAAGGAAGGCATGCATGTAGGCAGGTGGACAGGCAGATCATGCCAGTGTTCCCTGCACAGGGCCGTCAGGACAAGGAAGCCAGTACTACACATTGTGGTTTCAAGTTAAAGTTAACAGAAGAAATCTTCCATGTCCCTCTAGTGTGGCTCACAAACTTGCTGCACACTGAGCATCCTAGGGAGATTTTAAAGTAGACCTAAGAGTGGCGTGACCGCTGTCCTCAGAGGCTGTGACTCCATGGTAGAGTTGAGGCCAGGACAAACAACAAACTCCTGAAGAGTCTCTGAAGTACATCCACACTAGAGGGCACCACGGGAGACCATCTCAAGTTGGGCAGCGAAGGATGGGAGGGGGTGATGCTCTACCTGGGACGTGAAATGGGACTGGCAAAGTTTGTGTCAAGCATCAGAGGCAGATTATTTTAGATTATCTGACCTCTGACTCAACTGCCCAATTTGATGCAAACAGACTAATTGTTAGGGGGCTGTGTTTCAATAAAACTTTATTTAGAACAAAACAGACCTTGGGCCACATATGCTCCTGCCTCTGAGGTTTTTAAGTTTGGGCATCAGGGTCCAAGCCTAGCTTGGCCACCTACTAGCTATTTGATTTTAAGCATATGGCTTAACTTCTCTAAGCCTCAGGTTCCCTATCTGTAAATGGGGAAAAGACAGATCCTTCTCCCCATCAAGGTGTGATGGGGATAGAAGATGCGAGCCATAGGCAGGAGGGACTTGGTGCCACATGCTCTGCCATTAGCCCAGCATGGAAAAATAAGAATAAGAAGTGTGACTGGAAAGGCGTTTGGTTGGCAGGAACAGCATGGGCGAGCACACAGACACATGGTCGTCTAGCCTTATGGGAACAAACCGAGAGAGGACATAGTAAGGATGGGATAGGGAGATGAGGGGGTGGAGTAGTGAGAGGCTTAGAAATGCTGGAGTCTACAGGTGGCAGGTGATCCTGGCAGGACCACAATGTCGCTGGAGCTATTCCTGCAGCTTGGTGGGTGGGTCAGGCCAGAAGCAGGCTTGGGGAATAGAACAAGCCAGCACTGGCTGTCTCCCCAAGGTGCCTTAGTGAGGAGAATCATTTATCATCTCAAAGGCACAGACGTGAGAGTGAACAGAGGGAAGGCTGAGCAAAGGCACAAGGAGCAGGGTGACAGTATACTGAATAAATGTTGCCATGAACTGAATAAATGTTCTGCTATGAGCTAGACCACAGGGCACAGTTCTTCCCTGGAAACAACAGCAGATCCTCTCTCCTCCCCCATCCTCTCTCCTCACCCCATCCTCTCTCACTGGGCATCAAGTAGGCAGATGGCAGGACATTAGATGTCCACAGTTGCCAGTCATGCAGGCCACAGGTTATTCTAGGAGGAGACAGGACGGAGAGAAAGGAGAAAGAGAACATTCTAAAATGGGGCAGCTGAGAGGCCAAGGCTGAGGTGTGGCAGTGACATTCCTCTCTCTGTCCACTGCCCACAGCCCCCAAGGAAGCCCAACACTCACAGGCCAGCCTGCCTTGAGCCAACGTCTTTCAGGGAGGGGCCTCCCGGCCAGGATGACACAGGTCAGGGACACAGGCTGTCCCTCCAGGACACGGATGATGGAGGCACTGCTGGCGATCTGTGGGGGGGCTGTGAGATGAGGAGAATGTCAGTCACTCAGGCTGAGAGACACAGAGCCACCCCTCGCTTCTTCCCTCGGCTACATCCAGACTAGAGAGGTTCGTTAGGTGAGGTGTACCCTGGGAGACCGCCCAAGCAGCAGGGATATAATTCTGGAGACGCATTGGTCCAATGTGGTGGCTACAAGGAGCCCTTCTGGGCTTGGCTAGAGCATCTGCCTCCCACTTCCCACAGCTTCCAGATTCACCCACAGACCATGTCCAGTGACCACCAGCTGGGCCTCAGCCTGGGCCTTTCCAAACACATTGCGAGCTTCACACACATACAAGGCTTGGTCTTCCGGGGCTACTCCTGAGGGGAAGAATGAGGACGGCCATTGGGAGCCCACAGACTACCACTGCAGGTACACAGCCAGGCCCTGAATACATGCAAGGCAGGACCCGGGCACCAGCGGAGAGAAGGAGAATGCTAGACCTCAGCTCACTCATCTGTGAAAAGGGGACAGTGATGGATATGTGGCTGAGCTAGCTGCTCAAGTGTGCTCCTCACATGACAGTGAGGGACAGCTGGTCACTACTGAAGATGGTGCCCAGCTCACAATGGGATGACTCACCCAGAGCCGCCAGCCCATAGGAGCCAGCGTCATCCTGCCCATGGCCCTCATAGGCCTGTGTGTTTGAATGCTTGGGCTCCAGTTGGAGGAACTATTTAGGAAGGACTAGAGGGTGTGGCCTTGTTGGAGGGGTGTCGCTGGGAACAGGCTTTGAGGGTTCCAAAGACTTGCACCATTCCCAGTATGCCTCTTTCTATTTCCTCTTTGTGGATCAAGACAAGAACTCAGCTGCAATTCCGGCACCATGCCTGCCTGTCTGCTCTCCGCCATGATGGTGACAGACTCTTAACCCTCTGGAACTGCAAGTCCCATGAGAAACCCTTTCTTCTGTAACTTACCTTGATCGTGATGTTATATCACAGCCATAGAAGAGAACAATACAGCTGTGCTGGGATCAGGGTCCTGCCCTCCTCACCCCTGCCGCCCATCCCATCCCAGCCCTCCTAACCCCTGCCACCCAGTCCAGCCCAGCACTCCTCACCCCTGCCACCCAGGTCAACCCAGCCCTCTTTACCCCTGCTGCCCAGTTCAGCCCACCCAGCCCTCCTCACCCCTGCCACCCAGTCCAACCCAGCACTCCTCACCCCTGCCACCCACCCCATCCCAGCCCTCCTAATCCCTGCCACCCAGCCCAGCCCAGCCCTCCTTACCCCTGCCGTCCAGGCCAGCCCAACCCTCTTCACTCCTGCCACCCAGTCCAACCCACCCCAGCCCTCCTCACCCCTGCCACTCAGCCCAGCCCACCCCAGCCCACCTCATCCCTGCCACCCAGCCCACCCAGCCCTCCTCACCCCTGCCACTCAGCCCAGCGCACCCCAGCACCCTTCTCTTACTTTGAAAGACCAAGACTCCTGAGTCCCGTTGCCCAGTTCTGCGGCCCCTCCCAGGCTCCAGGGCCTGGCCATCTCCACGCCGCCAGGTGACGATGGGGGGTGGGCGGCCTGTGGCCCGGCAGGTGAGGAAGACACTCTTGCCCAGCTCCACAGTGACATCCTGGGGAGGATCCGTCAGCCTGGGTGCATCTGTGGGAAGAGTTTAGTCTGTGAGGAGCCCCAGTGAGCTGGGACCCAGGGAATTGTCCATTACTCTGTTCGTCTCTAGGAACACCTTCCAGGCTCACCCACAACTTAAAGGCCCTCCTGTGCACAGCTCCACAGCCAACCTGAGGTTAGTCCGGCCCACCTCTAGAGAGACAGTTATGGAAAGGTGGTGGCCCTCGCTGCATCTCGTGCTCACTCTCCATGGGAACCTTGGGGGTGGGTGGGGCTGCTCTATGACAGCCAAGCAGTGCAAACATTGCATTCCCAACTGCAGTGCCTCCTAAGGAACCTGCCACCACCTGCGAGGAGCTTTATGGCCACAGGATCCTGAAGATGATGGCAATGTGGCCAAGTTCACAGAGGGGCTGGGAACATGAGTCCCACTTCCTCCCAGGCTCCCCTATCTGCCTCACCTCCTGAACCCTTGATGGGAAGAGCAGGCCTGTGTTTGCCTGTGACATGCTGAACCCGAAGTCCAAACCCACCATGTCCATGGCCCTGCCTGTTTCAAGCCACCCCAAAGCTCACCCTCAGGTCTCCCTTGATCTCCACATTGCCCTGCACCAGAAACTGTTGGGAGTGAGTGCATAAAACATCATAAATCCAAACATTGCTGTTATATATGACCTTGTATTTGATGGCCCATAGTAGGACGTTGGCTGGCGAATGTGTGTTAATAATAATAAGGCCCACAGGCCCACACAAGGATTGCCCATCATCATACAAGCCACAGAAACCCGAACAGAGCACAAAGGGTGGGGAGCTTCCTAATCCTCACAACAGGCACCCCAGACTCTATTCTCCCAGGAAGCCAATGGAGTAGGCTTTTTCTGTAAGTACATTGCTGCCTTCCCCGGGAGGGGAGGAAGAATGGAGCTACCCCCCTTCCACTCAATGGGAACTCCACCTCCTGTCCTCCAGGAGGACCCAGATCAGCCCCACCCAGACAGCTCAGCATCCCTGGTGCTCTCCCATATCCCAAAGCCACCTGCCAGGGAGGTCTGGGTTTCCAATAACGGAGCGAATCTAGAGTCGGGGGAAAGAGGCCTCCTCTTTCTTCTCCCATCTCTCCAGACAACTGCCAGTTCAGAAAACATTAAATTTCCTTCCATGCTTTGGGATTAGAGATATTAAAGGGCATAGGCAATAGCCACACAAGTGCGTTGATTTGGCTGGCCATGGGAGCATGAGTCAAGGGTGTAATCTCTAGTCTGACACAGCACCTCATAGCAAGACCCTATTACAATCATCCTGCCATAGAGAAGCCAAAGTGGGACTCTCAGGGGCAAGCCACTTAGCCAAAGAAGTGGTCCAGGACTCTTAACTGACAAGCACCATGCCTTCCAAGGAGGGAACTCAGTGGCAGAGCACTGGCCTAGCACCCAGATTCCTCTGGTAAGAAAGTGTCGGGGGGCTACAGTTTACTGTACCACTGCAGTTTCTGGCTGGAAAAACAGGCAGACCGCCTTCCTTCCCATGTCCCACATGCTCCAAGAAGCCCATTCCCTGAGTCATAGTAGGAAGCAGGCATAACACCCACCTGCTCCCAGAGTCTGCCAGCTTGGCCAGGGCCACTGCACCACAGCTGCTGCCCGAATGGGCAGGAAATGTGGTTTCCCACTCTCACTGCCAGAATGGCTTGCCCAAGACCCAGAGCTGCCTGATATTCACCTTTACCCTGTCCCGACCCCTGCCCATGTCCACATTGCCTCCTCCCTCAGAACTGAGGAGATGGTTCCAAGGTTCACAGCATATTGTCAAAGGAACAGAGGACCTCAGGCTAGACCCCAAAGTATAGGGTCTGCTGAAAGCAATCAGATATGGAGCCAAGGCTAATGCCCACGGCAGTGCCACAGGTATTCTTCTAGAACCTTCCAGCCAAGACAATGACAACGTTTCATGTTGTGAACCTCCCTCCTCTCATGCATGCATATCTCAGAAGCGTTTCGCCAAGGAGGAGCTTGGAGCTCATAAAGAGGAAGGATGCTCACACTCACCCTGCTGGTCACTGACCAATACTGACCCTGAGTGTACTAGGGTCAAGCGCTCAGAACCACGTTCAGTGCTCAACTCTGTCGTGCCTGACTGTAAGGCCTTGGGCAAGCAATGTGTCTTCATTGTGTCTCATTTCCCCAGATATAAAGGAGACATTGATGACCTCACACCTCCAAGGGTTGCGAAGGTTATATGAGTATGAACCTGGAGCATGCTCGGACGGCAAAATACCACAGGCGGGACAGCTCTTGTTGTTATTATTGGACTAAGAAGGCTCTTTGTCTATCTCATGCTGCTGAAGGCCAGCCACGGTGGTGACAGCCTAAGTATGAAGGTTCTTTCTACAACCTCTCACTAAGCCTCCAGGACACAGCCAGGGAGTTCCCCAGGCTGGGGTGACCCATAAGAGGTAGTAGCTGTCATGGTCTCCTACTCCTGCTTACAGCCTTCAGTTGGCTTGCCTTGAGGAGTTCCGCACCAGCCTGGGGTATCAGAGACCTTTTCTTTCTTTCTTTCTTTCTTTCTTTCTTTCTTTCTTTCTTTCTTTCTTTTTTTTTTTTTTTATTTTTTTGAGACAGGGTTTCTCCGTAGCTTTTTGGTTCCTGTCCTGGAACTAGCTCTTGTAGACCAGGCTGACCTCGAACTCACAGAGATCCGCCTGCCTCTGCCTCCCGAGTGCTGGGATTAAAGGCATGCACCACCACCGCTCAGCTTTCAGAGACCTTTTCTAAAAGTAAAACTCTCACTACTTAGCCATAGTCATAAAGCTTTGTGACCCAGCAAGAACTCACACCTGCCCCAGCTCCCTCTGGCTCTCCAAAGTGGCAGTCTGGCTATAGATATCAGCTTCCTGTCTAGAGGCAGGCTAGGGAGGGGGAGTTAGGGGTGAATAGGGTCAAGTGCACACTCACGTCCAACCACCAGCTGTATATCAGCAGAGGCATCACCCAGCTCATTAACAGCTCTGCAGGTGTAGAGGCCAGCATCTCTCTCCTGAGCTGCAGGGATCCGCAGTGTCCCGGACTTGGAGCCTTCAGGAGCCAAAATCACTTCCAGACCCCCTAAACCAAAGATGGGAAGGCATTGGTTAGGGGCCTGGGTTGCTGGGTCTCAGGTTTCCTGACCCAAGGCTCCTATGTCAGCACAGGCCATGATTGGGTGCTTGGAGGTGGCTTTCCCCAAAGTTATAGCTCCTGGGCTGGTCCTAAGGTGGACTAGGGCTGAGTCTTTCTTAAACTTCCTTGTTGGGCAGGGCTGAGATTCATGCAGACTCTGACATGGCAAACTCTTCCCGCAACGTCTCCACATCCAGACCTCCTTAAGGCCTCACACTTCTCAATCCAGGTCCCACTGAGGCTGGGATCTCCTTTTAGGGCACAGGAAAATGTGGGAGGTGCCTGCGTGAAGACACCTCTCTCATGCCTGCCTTCCTGGCATTTCTACTGGGTGTCTATGGCCCATGTCTTTCCTGTCCCCACATCTTGACACTCTTCTTCGGTTAAATTAAAAGTACACCTCACAGCACTTCCCTTCCAGGCGTGGGAAGCCCCATCCATTAATCAAGCTCAGCTAGGTATTAGCCCAGGCTTGCTCTAAACACACACGCACACTCGTGTGCATATGCTCAATCCTCACACAACCCGTATCCAGATAAAGAGACTGAGGCTTAGGGTCCTGTAGAGGAAAGACATTTGACAACTCAGTGTGACTGGGTACTGTTGGGCTCTGAGGTGTACAGGGTAGGAAGTGCTGGAACCAGCTGGCTCTCCTGAAACAAACCTTCCCCTCAGTCACCACCACAACTCCCTCATTTGAAGTCCCTGCCTACCGGTGACCTTTCTGGGACTCTGGTGTAAATCTGGGACTCTGGTAGACATTTCCTGGGCTTCTCCCCATCAAACATACCTCGATACCAGATGATTCGGGGTGGGGGGACCCCAGATGCCACGCACTGTAGCACAGCCTCTTCCCCGACGGCTGTGAGAACCACGGCGTTGACCGCAGAAACAGAGGGTGGGTCTGTGCGGGCCAGAGGAGGAAACATGGGGCTGGCTGCTCTGAGGCCAGACCTTCCCTAGCTTCCCCCCTCCACCTGCCCCCCACATTCCCGGCACCCATGTTTGTTTCCCTGGCCCAACTACCTGGACTACCAATCCCTTGCATGGGTGTTTTGTGTCTCCCCACCAGACTTTAAGTCCCATGTAAGGAGCCATGGACTCACAACTACACCCATGGAGCCTGGCGTATCACAGACACTGGGGGTCCTTGAGCAGGGAGAAAGCAGTGTGTCCTGCGATAGGACGGCCCAAGTAAGTACCTGTGTAATAGAGGGTGATTGTTTCCTCATCTGTGCCAACTTCGTTGGCAGCCTGGCAGCTGTAGTTCCCAGCATCCTCTGGGGCTACTCCCTGAATGATGAGCGTTCCTTGGGCATCCACGTGGATTCTGGAGTTGTACCAGAAAAACATATGACATATGGTGGCTCCATAGCCATCATTAATATCAAACTAACGTCACTAGTCAATGGCACTCAGACCGTGCCAGGTTTCTCTGAGTCGGTCATTGTTAGCCCACAGGGCTCTTCCTCAAGGTCTGAACACCTGCCTACCCAGGCCACACTGCACTCAATTGGCCCTTGAAAGATGTCAGGCAGATGTTACATCCCTTTTTGAGAATACCCAGGCTGAGATTCCCTCCTGGCACCCTGTCCAGCTACTGCCAGGCTCTGAGTTCTCCTCCCACCCACTCACCTGCTGTCCTCTGGCAGGGCGAGGCCCTCACGGCTCCAGGAGATATGGGGTGTGGGATACCCTGATGCCGAGCAGCTGACCCTCATCTCCACACCCTGGGAGACATGCTGGGATCTGGCATTGATGCTGACTTGAGGGGCCTCTGTAGATGAAAAGAGTCCTCTGACCAGCCTGGGCTCCCCACGTCGGCTCTGACTGACCCTCAGCCACAGTAGGGGTGGCAGTGGAGAAGGAAACACAGGTTCCAGAGTCAGAGTTCCCAGGTGGCACCCCTGGAGGTGGGGAGGCTCGGCACTAACCCGGTACCCACTAGGGCCTCCCAGTCAGAAACTCTTGCCCTGGATAGTTGCTTTGAGTTGGCACCCCTGGAATTCTTGGGCATCCAGCAGGTGCCAGAGCTGGGGACAGTATATCTCTATGATTATGGGTGAACCCCATGGCCTGCCCTAAAATTAGGTTCCTTTAATTGGGCACTCTTGGTCCACAGACCCAGTGAGGCTCAACCCAAATCCTCTAAAAGGGCAAATGCATCCACTTCCATGCCAAGGAAGACATAACTAATCAATCTCTCTCTTGTAGAGCCCAGACAGGTCCTCTTAACACACTCCCAGTACCAATAGGAGTTGCTGGGTTTTTACCTTTGGTGAACTGGCACGCCATCGAGGAGGACTTGAGGAGATTGAAGCCACACCCCATCCTAAAACTCCTATACAGATGCCCTTTCCTCTGCCTGCTCTACCATCATCCAGGCAGTATCCCCCAGCTATGCCCAGGCACATCTGACCTCTGACCCCTCACCCTGCCCCAGCCCTAGTATGATTAACCTCCAATAGTGAACATAACTTAGCTAGATGGAGACAGAGTCTCCAAAGTTCCGAGGCTAAGCATAGGGAGGGGCTTATGGTGTCCCCAGTGAACATGAGGTAGAATGCTGTGCTAGGGGACCAGCGAGAGTGGGAGGAGTCTCACCTCGCACCAGGAGCCAGGTGGATGCCTTTGTGACCCCATTGGCATTGCTGGCCACACACTGGTATTGCCCACCATCGCTGAGGATGACACTGCTGACTTCCAGAGACAGGTCATGCAGCTGTGTGACTCGGCCTGCTGTGACTGGCAAGGCTCGCCAGTCCCGGACCCATGTCAGGTTGTAAGGAGCATCACCTAGGACTTGGCAGGACAGGATGGCAGTTTCCCCTGGGGACACAGTCACATTAGGTCCAGGGACCAGCTGTGGTGGAGGGTCTGCAAGGACAGAAGGATAGGAGGGATGAGGGACTGGGGTAGGGAACAGCTGTCCCCTGTGACTCAAGACACGTCAGCCAGCAGAGCAGCCTGCATCTGCTCTCCATTCGGGGATTCTGGCCCCCAGGGAGATTGCGTGCCCCTCGTCACACTCTCCCTAGGGTGCTATTAAACCCTGGAGCTCTCCACAGCATGGACGTGCTCACGAGCCACAGCCGATGTGCATCCAACAGCCCTTCTCAGATCTTCACACCCTCCCAGCCAAACATCTCCGCCAGGAAGAAACTGGCCAGGAGACGGGGAAACTGTGGGAACATCTCTGTCCTTCAGCAGCGTGGCCTACAAGCAGCCCGAGACAGACAAGGCCAAAAAGAAATGCCGCTAAATCTGTTCTCGGGAACACAAACCACCAAAGTGATAAGATCAGAGACCACCCACTAGAAGAGCAGGACCAACGGGCCACATGCACCTACAAGAGACGAAAGTGTCCCAGTGTGAACATGGGGGCTTGTGACTCCCCACGCTTGGGAAGCAGGGGCAGGATTGCTGTGAATTTAAGACCAATCTGTTTTACCCGGCCAGTTCCACCATAACCAGGGCTACCTAGTGAGACTCTGTCTCAATTATAAAAGAAAAAAGATAGAATGTTATTTAAAATGCTTAGAAGTGACATTTGGGGACAAACAAGGAAGTTGAACTACAGATAAAATTAAGCAATATCGAAATATTCATACTGTGTGTGTGTGTGTGTGTGTGTGTTCTGAGACTGTCTTCCTCTGTGGCGCTAATGGATCTGGAACTCATGTAGCCCAGGTTGAGCTGAAACATGTAGCAACCCTCCTACCTCAGCTTCCATTATATCCGTCTCTGGCCAGGGGAACTCAGTTTAGCAGGATGAGGCCATGCTTTTAGGGATATTTATTGAAATGTCAAGGTGGTTATAACTTATTTTAATGTAGCTTGGCAGAAAGGTTAGTGTGGCCAGATATCAGCACACGGCAGACACGTCCTCTCCCCTGCTCATCATTTATAAAAAGTTGGCTCCTCCCCTCAGGGGCTCAGACTGACTCGCTGTCAGGTTGCGGAATCAGGTTGTTGAAATCTCCCATAGTCTCACTACCCCCAGAGTGTCTGAGAAGACGTTCCTCGGAGGAGCTGGGGAGATGGCTCCCTAGGTAAAATGCTTGCTGTACAAAAATAAAGACCCAGGTTTAGATCACCCTAAAATCCAAGCATAGCAGCATACTGTATGTCTGTAACCCCAGCACGAGGGGTGGAGACGGGGAGATCCCTGGGGCTCACTGCACCCCACCAGCCTCACTGAAATTTGCAGTCTTTCTTAGGTCCCATGAGAGATGGCGGGGCTCAACAGAGGGAAGACCTCAACCCCTGCACACGTGCACACGGGACGGTGCCCCTGAGCACGCACTCATATGCCACACACAAAGAGGAGCTCATCAAATGCCAGACTGAGGGAACTGCAGATGGCTTCAGTGTCCTGGCTTATGTTTCCCCATCTTTCTGCCAGGGGCCATTAAGTTGCACTTCCTTTCTTCGCTAGAGGATAACTTGGGTCTCTAACAAGGAAATCCAATCCATTCTGGGACTGTCTATGGCATCCCCAGAGTTCTAGAGCTCAGTGGTGACATCATGGCAGGAAGTCAGTCACCCTGAAAGAACACCAGACAGGTGACTGACATCAAGCCGGGCAATGGACCCCTACAAGGCCCAGGTGGGGTCAGTGTGTAGGTGATAACATGGAGTGGCATGCTTTGAGAGAGAGACTGGCCTCAGGTGCCAGCTGGCTAGTACTCTGCCCCAGAGATGGAGAGTGACCGGAAGGAAACCCCAGCGGAAGGGAAGGAGCGTGGTGAATACACAGAGAAAGGGTAGACCTGTGATGACAATCTGGGCGTTGGCTTGTCCTGTCCCGGCTCTGCTGACCGCTATGCACTGGTACGTGCCTTCCTCAGCCTTGGATGCCCGCGGGATCTCCCAGCTGCTGTTCCCTGATCCCCTGCAAAAGCAGCAGGCAGTGTGGCCACTCAGACCCCAGCCAGGACCTCCCAGCCTAAGTGGGGTGAGCTCAGGCCCCCAAATCTTGTACAGAGGGAAGCCCAAATCCTCACTGAGGCTCAGTAAGATTTAGGAAAATTCCACAGCAGGGCGTGTGAGCTGAACTCATGCCTTGGCCTCTCTCAACTCTGGACTCTCACCCTAAGGAAAGGGTCTAAGGGTGTCCCTACACTCCTGACCCACTTCTGGGCCCACTCATGGATAGGACCCACTCTCCCCATCCCCAGCAAGGCTGACCAGGATGACAATCAAACTCAGCCCAGGTCTCTCTCCTGTTGCCCACTCTTTGAGATCTGTCCAGGGCACAGGAGCCCCCGGGCCAGGGACAATTGTTGGCCATCAGTCACTCACTGAAAGTGCCGCTCCTCGCCCAGCCTCACTCCATCCCGCTGTAGCTGCAGTCGGAAGGGGAGGGTGCTATACACAGAACAGGACACCAGCAGGGGCTGCTGTAGGTAACCATGGATCCTAGGGGCCATGCTGACCAGCGGCACACCTGTAGGCAAGCACAAGGTTTAGAGCCCTTCTGTTCCATCACAGAGCCTGTCCCTGGTATCTTAGCCACACGGAGGCCCTTAGGAATAAACAAGAGGCAGAGGCCAGTCCAGAGGCAGTGAATGGTTCCATTCAGTATCACACAAAGCAGGTCACTTAGCTCTCTGAACCTCAGTTTCTACCTCTCTAAAATGGGAGTGATCCCTCCAAAGTTCAGGGACCATCAGAGAGAAAAAGAGCAAGGGGAAGTGGGGAAGAGGATGTGCGAAGCTGACTCCAGACATGACACAACCATTGCACTCACACACACCAGATCTGCACTAGACTGGGCCTGTCAGCATCCTGTCCTGGAGTGGAGAAGGCCTCAAGGGACCCCTTTCCTCTGTGAGGACTTATACACAGTTAATGGTCAGTGAATGAAAAGGAACCATTTTCTTCCATGTGTAGACATTGGTAAAATGCCCATGTCCATATAAATAAACCCTCACTCGTGTTCCCATAAGCAACCCCAGGAAAACTCATCAAGTTGTCCAAAAGAGACCTGAAGCCAAATAGGAAGTAGTCGGGAGGGGCCGGTGGAAGTGGGGAGAGAGAGAGGGATGGGGATGCCAGCGTTACCGAACTACATTATGGGTGTATGAAATGACATCACAAAACCCAGTAGAACATAGTACTAATAAACACATGCTAAGAAAATGTCTTTAAAGTTTTGAGCAAAGGTTAAGAGACTGTAAACCAAATTAGTTTCAAGATGGGCTCTACTTGGTATCATCAATAAGATGCCATAAAACTGGGGTGATGATGGCCCTGTTATGAGTAACTGGCAACAACTGTCAGTGGGAACAACCTCACCATGGCTTCTGAGGAAGCCAGTTAGCAGAGAGACCTGCCTGGGACCAGCTCTGAGGTCAGACACTACCCATTGTGTGGGTGGAGCTATGCAATGGGCTCTTCTTTAGAGGCTCCAGTTCACCCGCACTTGTCCAGTGAAAAACAAGCCCAGTGGGAAGATGGCTGGAGATGTGACATTTGCAGCATTTTTGAGATAAAGCAAAAAACTTCAAGGAAACTCTCACAGTTTGTGATGAGCCCTTCGGGGCCTCTGTTGGACACTACTGGCCTCCTCACCTGACCCTCATCTGGGAATCAACAATCTCTTCCCCTGTGTTGTTTTTAGGAGGCCTCTGAGAAAGTCCCCAGCAGGGTCAGCTGCAGCCCACAGTGCTGGCAAGGGCTCAGTCCATGCGGCTGCCTTCTTTGCACCCCAGCCAGAGGGGACAGGAGCCCAGTAAGATGCTCCAGGGCTGAGACAATGCACCAGACGGCCTCAGAGGCCAGCCTGGGGGCGGGGAGCATGGCGGGTGACATCATGCCCTGGGCTGTCTGCCACATCCCCAGGGAGAGGGGTGTCAGGCTTCCAGCCACATCCTCAGCTGCGTGTGCAGCCGCTACTCACCCCCGCAATCTGGACGCCTCTTCCAGACAGCTTGGTTACCCCTCTTTTGAGCAGAAAGGGCCCAGGCACCTGAGACCTACCACACACCTTCAAACCCAGAGCCAACCTGCTCTGAGACAAATCCTAGCCTCCCCTGCTCTGAAAAGCAGGGAGGCAAAAACTATCCTGGTCCAACCCTGCCTGTTCCCATTGGAGTGGGCAATGGAGACAAAGCCCACAGCTGCGTCTCAGGTCCCTGGTTCTATCTAAGAGGACAGAGGAGACAGGTCTCCAGTGATGAAATCTCTACAGAAATCTTCCCCTCAGGCTTTAAAGGCAAATCACAGAGGCTCGGGGGAATAGCATCATGGTGCAGAGGCCAAGATGCCCTGAGGCCAGAGTCAGGAAAGAAGAAGAGGTGTCTCAGCCAGAGGTCTTCAAGAATTGCCCTTGGTGGACATTATGCATAGCCTCAAGAGCTGGCCTGTCCTCCTGCCTGCCCTCCTGCCCTCCCACCTGCCTGCCCTCCTGCCCTCCTTCCTGTTCTCCCTGCACCCTTATTGGAAAGGGATGGGGGACTACCCCACAAAGAAGTGTGGAATGCATGTCACTTCCAGGGGAAGGGAGACAGTGGGCCCAAGGATGGTAACAGGGTCTGGCAATGAGGTCAGGTGGCCCAGAAAACGAGGTGCCCCTGCCAGGAGCAGAGGTGAAGCTGGGAAATCCAAGACTTTCTCCTGGCACAGAGACCAAAAAAATCCATACATATGGGAGCCAGTATAGCAACATAGTGGCATCAGCTGCTGCTGAGTGTGGTCTCAGGCACCCCTGTATAGCTCTGGGCACACTGGATGCTGAAGTCCTTGGGACAACTCTGTCTCCTATGACCCCCTAGAACTTCCCTGTGGGAGTGCTCAGTGAAGGGCAGTCCCTCTGTCCACTTTTAAGTGGGACATTCCATACACCTCAGGACTGCTACCAGTGGGCAATGGGCCAGTCTTGGCAAATGCTGGGCCCACACTTCCCTGCACCATGGCTTGTGCTTAGCTTTGGGGCCTCAGAACAAATAAATGAATGAAAAATGGATGGATGGATGGATGGATGGATGGATGGATGGATGGATGGATGGATGGATAATGGATGGATGATGAATGGATGGATGGATGATGGATGGATATTGGATGGATGGATGATGGATGGATGGATAGATGATGGATGGATGGATAGATAGATGGATGGATGGATGGATAGATAGATGGATGGATGGATGGATGGATGGATATTGGATGGATGGATGGATGGATGGATGGATGGATATTGGATGGATGGATGATGGATGGATGGATATTGGATGGATGGATGATGGATGGATGGATGGATGGATAATGGATGGATGATGGATGGATGGATGGATGGATGATGGATGGATGGATGATGGATGGATGGATGGATGGATATTGGATGGATGATGGATGGATGGATATTGGATGGATGGATGGATATTGGATGGATGATGGATGGATGGATGATGGATGGATGGATGATGGATGGATGATGGATGGATGGATGATGGATGGATGATGGATGGATGATGGATGGATGGATGATGGATGGATGGATGATGGATGGATGGATGGATGGATGGATGATGGATGGATGGTTGGATATTGGATGGATGATGGATGGGTGGTTGGATGACTATAAGGGTGAGAGGATGAAAGGGTTAAATGGTCGGTGGGTGGATAAAATTAAAGATAGATAAGGAGCTAAATGACGGGTGGGTAAATCAGTGGATATTGTTGGTTGGATGTAGCAAGGTGGGCAGATGGACGCTGGGATAAACACACGTGGATAGATAAATGGATGGGTAGATGGATGGGTGGGTGGATGGACTGCAGATGTGAATGCATGGATGAGTGAGCTGCTGATGAATATATAGATGGGAAGATTGCTAAGTGGGTGGCTAGATGGGTAGGTGTGTGCGCGGGGGGGGCGGATGGGCAGGAGGGTGTGCAGATGAGAAGGAAGGTGAGTGAGTAGGTGTATGGATGGCTTTGTTCTAAATCTTCAAGCTAAGGTGATGTCTGGATCATGCCGGGATTTGTCATGACACCTAACAGGGAATAGCTGGCCATAGAAGCTTTGCCAAACTAATCTAGCCAGGAAATGCTTCCAGGAAGACACGGCACTCACCTGGGGCTACTCCACTGTAAGAAACTCCAGAGACACGGAGGAGGGGATTTCCCTCGTGGTCTTGGCCCTTCACCTTGAGATAAAAGCGCTCCTTTGGTACATGGAAGGGTGGCCCAGCCCACAGCTGGTGGGTGGAGCCATTGGAGAGAAACTGTGTGGGCAGAGTGAGGAGAGACTTCCCTGAGCTGTGTGAGAGTTCCACAGATTCAAGGTGACCAGGTGCCTGCAGGCCCGTAGAGTTGATCACCAGGGAGATGGGTACGCCTGCAAGGAGAGAGAGGGGATGAGCACTGGGCTCTGGGACTGTGAGCAGGACCAAGCCTTCTTGGCCCTCCTTCACCCACTCTGCATCCTCCCTGAGCGAGCTTAGGCTGTAGGTGGGATAATGAAGGACGAGCCCCCGTGACGCTGTCCGTGGTCCTGAAACAACCGCTGCCTCTCCACCCTGCCTGCATTAGCTGTATCCCCTGCTTCTAAACCCGGAAGCACAGACCTGGACCGAGCTTTCACCATTTTCCTTAGTTTATTTGGGAGTTGGGTCAGGCCTCTTCCCCTTTCAGTTACAATGGCTTTTAAAGAAACACCGAGTCTGCACATGAATGGAAGAATCTAAACGTGAGTTCCTGGGAAAGTCGAGTCTGTAAGCATGGGGTCGGGGGCTACATCATTCAGCCAGCAGTATGTAGAAGCCCCTCCAGGTCAATCACTGGTGTGTAGGAATGGTCTCCTGTAGTCAGCTCATGGCATGTGGTAGCTGCTTGCTCTAGTCCAGGCATCTAATGTTCAGTTAGCCACAGACTCCCCAAGTCCTAATATTCCCATCATAGAGCCTAAGGCCAAGCACTCATTAACATTCCCAGTTTCTTCCTCCGCCCTCTTCTTCATCCTACACATCCTCCTTGAAGTCCTGGTGATTAATCCAAAGCCTGGCAGACACACTGCAAGTGTTTCACCACTAAACTATATTCCTAGCCTTATTTTTTTTTAACTTTGTATGTGTCTCCTCCTTTTCACACAGTTAAAATGGCTTTTAAAGAATCATGAAGTCTGCATATGGCACAGAAGACTCTACATGTGAATTCCGGGGAAAGCCAAGCATGCATGCACACATACACACTACAGCACACGTGGTCAGAGAACAACCTGTGGGGGTTGGTTCTCTCCTTCCACAGGGTAGCTACCAGGGACTGAACTCGGGTTGTGAGGTCTTTATCCACTGAGCCATCTCTCTGGCCCACTTCTTTACTTTTTATTTTAAGTCATGGTCCTGCCAAGTTTCCCAGCAAGCCTTGAGTTTGCAATCCTCCTGACTTTGGGTCTTGGGTAGCTGGATTATAAGCCTGTGCCACTGGGTCTTGCTTAGAGTATCCTTTCTCAACTAGCTTGTTGGAAGGGCTTCAGTTTCTTTACTTTCCTTGCTTTATTTCTACAATGTAAATACCAAATGAAGCCCCAGGCTCATCACACGCCAGTGAGGGACCATGACCTCCAATTTCACATCCCCCCCCCATTCCAGCCTCCTCCATATGATCACCAAGACACTTTTGATAAGCAGGCAGCTCACTGGCACCTGCCCCTCCTCTGAATTAGCAGGGCGCAGACAAGATGTCTGAAGAAAAAGGATATAGCCATACAGGCTTCACTGAAGAAAAAATAAGAGAAAAGGTAAAATGTTCACCTTACCATGATGAGCACCTGCGTTCAACACCCAGAGGCCACTGGGAATAGTGGTGCCCACAATCCTAGTTCTGGGGAGGTAGAGCTAGACAGGTAGATTCCTAGTGCCCGAGGGACAGCTAAACTAGCCTACTTGATGAACTCGAGGCAGTGAAAGACCCGTTTCAAAAAAAAATTGATTGGGGCTGGAGAGATGGCTCAGAGGTTAAGAACAGTGGCTGCTCTTCCAGAGGTCCTGAGTTCAATTTCGAGCAACCACATGGTGGCTCACAGCCATCTATAATGAGATCTGGTGCCCTCTTCTGGCCTGCAGGCATACATGGAGGCAGAATGTTAAATACATAATAAATAAATCTTAAAAAAAAATTGATGGCTGGGGACTGGAGAGGGGACTTAGAAGTTAAGAGCTCAGGCTGCTCTTCCAGAGGACCCAGGTTTAATTCTCAGCACCCACATAGTAGCTCATAACTGCCTGTAACTCCAGTTCCAGAGAAACCGGTGTCTTCTTTTGGGTTCCGTGGGCACTGCATACACATGGTGCACATATATGCAGGCAAAACACCCATACAGATGAAATTTTAAAATAAAACAAATAAAAACAATTGGCGGCCAGTGCCTGAGGAATGACCTCAGAGGAAATCCTCTGACCTTCATACACACATGTGCACACATACACACATGTACCCAAACATACTTGAACACATATACACACAGGAAAATAAAAAAGGCAGGAGAAGCATGGCTCAGTAAAAAAAAAGGGGGGGGGGAATCTTCAGGACCGCTTTGGTGGCTGGAAGGATGCTGGGAAGGTAAATGTCACCTCCTGGGCTGATGGAGAGGAAGCTGGCTCAGAGTTGGTTTGTCACCCTGTGGTCTGGAACAATAGCTCAGCAGGACTCATTCGGCAGTCCCTGTGGCTCACAGGTAGCCTGCCTTGATCCTCCCACCACCTCCCAAAGCCATTACCTTCCTCAGAGCCCAGGGCAGGTACCTTGCAAAGGCCATTCGATGGTGTGGTTGAGGTCCAGAGAGGGCTGCATGGAGAAGCCGGCTCGGAAGTTGATGTTACTGATGCCTGATATTCTCACTGAGTGGCGGCCACTGCTGTACACCTAGAGCAGGTCCCCACCAACCCATGTCACCAGAGCATCAGGCCTCAGATGCCACTGGCCATGGTTAGTAAAGCTATAGCCTGTAGCTATAGCTTTCTAACCTTTGTAAACACATGGGCAAGGTACCTGCTCTCCAAAGACATAAAAGTCCGGTTGACCCACTCTCCTTCTGGAGGCTTCTCTTTCTGCTCTCTCCTAACTCCTGCAGACTCTGCCTGTTCTCCTGCTTATCTATCCTCCTACCACACCTTCCCTGGAGGCTCTGGTCTCAGATACAGGCAGATCTGGAGCATCAGGTGGTCAGCACAGTCTTCACCTGCAGCCGTCACCACAATGCCTCTCACAATGCCCCGCACCCCATAGTCTAGTCAATCATCAGGAGTTCCCGCTCCTCCAACAGGTCATGCTTGTCTCTTGCCTGGCTTCCAGCATCTTCCAGATACAACAGTCTCCTGTCAGCTCTGTCTCTCTTAGTTGTATCTCCCAAAGTCACCCTTGCTCCGTTTACCCTCCCTACCCAGGACAGGAGTCTGAGTCATGCGCCAGTTTCTTTCTTGGCCTTTCTGAATGTCATCCCAAAGTACTCCATGCCCTCACAACTGAAAATCAGGTTGTTCCTTGGCTTTTGACCCTGCACTCACTCCTATTGCTAGACCCACACCACTGCCCACACATCCCAGGCTCTCTGCCTGAAATTCCCCTGTTGGCGTGTCCCTACCTTGATGGCCCACAGCCCAGGGTGCTCAGGCTTAAAGGCTACGACCTTAGCTGAGTCCGGAATGTTGAGGAGTACATTGAGACCTTCATCTGTCTGCAGGACCCTTCCTGTGGAAGCATCAGGTGTCACCCAGTCTTCTCTCTTTTCCAAGGGTCCCCAGATTCCCCACCCTGTCTCCGGGACCCCACAGCCCACCAACACCAGCCTCAAGTGTCCTTGGGACTGACAAGAAGATTGCCATTGTTGTAAGTCCTCATTGGTCAGTTGCCACCAGCCTTCCAGCTTCTTCATCTGCAGGGACACCTCTCTGCTCCACTTGGCGTCCCCTCACTCCTCCCTAATTTCTGTATCCTTGAGTATGAGCCCCTTGCCACCATTGCCTCTTTGTAGGGTACGGGCGTATGTGCAGTATGTATCTGTGGGGTATGTATGCATGTGAGAGCATATATGCATTGCATATGTACATATGTAAGTTTCCTCCTCTCACCAAGTGGGAGCCAGGGATGGAATTCAGGTCTTCAGGATTGGCAGCACCTTCACCCACTGAATCATCTCACTGGCTCATTTTCTTTTTCTGGGACAGGGTCTCTAGCTACACTTGGAGCTCAACCATTGGCTGACCAGGGAGCTCAGGGACCCCTTGTCTCCACCCCTCAGTGCTGAAGTTAATGGTATGGCTGCCACACACAATTTTAACATGGGTGCTGAGTATCCAAACTCAGGTCCTCATGTTTGTGAGCTGACACTTAATTGACTGAGCCATTTCTCCAACCCCCTCCTCCCGTGGCCTCTTTTCATCTCATCCTGGGCTTCCAGCTCGGTCTTGGATCCAAAGAGGGGGTTAGGCCAGGAGCACCTACCCAGTGGATCCCGGACTTCGATCTCAGGCCCTGGCCCGCTCAGTGAGATGGTGACCTCCTTCAGGCTGGGGTCAAAAGGGATTCTCCACGTGTGCTCCCCTTCCTCCTCATGGTCTGCAGATAGCAGGTGTACTTTGGAGGCCTGGATTGCTGACTCCACCCACTTTAGCACCTAAGAAAGGTACAGAAGTTGAACTAGGGGGTGTGCCCAGGCTTTGACATGTCTGGTCACCTAATACAGCTCTAACCAGCTTCTGCTATATGCAAAATCCACGCACTCCCTGTGGATTTGGGGGTAACAATCTGTTCAGTGTCCAAGGCCACGGATCGCCACTGTCCTACACTAGGCCTGATTGGCTCTTCTCCCCTCTTGGCATGCATGGCTCCAAACGAAGCCTGTATATTGACACAGGTGACTCAGAGCTGAGAGGTGCAGGCACAGACTTTCTTCTTCTTCTTCTTCTTCTTCTTCTTCTTCTTCTTCTTCTTCTTCTTCTTCTTCTTCTTCTTCTTCTTCCTCTTCTTCTTTTTCTTTTCCTCCTCCTCCTCCTCCTCCTCCTCCTCCTCTTTTTTCTCCTTCTCCTTCTATTAAAATTTTTTATTTATTTTACAGACCAACTTCAGTTTCCCCTCCCTCCTCTCTTCCTTCCCCCTGCCACTCCTCCTCTGTTCAGAAAGGGGCAGCCTCCCATGGGAGTCAACAAACTATGGTATATCTCATCGAGGCAAGACCAAGCTCCTCCCCCTGCATCAAAGCTGGGAGAGGCATCCCTGCATGGGGAATAGGTTCCAAAAGCCAAACAGGCTTCTGGAGGACAGGCTTCTGCCTCTCATCTGTAACCCCCACGAGGAAGCTGCTGGTGCACACTGGGCAGCTAGGTATGGAATCTCCATGCTGTGTGGTTCCTGGAGCTACAGGCTCCTCACAAGTTGCAGATCATATAACCAGGATAAACCCTTAGTCGATCAAATATGCTAAGCTAAAAATCTGCAGTGTGTGACTGGGAGTCACTGTGGGGAGCGCTTGCCTAGGGTGCAGGAAGCTCTGAGTTTGATCCCTAGCACTGAAAAAAATTTCCTTGTACTACACCAATTCAAGGAAAAACACTGAATGTAACTTCTGCGTTCAACAGGAATGATGTTCAGAGGCCAAAGCGTCCTTCTCGAGGACCGTTTTGGAAAAATGCCATCTGCTAAATGTGGAAGGAATGATGCAATTAGGAAACCATCATCTTACAACTACTAATGAAATAATTGTTTCAGGCAAGGATCTTCTTTGGATGTTAAAAGCAAAGAGTGTAAGATTGATGGAGACTAAATATCCACACAGAGCCAGGGTGTCACCCCACAGTCACTGAAGTCAGTGTGGGGTGTGGAGACATGGCCTCGCCATACACGGCTGCCTGCCACCATTGTAACCAGTGACACAATTTGTCATCGGCTACAGAAAGACCAGCTGTTTGTCTCTTGAAGACATCCATCAGGAAGAAGTCACAACACCAACCCCAAGACACCCCTCCACACACACCAACCACCACCTACCCAGACCTTGGGACAAAGTCAGGGCAGCAGTAAAAAGCCAGGAGAGATGTGGGTGACACCATGGGACAGACTAGAATTTAGAACATGAGACAGAGCCTCTTCAACCGGTGTCACAAAAAGGCGTGGATGGCTCCAGATTCGAGAGGACGTAATAGTCACGAGAACCAAGAGGGGCAGGCAGCAATAATTAAAACCAGAGAAACATCGAGAGGGGCTGGGAAGATGACTTGGCAGATAAATCACTATGCAAGCATAAGGACCAGTGTTCAGATGGCAGGCACCCAGATAAAAAGCTGAGTGGGCGTGGCAGCCCACCTGCCATCCTGGATCCCTAGACCAAGCTGGCTAGCTAGACTAGCCCAACCTGGGAATTTTCAGCATGGTCAGAGAGAGACCCTGCATCAATAAACACAGTGGAGAGTGGCGAAGTACATACGTGATGTCAATTCATCCTGCCACGTGCACATCATATGTGCCCTCGAATGTACATACACATGCATGCAAAAGAAAAGATATTTTTAAAAAAAAGATGTTTTGAAATCAAATGGGGGGAAATCAAGCAAGGATTTGATATGAGATCACAGTAATAAAGTTCATTAACTCTATCAGAACAATCTAGGCTATGGGGTACTGTGGGGGACTGACAGTAAGCTTCAAGTGAGAAGCATTTCACAGCACACATGAGACGCTGGGTTCCAATCACAGCAGCCAAAATAAAAAATAATTAACTATAAATTACTTATGGATTAAGTCTCATGAGCCAGCAGAATCCAGAGAGATAAGGAAGGGAGAAATGCAAGCAAGTGCTGAATTGCTGGTGGCTGTGAAACTTAAGGGAGGTCATTTGCTTGATTTTTGAGACAGGGTCTGGGTAGCCCTAGCTGGTCTAGAATTTATTGTGTAGACCAGGTTGGCCCCATACTCACAGAGATCTACTCCCTTTATCTCCAAGTACTAGGATTAAAGGCCTGTGCTATCATGACCTGCCATTCATAGCAATTTTAAAATATAAAAGTCATTTTATTTTTAAATTTTGTTTATTTATTTGTTTGTTGGTTGGTTTTTGAAACAGGCTTTCTCTGGGTAACATCCCTGCCTGTCCTGGAAGTCACTTAGATCAGGTTGACCTTGAACTCCCAGAGATTTGCCTACCTCTGCCTCCAGTTTGCTACCACACCTAGCTTGAAAGCCATTTAAAAATGCTAATGATGTGATGAGTCTATCACACACCTGGGCGTGATGTCTGCCAATGTCAGTTGACTATAAATGCCTTCCTGGACCGCTGCCTGAAGGAGAAAAAAAGCTCTGTGATTGATTAGCAATGTCTGCCACAGATCTGAGACTGGAAAATAGTGGCTGGTGTGCTACCTGAAGGCCTTTCTGGCCCTAACTGGCAATTCTGTTCTGCCTACTGTGTAGCCTTCACAGAAGGGAAGGGACGTGGAAGATCTGCCTGAGATTTTGGGGATGAGTGTGTTTTACAGAGACTGAGTTCAAGCATGTGCCTTGAGACCTCAGTTATCACAGGATAAGAATTCAGCATTTCCCCTTCTTCCCATATTTGGAGCGGCTTCATTCTCCTGCCTTTGTCTGGTGTTCTGGGAAATGTGTCTCTTGAAAAGGCTCAACCTGTCTTGGCTGCTGGACTAGCACAGGGTTCCTTGTCTAAGTGGGGGAGGAAGGAAGACAGCGCCAAAAGATCAGCGAAGTCAGGATGAGACAGCCAGATGTTGAAGGAGCAACTCCGTGCCCACTGCCTGTTCCTCAGGTCACACCGTAGGGGCAGAGGATGTCAACCCCGAAAAGCTGTCCCAGGCAGCAAGCACCCAGACAAGTTGCATCAGCTACTATTCTGCCAGGGCTACTGCAAGCTGCTCTAGAATGTTCTGGGTGGAGAGAAGATGCCCAGCAATTCAGGCTACCAAGCCACAAAGAGGCCTGGGACATGGACGGCACCCTAATGACCCCAGTATGAGGCAGCTTGCCTAGGGTTGAGGGGGTGTGACTCCCGTGTTCACAGCAAATGCAGACCACCTTGTAGGGCCAGACGGAGGGTCAAGGCCTTCTGGACCTAGTCATGCTCCCAGGGCTCCAGAGCGGAATCGGGGAGTCTTCCGAGCAGAACGCCTTCATTAAGCAAGCACAGTGTTTATTTGGCGAGTATGATGGCTTCCAGATGTCTGTGGGGTGGGGCCTGGGAGTCAGCCATGTGCTGGCCTGAGGTTGGGTGCTGATGGAGAAGGAAGGAAAGAATCTGGCCTTGTTACACTCTGCCAGATGACTGCTTCTGGGCCCTTCATGGCTGATAAATCATCCCAGAGGCACTGCCAGGGCGCTTAACAGCCAGGACAGCTGAAGAAGCTGAGGGGCTAGGAAGAGGAATGGGGCTCACAGCTACAGATGGGGAAACTGAGGCTTCGGCCTGGAGTCACAGGAGCACCCACCCAGCCCCAAGGCTCTGCCTCTTGACAGTTGTGTATCCCAGATTCTCTACCCAGCTCTACCCTGCTGAGGACACTCTTAAGAGTGTACCCCTATTCTTCAAGGGGCTTTAGTGGAGTAGGGGAAGGGAGAAACCTCCATCCCCACCCAGAAGCCTGGGGGAGTTCAGCTATGGTCACCTGTGCCCAAGACCATGCCCAGCACTCTCTGTTCACCCTGGATACCACTCCATCAGCGCTACCAAGTGCAAGGGAGAGAGCAGATAGTATCCTACTGCATGGGGCTAAGGACAGGACTTAAGGTCTCCTGAAGGTGACAGACCTGTGATCTGCTACAACCCTTGTCTTGCCCCAGCAGCCCAGGTCTCAACCTCTCCACTCCCCTGAATGCTGCTGAGAAGGGTTGGGGATGAGCTCATCGCTGGCCCCTCCTGCTCCACCCGTCAGAACCACTTCCTCCCTCCCACTGTTGTAGAAAGCAAGCCACCTCTCGTATCAGGGACTTGCAGAATCTGGGTCATTTGTCAGGTGTAGTTGCTGCTGCCAAACAAGAGATGTGTCTCAACCCACAGAGCAGGCTAAGGTGAAGAGCAGGTTGTGGGGAGAGGGGGACGACCAGTGAGCCATGGGGTGGGGGAAGCTTAGGGCTCTCCTGGGAATCACAGGGTGATTCCCAGGCAAGACAATGGGGTGCATCCAGCTCTTCTGTCCCTTTATGTTCCCTGTCATCTTCCTGCATCATCATCACCTGTAGGAGAATGAGGGCTGGGCAAAGCCTATGATGCCACACACAGGATGTCATGGTCCTACCCAAAGCTTGACTTTAAGAAATGCCCACCTTGGGCTCAGTAGCTAATCGTGCATGATGTGCATGTTTGAGAACCTGTGTTCAGACTCTGGGAACCACACAAAGCCGGGAGCATGAGCACATGCCTGTAACCCAGCTCAGTGTGGGAGGTGCGCAGACACGCAAGCCCAGCTGCCCTGCTTAGTTTCGCTTTAGTGAAATATCGTGACCCAGAAAGTCAAGTGAGAGCAACTAGGGAAGCTGCCCAGGGCTGACCCCAGTCTCCAGATGCGCAAATTCACACCTGGATACACATAGTCACATACACCAACACCCTAGGACAAACCCAGTGTCACAGTGCTTGTCTCCACTTATGGTCACCCACTGTGCCAGGATGATCAGAGTCCTAAGTTGCCTTGCCGGTGCAGAGATTCTTCGATCCTGCCCCCGTATACTGTGGAATAAACCCAAAAAGGGGGCTCCTTCAGCCTGGGAGGCCAAGTTTACAACCAGAACACGCCAAGTGCCCCAGGACAGAGATCCTCTTGTTAGGATTGGCTGCATACTCCTTGACAGTGCATACAGCAGGTGCTTAATAAATAACCACAATGGAGTGTGCAGCATATATCGATCTTGCTGCCTAGAGAGTATGTTGTTTGCTTCATATGCCTCCTCAGGAATCTGAAAGACTTCTCCCAGCCAGCCCCACTGGACTGGCTTCCCTGGGGAATAACCAGAGCCTTGGCTGTCCCAGCCACTTTCCCAGGCTTTCTAAGTGTCTGAGCGCATCTAGAAAGATCCAGATCCAAGTCATGAAGCTCTCCATGCCCAGGAGCATCCGTGCCATCATGCGAAGCCCAACCCAGCTGTCAGGGGTCCTACCAAGTGAGACTACCACAGTAAAGAGCTGATGGGCTCGCCTGGGGTGCCTGGAGACGGGGCCCTGGCAAGCTGTCCTGAGCAACTTGCCTTGCCTCTGTCTAGGTTGTCTCTGGAAGGGAGGAAGTGTCTCCCCTAAAAGCAGGGATGAAGCTGTCCCTCCACTCTGAAGTGCCTCCCGCCCTCACGTGGGGCCGGGTGCCAGGAGAGGCTGACGAGCCAGCAACGAAAGCCTGTTGTGTCACAGAGATGCATAAACGCCATCTGTCAACAGGGAGCCGAGGCACGCTAATCTAAACACGGCCCCAGAGACCAATCCTCTCAGTTCATAAATACACAGCTCGCAAAACCCATCCTGGAGGCCACTGGCTGCCTCCGAGATACCTCCCTTCCCAGAGCAGCAGGCACAGGATCCCAAGCGCTCTGTCCCCAGTTACTTCCCGGTGGCACCCGTTACCCCTCTTGAGTGTCTGCCTGAAGTGCCCTGCACGGCCCAGTCCTGAGAGCACTCAGTCTAGTAGCATTGAATAATAACCCAAGCACAAAATGACAATTATGTACAGCAGCACCGCGTGAGTGGGAAGGGGTGTGGAAAGAGATTTGACCTCGGCAGGGAGGGGAGGCTGGTTTCCTGGGAAGGTGCATCTATCCTGGGCTGAGGAGCTGAGAAACGGAAGCTTGAACAAAAGCCCTGGGGCCAGAAGAGCAGGAGAGAGGCTGGCTGGGCTCTGAGGGGTGGGCAAGAGGAAACACAGGCAGAGGTTCTGGGCAGGGGACAACAGGAGGGACATACAGGTCGGATTTGGTGTAGTGTCCTGTGTTATGCAGGGGTCCTTCCGTACAGGCTCAGGAAACCTGGGCGTCAGTATTGAGCAACACTTCTCGCTCTGCCCTGTGACTCCATGACCACGATTTGAAATCAGCTAACACTGGAGGATTCGCAGCACTGAGCCAGGCTTTTTGGTTCAGCCAGAGAGGGTGGCTCAGGCCTGTGCTGCTGAGAAGGATGGACACAGGAGAGGGAAGAGAGCTTTGAAGAGGAGACAGCTGTCATTTGGCCAGGGAGCAGGACAGGAACACAGAAACCTGGTGTCCTCTGGGCTTAGTGAATCTGGAAGTCAAACCCTAACGGAGTTAAAGCAAATCTCCAGGATCTCAGACCCAATCTGAGGTTCTCGTGCCCCAGATTCTGGGACAGTCTGAACCAACCTTACAGTCACACCAGATTGTGTCAAATTCTGGCTCTGCTGTGGGACACAGGCAGCACCCCAGGTGCTGCTCCAAGTCTCAGGCTCTATTTCAGAGTGCTCCCCCAGAGTGCCTGGGGGCTCGGACACTCAATGAGATGATGCAGAGCCTGGAGGTGGGCACTCAGGACCCCCCAGTGACAACCGCCAGGCAAAGCTCATGTGTACATCACCAAGCAAGACCCAACACCCTCACCCACGGGGCAGCGGGCTCAGAAGAAACAGTCTGTAACGGCTCACCTCTGCCACCTGCTGCTTGTCCAGCTGGAACACCTGTCCGGAGCTGGTGGACGCAATCTCCTCGTAGGCCAAGTAGCCAGGATGGGTGCGGTCACCACAGTCCCCCGTCAGCACAAAGACCACCTGGAAGACGGGCAAATGAGCCTGGGCTTCCTACTGTACAGGGGAGGCAGGAACCTGACCATGGGAGACATGGGAGTGATGACAGTGTCCTGTGGGTGGGGACCAGGAGCTGACACAGGGCCCAGTGCTCACACAGCCACTGACACAGCAGGTGTCTCATGTGACAGAAAAGGGACAGGAGTAGACTCCTCTTGGAGCGGCCCCTGGGGGCTACTGTGAGGAAAGCCCTGAAGAACTCTAGAATATTCTAGACCAGAGAGCAGTGATGTCATCCTAAACTTGGAGGTTTTCCCCAAGAGCAGACTGACCCTGCTCCCCTCCCCCAGCCACTGGTACAAAAGCAAGAGGCAGAAGCCCCAACCTGTCTTCTGAGCCCTGACACAAGAACAAGGGGACATGAGCTGCAAGGACTAGGGCCGAGGATGAGGGTAGGAGAAGCATTGCCCAGACTCTGGTGGGCTATGGAAGGAGGAAGGGGTGGGGTCTGCACCAAGCACAAGCCTCACCAGGAGGTGAGAGCCCACAGGCCCAGAGCTGCAGCCTCGCCTTTAGAGAGGCACTGCTGAGACCGGATGGCAGGGCTGGGCTCTGGAGCTGCAGGAGGGTAGCCTGCCTGCTCTCCGCCCTCACACTCTCTCCTCTGGCCTCCTGCACGGCTGCCCATCCCATCCCGTCCCTAAAGCTGGGCTTTCACCTGTGACTGCTTCAGCTGCAGGAGCTGCAGAAGCTCGTTCTTCTTGTGGTAATCCTTGGCACGTGCATCAGAGAAGACATAGATGAAGGACCCAGGGTTGGCAACCTCCACGGCAGCCTTGATGGCACCCACGCTCATCTCTGGGCAGTCACCGCCTCCCTGGAGGGTTGAAGTGCATCAGCTGCTGCCACCTACCCCGTCTACAAACGTCTAAGATGGGTGGGAGTCGGGAATCGCCTCAGACCACCTCAGTGTGGCTCGCCGGGTCAGGCTGTGGTCTCTGTCCCTCCCAGCACCTGCCCTGTTGTGACTTTAGACGAGTGACATGAGTGAGTGACAGCCCCACCCTGTAGAAGGTATGGAATCTGGGGGTAGAGCAGTCAAGGCATGGGCAAGCCTTATACGAGTGTGCAAATGTGTGGCGTTGGTATATGTGTTCTTGTGTGTGCATGAGGGTGTGGGGATGTTCATAGACATGCATGCAGTGTGTGTGGAGGCCACAGGCCAATGTCGCCCACCCTCTTCTAACCCTTCCTTGTGTTCTCAGACACATCTCTGGCTGAATACGGAGCTCGCTGATTCTGTGCGATCCTGTCTGTGCTTCCGCGTGCTGAGATTACGAGCGTCAGCAACCACACCCAGCTTTTCACATTGGTGCTGGGGATCTGAGATCAGATTTTCGTGTTTGTATGGCCGGCATTTCACAGAATGAGCACGCGCACACACACACACACACACACACACACACACACACACACACACACGTGCGCACACGAGCATTTTACCACCACGTGACAGGGAAAGCTGAATGGGAGCAACTGCGGACAGGCTCAGAAAGACCTGTGCCAGCGAAGGTTTTAGGGGTAAAGACTGGAGTGGAGCAGGGCCAGGCAAGGAGAAAGACCCTCTCTGTCACCTGCCCTGGCATCAGGCCCTCAAGGAGGGAGACACATTCTACTCACACCCTCCCTGCCCAGCAGCGCCCGGAGCTATTGTGGGGTGAGAACACACGCTGTTTAAAGCCCAGTCTGCTGCAGCTGCCAACCCCACAACTCAACCTTCTTAGCTCACGTTCACCCCAGAAGGACATCCTCAGCCCCTAGTGTTCTTGATCCTGCTCCAGGCTACGGAGGACCCAGCTATCTATGGAGTCCCTGTTCTCAAGAAGCTGGTGGCCTCAGCGGTCATGAAAAGGACAGATGCTGGACACGGATGTGTTGTGAGGTAAAGACATTCAGGTGGCCGAGGACACATGACCTAGGCTCAGACCTGGCTTAGGGGTCTGAACTGAGCTGTTCCTCAGGCCCCCACACAAACCCTCAATGGAGCAGTCTCTCCCCTTCACTCATTCATAAAACGGCACCACTACCAGGGCTCTGTGAGGTGTTCGTTCCATAGGATGAGGAGAGGAGCCCAAGAGGTACAGACTTCCAGAACCAACCCGAGGTGTGGGCTATGGGTTGAGGGAGAGGCAAGGCAGGGAAGGAGGAGGACACTCCTTGGCTCTGCCATGGAAGAGGAAGAAAAATAAAGATGGCGGGCAGCCCACCTGAACATAGAGTTCCCGCAGTTCTCTCTGGAATACCACTGGGTCTGCTGTGAGGGTCACTGGGCCGATATCTGTGGGAAGAGACACAGGTGGGTTTCACAGAGCACAAAAGGACCACGGGCAAATCCATTCCCCATTTCAAAAGTGGTCCCAAGCCTCCTCTAGGAAATCCCCACTCTGCCATCTCGCCCATTCCTACTCCCGAAAGGAAAGGGATGCTGGGAGAAGCAAAGAGAACAGGAAACAGCTCCTCCATTCTGGAACGCACAGCAAGCAGCCAACCCCAGGACAAGCAGTAAGCTCGCTCGATGCTCCCCAGAAAGTCCGTCTCTCTGGGGAAAGCTGCAGATCCACACACTGGCTCTGGGAGGGGATGTGGAGCAGGGGGATGCCCCTCCAAGGCTGATGGAACTTCAGGAGAGAACACGAGCTTCTTGGTTGAGTGATGAGTCTAGTAACTAAAAAGAAACTTACAGGCAGGCAGCAGATACGATGTGGACAGTATGCAAAACGTAAGACTCACTTCCTGGGGAGGGCAGAGGATGGTGGTGTGAGGCTCCATCCTTCTGCTCAGGATGGTAAGATGTCTAAAACTAGGGAGTGGTTTCTAGAATTTTCTTGACTCTTGGTGGGTTGTTGGGAACTGAAGCATGGAAAGCGAAGCTGTCGATAATGGGGACCACTGTAACCAGTTCCCAAACTCAGCAAGGAAACAGATAAACTACCAGGTATGAGTGTGGGTGAGTCTCACATGAAGAAGCATGAGAAAGAAGCCAAACTCGGGAGTGTGTCAGAACAGAAGCTGCCCGTGTGGGAGAGGAGCCTGGAAAAGGCAGAGGGATCGGCTATGGGGACGGCCGTGGTCTAGACCCTGAGAGGAGTGTGGGTTCTAAGGTGCATCACCCCTTGAGAGCGCACAGCTGAGATTCATGCATTCTTTATCTGTGGATTTGGAAGTCATGCTTGTGCAGGGACATTTTGTTCCCTGAACCATTGCCCAGACCCTGGTTGTTTCTGTGCCAGATAATAGTCTAGGCTATTTAAAATACAGACATTAAAAAAATAAAATACAGATAGACACAGACAGACAGATGATAGATAGGTAGCTAAATAGATGATAGGTAGATAGGAAGATAGGTAGATGATAGAAAGGAAGAGAGAGAGATAAATAGGTAGATAGGTAGATAGACTGATGATAGATAATGAATAGATGCGTGGATGCATGGTTGGATAGACAGACAGCAGATGAATGGAGAGATGGATGATGGACGGGTAAATAGAGAAAGAGGTGATGGGTCAAGGATGATCACCCTCCCTTCCTTGGTTTGGTTTTTCCTTTGGTATACATGGCAAGATTGAATGTCAGTCACCACTCAAACCTCCTCTTCTGATTTTCTTTTTCTTTGAATGTTTTATGTCTTTGGTTTTTAAAAATAATGTTCTCTTTTTGCCTTTGTTTCTGTGTATGGTATGCATGCATGTGTAAGCATGCTCACCTGTGTGTGGTTATTCATTTGTATACATGTATGTGGAGGTCAGAAGCTGGCATTAGGTGGCTTCCTCAATTGCTCTCTGCATTATATATTGAGGTAAGATCTCTGTAGAACTCAGAGCTCCCCTATGCAGCTCGCCTAGCCAGATGGCTCCAGGAATCCCTCTGTTTCCTGAGTCTTGGGATTGCAGGTGGGCTGCCACTCACCTGGCCTTTACCTTGGTGCTGGGAACCCGAGTTCCAGCCCTCACACTACATAGCACGCACTTTCTCAGTGCTATGTGTGGCATCTTCTCAGTCCACTTAAAGACATTATTATTTATGTGTATGTACGCTCTGTGTGTGTGTGCGTGTGTGTGTGTGTGTGTGTGTGTGTGTGTGTGTCACATGTGCAGGTGCCTGCAGAAGCCAGAAGAGGGTCTCAGATCCCCTAGAGCTGGAATTACAGACAGCTGTGAGCCACCATGTGGTGCTGGGAGTCAAGCCTGGTTCCTCTGCAAGAGCATCCTGTGCGCGTAACCACTGTGTTGCTCCGGTCCCAGTTGTTTGTAACCACTGTTCTGGAACAAGATTATAATAACCTGGGCAGCCCTGGGTGGGAGGGTGAGCATCCTGGATCCAACATCTAAGGCTCAGCTTCCTACCACCCAGGTTCTGGGAAAGTCTATCCTGTGAGAGAGGGTGTCTGTGGTGATTTGAAAAAAAAAAATGCCCCCCAAAGGGAGTGGCACTATTAGAAGGGGTGGCCTTGTGGGATAGGTGTGTTTTTATTGTAGGAAGTGTCACTATGGAGGCAGACACTGAGGTCTCATATATGCTCAATATACCGCCCACTGAGACAGCCCACTTCCTGTTGCCTGAAAGACGTAGAGTTCTCAGCTCCTTCTCCAGAACCGTGCCTGCCTGCATGCCACCATGTCCCACCACGATGATAATGGACTGAACCTGCAAACTGTAAGCCAGCTCCCCCAATTAAATGTTTTCCTTTATAAGAGTTGCTATGGTCATGGTGTCTCTTCACAGAAATAGAAACCCTAAGTTGTCAGTCTCCCTTGGGAGACCAAGTCACCCCAAAGCAGCTGCCTCTTGTCTGGCCTCCTCTTGCCCCAGAGAGCAAACATCTGGATACGACTAGGAAGGGGCTGAGTTCTCAGAGCTCACCCACAAGCTGCTTGTGGGAGGGGCAGAGAAGCATGGCACCCATCATCAGGGAAGACTGCCTGTGGAGACCAGGCAGGCTGGCCGCTCCCACACCGTTTCCAGCAGGACACTGAGTACAGGGCCAAACAGAGCAGGGTGTCAAGTTGTCACTCTGAGAGTTACGTGTGTGTGTGTGTGTGTGTGTGTGTGTGTGGTGTGTGTATGTGTATGTGTGTGTGTGGTGTGTGTGTGTGTGTGTGGTGTGGTGTGGTGGGTTACTGGGTCCCTCTTTCTCCCTAACAGCTGGTTCTAGACAAAAAACAAATCCCAATGGTGTCCCTTCCTGACACAGTGGGCCTCAGGTGAGGCTGCTACTGCTGCTTTGTGCTAATTCATTTTCCTGATGCTGTCACAGAATCCCTGACACTACTTGATTTTAAAAAAAAAAAAAAAAAAAAAAAAAAAAGGTTGTTTCCTGCTCACAGTTCCGAAGGGTAACAGGCCCAATACAGCACCTGCTGGGAGCTCTGGGAGTCACATACGGCAGAAGTGGAAGTGAGCAGGCGGGAGAGCATGAGGGTAGGCTCATCCCAGGAGAACTCAGCCCAGAAAAAAACACTACCAACCCATTCCTGAGAGTGCAGCCTCATGACCTAAACCCTCCCTTGGGCTCCACATTACCACATGGAAAATTCAAGCTTCCATAAATCAGCTTTGGGGTGGGACAGGCTGTGGCAGTCATGTTGACAGGCATGAATCTATTGTTGTTAGAGGTGGAATTTTTTTTTGAGACAAAGTCTCATGTAGCCCAGGCTACCCTTGAACTCTTTATATAGCCACTAAGGATCTTGGATTCCTGACCCTGCTGTTTCCACCTCCTGAGCTGCTGGGATACAGGTGCACACCATCTCACTCAGCTCTTTCAGGGCGGGGTGGAACTCAAGACCTTGTGAATGCTGGGTAACACCCTACACACTGTCCCACATCCCTAGCACAATAAAACCTACTGGAGTCCAGGGAGTGACCTGAGCAAGGAATTATGAGCAGGCATCAGTAGAGATGGGGCTGGGATCTGGGTCATTCTGACCCCAGCTCCAGGCTGTCAAGCAGGCTAGAGGCTGCAGATGCTCTGTGCTCACTTGCTGGGCCTCATTGCTCCTGGAGAGGAGGGAGGTTCGTGACTGATGAAGGACATTTGCCAAACAGCTGGGCAGAGGTAGCGTGCAGCTCCTTAAAGCTGGGCACGCTGGCCGTGGGAATGATTAAGCCTGGGACCGTGACTCCCTCAACCATTCTGCCTACGAGTTCCAGAAGCCTGGCCCAGGCTCACCCTCTGCAGCAAACTCAGAATTCTCTGGTATATGTAGAACATGCAGGGTTGGGATAGTCCAGGTGCTTTAGCAGCCCCTTGTCTGGCCCTGTAAGTCCCCGTGGGAATAGTCAGGCTGTGGCTGGGCCCTCAGAGTTCATCTGTAACAATCTCTCATCCTCTTATCGAGGACTCTTTCCAGATCTTTCCTCCCCCAGAGTCAAGCAGCATTTGAGTCTGTAGCGAGTTCTCAACACACACACACACACACACACACACACACACACACACACACACCTCCCCCAATAACCTCAACAGAACTCCCTACCCCCTACCCTGCCACCATCATGCCCACCCTCTCCAGAACTCAGTTGTCCCATCCCAAAGAGGCAGGAGCTGGAGAATGTGGCAAGTAGGTTGCTGGGATTCCATTTTCTGAGCCTGAGCCAAGATGACACCCTGTTTGCAGCTACCCCTAATGACAGACTTGATGAGACAAGACCACCAAACTGATGGCACTACCCAAAGAGCAAAAATGGTCCCAGAGCCTCCTCCACCCCGCAGGAGTCCAGAAGCTCCTCAGAGGCCCCTGTGAGGGCTTCTTTTCTTGACTACTCAGTGGGTCTTGGCTCCGTCTGCTGCTGTTCATTCGATGTGTGCTGGACCACGGTCCTGCTGGCCTGAGAGCTTCTACTTCTGTTATCCCTCTCCCCAGGATGCTGTTCCCAGTCCTGCCTGATCCTTCTCCACCCAACGGCACCTCAATTCAGCAATGTCATTGCAGGACTGACTGCCATGACTCACACCAGGAGTGTGTCACTCTGGGCTTTTCTGACTGCACTGAAGACCATGGCAAACTGGCATCTGCCTGGCCAGAGGTAATCCTTCTAACCTTAGAGAGTAAGGTTAACCCTTGGAGGCTGGCCTGATCCCACCCCAGCCCCTCTGGGGGCCTCCACCATCAGGCCCATCACCCCTTTCCACTGGCACATACCTCCCAGGTACCCAGCCCCCACCCCTTCTCCCTCTATCCCCTCCCAACTTCTCGCCCCTGAAAAGACTCAGGCCTGGAAAACCCCTTGACAAGGAACTGTCTGGCCCACTCCTGGCTGCTGACGTGACATGAACCAGTCTAGTCCTCGGGATGCATTCAGGATTCGCTTTCCCAGTACATGACTCTGCGTCAGGATGACAGGAGCCGGCCTGAACCGGCCTGATGTAGCTGATGCCCAACAGGTGCCCGGATGGCTAGTCTTCCGGAGAGGGAGCTGGAACTAAACTAGACTGAGGGAGTGAGGACCCCCTGGCTAAGGTGGGGGGAACCCGTGGGCTAAAGGAATGAGGACCCTCCTGCTGCTATAGGGGTGAGAACCCAAAGCTAAGGGAGTGGCCCCTGTGCTAAGCATGGAAAAGACCTCCAGCCTAAGGGAAGAAAACCCCAGGCAGAGGGGGGGACTCCTGGGTTAAGGTGTAAAACCTTTGTGTTAAAGGAGGGAAGATGGTCAGAATGAGGGCCTGAAGCTCCTCAGGCTGGGGAGGTAATCACAAAATCAGGGTGGTAAAGACCCCCACTTACACATATATGCCCCATAGCTCCCATGCATGCTAAAAAAACTGCCCCAACCATGAGCAGTTCTGAAGACAGCAGCATGAGTTCAGTGTAGCCATCCAAACCTCTTCACCAAGGGATGGCAGCATCCCCAGAGACCTAAAGACAGGGGAGACTCTGGAAGGTTCTAAATTAGCCAACAATCAGACATGTGCAAATTAGCACAACACCGCATATCATCTACCAACTTAGCCCAAAGTCCTATAGCAGGCCAGATGTGATAAACACAGTCCCAGGGCCGGGTGGTGGCGGCGCACGCCTTTAATCCCAGCACTCGGGAGGCAGAGGCAGGCGGATCTCTGTGAGTTTGAGACCAGCCTGGTCTACAAGAGCTAGTTCCAGGAC
>NC_022011.1:45688669-45696818 GCF_000317375.1 Microtus ochrogaster
GAGACCAGCCTGGTCTACAGAGCTAGTTCCAGGACAGGCTCCAAAGCCACAGAGAAACCCTGTCTCGAAAAACCAAAAAAAAAAAAAAAAGATTGTAGGGACTGGGGCAATGGCTTCAGTAGTTAGGAACCCTTGTTGCTTTTACAGAAGACCTGGGTTCTGGTCTTAGCACTCATGTGGAGACTCACAACCACAGAGAACTCTGGTTCAGGGGCCTCTGACACCCTCTTCTGGCCTCTGTGGGCACTGCATGTATGTGTGGCATACATGTATATACATACATACATGTATACATGTATATATATGAAAGCAACTGAGATGATTCAGTGAGTAAAGCCACCAAGCCTGATGACCTGAATTTAATTCCCAGGACCCACATGGTGAAGGGGGAAATGAACTCCCAAACTTTTTCCTCTGACTTCCACATTCATGAAATCACACATACAAATAAATGTTTAAAAGGGGGTATTTGCATATAAGTTGGCCATACATGTGTTGCATACATATGCACACATATGAGCACACGAGCACATGCATATACAAACACATACATACACACACATAAACATACACAGCCATGATCATACCCAAATGCATATATGTACCCACACACACACACACACACACAGAGCCTGGAAAGACATAAGAATATTAAAGTTTGCATTTCAGACTGGAGAGATAGCTGAGCAGTTAAGAGCACTAACTGCTCTTCTAGAAGTCCTGAGTTCAATTCCTAGCAACCATGTGGCAGCTCACAACCATCTGTAACTCCACTTCCAGGGGATCCAACCCTCTCAAATAGACATACACCTAGGCAAAACGTCAATGCACATAAAATAAAAAATAAATAAATTTTTTTTTTCGAGACAGGGTTTCTCTGTGGTTTTGGAGCCTGTTCTGGAACTAGCTCTTGTAGATCAGGCTGGTCTCGAACTCACAGAGATCTACCTGCCTCTGCCTCCCGAGTGCTGGGATTAAAGGCGTGCGCCACCACCGCCCGGCAATAAATTATTTTTTAAAAAGTCTGCATTTCTTGAACACTGTATGATTAGACTGTTTTATAAATGTGTCTTTACTTTGCTTTCTGGAATTTGGGTTTTGTCCTGCAGTTGCGCCCAGGGCCTGTGCTCTACCACTGCACTCCAGTCCCTGTTTGTCAGTGTTTGAAGGAAACAGATTGTTAACTGGAAAAGCTGAACCCTGAGCCAAAGCTTGACAAAGAGCAGAAAGAAAGAACTTCCTGGATGGTCTGAAGAGATTAACCCACACGCACAACTCCTGCATACGCACTCAGCGAGAAGCCAGCTGAGCATTAAAGACAATGGTCACCATGACCACGGGACTAAAGCAAGGCATGTGGGAACCAGTCACAAGGAAGGGTCCGCACACGTCAACAGGAAACAGACCTGGCAACGCCACAACAAGAGCTGGAAACTTACCTGCTGAAATCGGTACCCGTTCCCAAACCACACAGAGGATTTTTGTTTTGTGTGGGTGTTTTATTTGTGTTAAGACAGGGTCTCGAGTAGCCCAGACTGGCCTCAAACTCCCATATAGTGGAAGAGGACCTTGAATCTCTGATCCTCCTGCCTCCTCCAGCTCCCAAGGACTGGGATTACAGAGCTGGATCACCACTCCCAGCCTTTTGTGGCGCTAAGGACCAAGTACAAGGCTTTGTGCAAGTTAGGCAAGCACTCTCCCAACTGAGCAGCATTCTCAACTCATTGGATTCTTTTTCTTTTTGTTTGTTTTGCCTTCTGATTTATTTAGGTTTTTCTTCTGGTTAAGCTTTTGTGCTTTTTGGTTTGGGGTGTTAGAAATAAAACTGTCCTTAACCTAATGATTTAAAAATAAACAAACAAAACAGCAACAACAACCACAACAACAAAAGGAAACCAAAAACAGACCTTCACATCAAGAGCCAGCATCCTAAGGCGCAAGTTGTAGCTCAGTGTTTGAGTCTGTATTTAGTACGCTAAGCCCTGGATTTGATCCCAGCACCAAGAAACAACCAACCAACTACCAAAAGAATTGACCTGTAAATGACAAAGCCAGAAACAAGACGAGATGCCTTCTGTCACCACAATTCTTTGAAATGATTCTGCACAGCCGGGCTTCCAAGGCAGACTCTGCAGACTGTGCGTGATGGGCGCCAACTCAGGAAGCTGGGGACAGCACCAAAGGCCAAAGCTTCATTTAAAGAAAACTCTTGAGGGCCTAGGGAGCAGGCTCAGTAGGGAAGTGCTGGCTGCACAAGTGTGAAGACCTGAATTCAGATGTCAGAACACATATAAACACCAGCTGCACTGGTGTGTGTCCAGAACCCCGGCACTGAGGAAGTGAGGACAGGAGGACCACTGGGGCTCTCTGGCCAGCCAGCCTAGTCTAATTAGGAGCTCCAGGTCTGGAGAGAGACTTTGTCCCCAAAAACAAGGCAGAGGGAGACCAAAAAACACACTCAACATCAGCCTCTGGCCTACACACACACACACAGGCACAGACACACACATGTACCCACATATATACACACACATGTGCATGTGCACACATGCAGGAACATGCACAAATGCATGCATGCAAATGCGTGCATATACATACATGCCTTCAGTAAAAAAATGTTTAAAAGGCAATAATTGCATGAAAACAAATTGTTCCCCAACATCTCAGAAATACAACCTTTCAAAATGAAATATGATGGATGAAAACATCCTGGCCAAAATGGTAACATACAGGAAAGGATGCAGCTAGAGATAATCTTAACTGAACTGGGGGAATTTATAGGAAAAACATGGAGCCTGGCTAAAGGAAGTGTGTCACCAGGAGGGGGCGAGCAGGACTTTGGGGACAGGTGGATTCCTTCAAATGGTAATTATAGCTAGATTCAAGATTTAATGAAATTTTGAGCAAAATCACAGTCAAGTTTTAGAAGATTTTAATTTTAAGTTAATTTAGTTAATTTGTTTATTTGTGTGGCAAGATCTCACTATGTACACTTGGCTGTCCTAGAATTCTCTATGTAGACCAGGTTGGCCTCAGACTCACAGATATTCACCACCTGCTTCTGCATCCTGTGTCGCCACACTTGACTTGTATTTGTGTGTGTGTGTGTGTGTGTGTGTGTGTGTGTGTGTGTGTGTGGCATACGCATGTGTGGCTGTGTGTACCTTAGTGTAGATGCCCAAGAGTCCTGAAAAGAGTGTTAGGTCACCTAGAACTGAACTTACAGGCAGTTGTTGGCTACCCAGAGTAGAACCAAACTAGGGATCTCTGTAAGAGTAGCCGATGTTCTTAACTGCTGAGCCATCTCTCCAGCCCACAGCTGAATTTTTTAAAGAAGTTAACAGAGATTTTCTGTTACCTAATATTTCATCTGAAAGAATAAATACTTCAGAATAGTTTGAAAATTATGACTATGAAGGGATGGGATGTTGCTAAGCAACGGAATATGTGCTTAGAATGCACAAGGAATCAACATGATTGTGTACCCTTTAATCCCAGCACTTGGAAGGTGGAGGCAGAGGAATCAGGAGTTCAAGATCATCCTTGGGACACTGGGAGCCATGGCTACATGAAACAATCAGAAGCAAGAGCCTGGTTCTGGGTTCCATCTCTAGCGCCATAAAACAAAGATATGAAATGAAGTTTAAAAATAGGAGAAGAAATTGGTTTAAGTCACTTTAGAAATGGGGTTTAGAGGACAAAGGAGAGTAAGCCAGGCCTCGGTTAAGAAGGCCTTTCCCACGGGGTTAGGAGTTAACGATTCTGAACCCATGCCTGTCCATGCTGGAATGGAATAATGGAGTAAGTGGACAGCGGACAGATGCAGGAAGCCAGGTTTGTCAGCGTTGGAACGGGAGGTCAGAGATAAGCCACATGTGTTCGGCCTGGCTCTACATAGGAAGAGGCTGCTGCCACGATGCATGTGGTAGTGATTTATGCTGGAGACATCAGTGTGAAGGCATGCTCTGCTTGGAGGGACACGGCTGTGTGTCGGGCATCCTTCCTGTTGCGATGAGACGCATACAGAAGCAAGGGGGCAGGGATGCAGTTGGACCCATGGTTGAGAGGCTGTGGTTAATAACGCTGGGAAGAAATGGTGAAGTTTATGGTGTGGGGAGCCTCCTGTCTACAAGTCAGGAAGTAGCAGGCAGGGGAGCACTCATGTTCTGCCAACTTCATCTGGCTCCCTACTCTCCCCATTTTTAGTCAGTTGGGACCCACCCTCCGCTCAAAGGGTCTGAGGGCTACTTTTAGGGTGGCCCTTCCCCCTCGGTTTATCCTCCCTAGGAACCCCCTCACAAGCATAACCAGGAGCGTGCCTCATTAATGCCTGAGGTGTTTCTTCAGCCAGTCAAACTGACGATCAAAATGAACTCTCACAACATGGCTGTATCTAGACACAGTGGCCAGCAGGAAGGCTCGGGGGTAGAGTCTGCTTGCTGCAAGGTTTAGACCCACATGGTAGAACTGACTTCTGCAGGCCGTCCTCTGACCTCTGTGTGCATGCATCACACACACCTGTTGAGAACCCCAGACAAGCATTTGGAAATGCAACGGAACATTTTAAATCAGAAATGCAGAGAGGAGCACGCGCAAGTTCTGTGCATGCTCAGATCTCCCCGCTCTGCCATGAAGGGGTTCAGAAGCGGTGACCTCTAAGCCGCCACAAGCACATTTAGCACCAGGGCATGACTGCTGACACCACCCTCCAACAAGAACAACCAAGAATCCTCAGGGGATCAGCTAGTTCTATAGAATGTGTGCAGGCCAGCAGCATCTTTTAGTACCGAGGAGTGTTTGAAAGTCAACAGTGTCGGGCTTGGGACTGTGGCTCAGTTAGCGGAGCTCTTGCCCAGCATGCACTGAGCCCTGGGTTCTATCCCCACAGTGGATAAGCGGATGTGGTGCACACCTGTAATCCCAGCACACCTGTAATCAGGGAGGGGATGCAGAAGAATCAGATGTCCAAGGTCACATTCTCAGCTATATAGCAAGTTCAAGGCCAGCCTGGACTACATGAGACCTTGTATCCAAGTTATAAATGTATCAGTAAATAAGAACAATGTTTAAAGAACTCTTATGCGCTGCACAGGGAATATGGCTAGGGACCCAGAAGCCAAGCACATTAGCCTCCACTGACAAAAGCCTGAAGGGTCTGAGCCAGGAAATAAACAAAGCAGTCTTGGAGTAGAAGGAAGTTCGAAACAAACAAACAAACAAACAAACAAAACCTGGGCTTCCATGCCAAACAACATACGTGACATCATCATAAATAAGCAAATAAGGGGCTGGAGATATGGCTCCGTGGTTAAGAGCATTGGTTGGTCTTCCAGAGGACCGGGTTCAATTCCCAGAATCCACATGTCAGCTCACAACTGTCTGTAACTCGAGTTCCAGTGAATCTGACTTGCTCACACAGACCTACATGCAGGCCAAACATCAATGCATATAAAATTACATCATAAAGAATATTAAATGAATAAATAAATAAGAAAGAAAAGACCAGCTACACCTTCCAAAGAGACAGCAGGGAAGAGAGCAATGATCCCCTTCACTCTGGAGGGCCCTGGCCAGCATCTGATCAGGCATGGCCAGGGTTGCGTGCCTCTTGTTGGAAGTGCACACACCTTATGGAAGCCCTGGCATTGGATCTCTTTGCTCTTCTCTGCCCCAAACCAATATCTAACTAGCAAAGTACGGACTTTTGGTAATATTGTCCACGGCCGGAGAGACGACTCAGCGGGTGAAGTGCCTGCTGCCTGAGCATGAAGACAGGTATGGCAGTGTGCACCTGTTACCCCAGTCCTGAGACAGGAGGATTGGTCTAACTGGCCAGCTGGTCTAGCTAAAACAGTGAACTCCAGGTTCAGGAAGAAGTAAGAAGTAGTTCCTCAAAAGGTAAGGTGAAGGGAGCAACAGCAGCAGCCCCCGACCTTGGGCCTCCACATAACATGCATGAATATTATATATACATGCATGTATACCACCACACATGCACACCACACAATCATACACATATAACCCACACATATGCATGTACACCACACATGTATACCACACATACACACACGGACACCATGCACACATGCTTGTACACCACATATGCACGCACACCACACATGTACACCACAAGTATGCACCATCCATGTACACGCATGTATACCACATGTGCACACACATATACCACGCATGCACATATAATATATTATATGTATAATATATTATAATATATATTCTGCTCTATCATCACACTGATTCTCAAATCTAAAACTGTTATGAAAAAACACTTGACTAAAAGTTTTATAGGAAAACATAAGAGGCTAGAGAGATGGTTCAGGAGTTAAGAGCACTGGATGATCTCCCAAAGGACCCAGGTTCAATTCTCAGCAATCACATGGCAGCTTACGACTATCTGTAACTCCAGTTCCTTCATACAGATATACATGCAGGCAAAACACCAATGCATATGAAATAAAAATAAATAAAAAGAAGAAGGAAACATAAAACCCGGTATGGGAGCACACAGGTGTGACTCCAGCAATGGGGAAGCAGAGCGAAGGGATTGTGAGTTCCAGGTAGGCCTGGGTTTGCATAACAAAACCAGCTCCAAAATGAAAACAGGGGAAAGTGGCGGAGGAGAGTGGCAAATGCCTATAATCTCAGCACCTGGGAGACAGAGACAGGAGGGTCAGCAGTTAAAGGCCAAGTTCTAGGCCAGCCTGGGCTAGATAGCAAGTTGTAGGCTACATAAGGCCCATTTCCAAAAGCAAAAAAAACAAAACAAAACAAAACAAAAAGATAGGCATAATGGCACACACCTTTAATTCCAGCACTCTGGTGGCAAAGGCAAGTCCATCACTATGAGTTTCAGGCTACCCTGAGCTACATAGTGAGACCTGTCTCAGAAGACAAAGAAAGAAAGTCATCACCATAATAACAGAGAGCAGAGGTCCCTCTCTTAACATGTTTTATTAAGACTAATAATTAAAAAGTGTATTCTTGGCACAAGAATCACAGTGCAGCAGAAAGAGCGGAAAACCCAGACATATTCCTCCTGTTAAGTAGTCTGGGAACAAAGCAAGCACCAAGTAATGAAAAAGAAAGGATATGGGCGGGTGGTGGCTCGGTCAGTAAAGTGCCTGCCTCCCAAGCCTGAAGACCTGAGTTCAGATCCCCAGCACCCATGCCAAAGCTAGACACAGGGGTAAACAGGGAGGCAGAGGCAGGCAGATGCCAGGAGCTTGCTTCAAGTCAGCCAGGCCAGCAAGTTCAGTGAGGAATTCTGTCTCTCAAATAAGGTGACACTGACCTCTGTCCTCTGTGTACAAACATGCATGTATGCACAGGAGCAAATGTACACATATAACACATACATGTGCTCATGGGCACACATGCACAGAGCAAGGATAAGTTTAGAAGATGAACCTCAGTAAGTATTTGTTAATAATTGTAAATATTATAGTATTTAATTATGATATAAAATTATATTAAGGTTTTTGTTTGTTTGTTTTTTGAGACAGGGTTTCTCTATATAACAGCCCTGGCTGTCCTTGAACTCACTCTATAGACCAGGCTGGCATTGAACTTACAGAGATCTGCCTGCCTCTGCCTCCTGAGTGTTAAGATTAAAGGCATGCACTGCCACCGCCTGGTTATATATTAGATTTTTTTACACTGTAGGCTAATTTATTTTTAATTACAGGTAAAGGGATTTAATGCCAAGAAAATAAAACCAAAACAATTAAATCTACATCTAACTAATTTTAATGGTGGAAAACAAAAAACACACTTGTAAGCTGGATAAAGAAAAACACGAAGAAGGAAAACTCAGCCGAGTTCTCTATACAAATACCGAAGACCTTCAAACCCCAGGAATCACAAAGGATATAAAAAGGTAACTGACCAAGAAATACACTAACCACTGGGGAGGGGCAGCTCAGTGGAAGTGGATTTTCTGGCATGGGCCCCATCCTTCGCCCCCCAGGGCTTGAGTTGTTGGTACCACCAACAAAATGTCCTCAAGTGAATTAGGAGGAAAACCATTTGCTCCTCCCATGCCCCCAAAAAACCAACAACAAAATGGCAATGCATAGAAGAGAATCACAGAGGAAGGGAGGGAGGGAGGAGAAGAAGGAGAGGGAGGGAGGGA
>NC_022011.1:45696918-45716160 GCF_000317375.1 Microtus ochrogaster
GGGAGGGAGGGAAGGAGGGAGGGAGGGAGGGAGGGAGGAAGGGAGGGAAGGAGGGAGTCAGAGGTGATGCTAATGAACACTTTAAACTGTACTGAGCCTGGAGAGCTGTACCAACAGAAAAACTAGCCTCTTCCCTTAACTCCCAGGAAGTTGGGGGTGGGGTGGCTCTGCTAAGAACGGCCCCTCAAATGCCCAAAACATTCTACACCCTTGAAGAGTCACCGAGTCACCACCCACCAATGTTCAAAGTGGCCTAGGAATTCCACTGCAGCCAAGTCAGTTAAAGCCACAGACAAGGTCACCCTGGGAGTGGGGGGTTTGTAGCTTTTAGTGGAGGGAAGCACAAAGCTGTCTACACTACCAGTCAGATGCGGCAGAAAATCTGTCACTGTTCTACTCTAGAAATTGTCCAGATTGGCTTGTTTGTTTGTTCACTTGAAGTAGGGCTAACCTTGTAGCTTGGCTCTTCTCCAATACAGTTCTCCTGCCTCTGCCTCTGCCTTCTGGGTCCTAGGGACTACAGGCATTTGAGACCACACCCAGTTATGATTTCTAAAACTTTTTTTATATTTTTAAATTTTTTAAAGTTATTTCAGTCTATGTGTGCAAGTGTTTGACTACATGTAAGTCTGTGCACACACACTGTGTGTGCCTGACACTTAAGGAGAGCGCGTCAGAACCTCTGGAATTGGAGTCACAGATTCCAGTTGTGAGCCCCCCACGTGAGTGCTAAGAATAAACCCAGCTTTTCAGGAATAGCTGCCGGTGCTCTTAACCACTGAGCCGTGGCTCCAGTCCCTTATGCATTTATTTATTGGGTAGGCACAGGCACGGAGGGCAGAGGGCAGCTTTGGGGAGACAGCTCTCTCCTCCCACCATGCAGGTTTGGTGGATCAACCTAGCTCATCAAGCTTGGCAGCAAGCACCTTTACCCACTGGGCAATCTCTCTGGTCCTGCTTTTTCGCAATGAAAGACATACTAAACCGATTTCCAAAGCTTAAGTCCTTCTTTGTTTCCAAGGCCTTGCATCCTGAGAAGCACCAGCGAGGCCCTGCGCACCCCTTCCGGACTCCCTCCAGAGGCTCCCTTGAATAAAACACCCCCAGGACCCAGAGTTGGGGGGCAGGTCAGAAACCCCCGACGTCTCAAGTTCATCCTCTACTGACGGGCATTCCATTTGCTGACTCAGCAGTCACAGCCAGACCCCAGCTGCAAAGCCTGCTCAGGACACAGCGCTCCAAGCCCATACAAGGAAATTCAAGGCCTCCCAATCCTTGGCAGCTACAGACAGCAGGCAACGGGCAACAGGATTGGCTACATCCATCTCCACCCCGCCCCATTTCCACAGGACAACTGCAGGACTCACACACACACCTGTCCCTACATGTCACACTGCCCTCCAGCCCTCACCCAGCCAGCCAGGAAATCACTTGTTCCAAGTGTGTCCCTAGCAAGCGCATCCAGTGTTCCTTCCTGTAATGCCACTTCTCGGTCTTCCAGTGTGTGTGCCCCCCCCCCCACACCCAGTGTCCTCTCCCGTGACACTGGGTGATGGCCAGGTCCAATACCTAAGTGACTTTCTTTCAACTTTTCATTTTGAAATAACATCTTGAAGTTGGGCTTGAATTTTCAATCCTCCTGCCTCAGCCACTGTGTCCAGCTAAACGCGTCATGTTCTGCACCCCCAAACTGTCCCCAGTAGGCTGCTGGCTCCTTGGCATGAATCCTAGCCCCCTCCCACTTTGGGCCTTACAGAACTCTGAAATCTTCCCTGAAAGGAACCTGGGGCTAGATTTAGGGTTTGGTTGGTTTTGGGGAGCCTGGGAGGGGCCAGTGAGATGATAGGTCAACAGCTAAAGGTGCTTGTATCAACCTTAAGGCCCCCATGGAGGAAGAGAATGCTGATTCTAGACGCTTGTCCTCTGACCTCCATGTGTGTGCTGTGGCAAATCCACACACGTGTATACAGCAGCAAATAAATACATGTCACTTCATTGTTTTTAAATTGAGGTAGCTACCAGAGTGCCCAGATGAGGGCACATGCTTGGCAGATTCTAGCAGAGAGGGCCCTTTTCTTCACCTCCTGAGGTCATGTCCTTCCCAAAATTCTTTCCATGTTGTAAAACTGGACATAAAATTGTTAGAATAAATGTTTGTGCTTTCTAGTGCACGGTGGAAACCTGAACTCCAGAGAAACACAGGCTGAATGAAGGAACGTGAATTACAGTAGCACATCTGAATTTGGGGTCCAGCTTTCTTTCCAACTGCGCTCTTGTCTACCCCAGTGTTTGCAGATACCCACGCCCTCTGCACCAGAAATGGAGCTGTAAAGGCAAAGCTTCCAGGGTTTTAAACAAACAAAAAGTCCATATGTTCTTTCAAAATCAACTAGAAGTCTCTAGAGCATACAGATCCTCTCTAGAGCATCCAGGTTCTCTCCACAGCATCTCCAGGCCTCTCTAGAACATCCAGGTCCTCCCCACAGATCCCCGGTCCTCTCTAGAGTATTCTCCATCCCTTCAAAGTGGGAGGAACAAGAAAAACAGGGCTGTGGAGCTTTGTATATATGTTTGCTTTTAATGATGACTACTGTTCTTTTTTAAGCAAGTTGTATTGCAAGTTTTCATTCCCTGACAGCTGGAGGACCATTTTCTATTGGAAAAATGTCTTTACATCTGTAGTGAAGTTCATTGTAATGAGAAGTTAGATTTGTATTTTACTACCAATTTTTAAAAAGATGAGCATCATTTAAAATTTAATGGATTTAGAATAAAGTACAGAGGTCTGGCGAGAAGGCTTGGTGGGTAAAGGTACTTGGCCACCAAGCCAGTCAACCTACGTTCCAGTTCTAGAACCCTCCAGCTCTCCTCCGGCAAGTCGTCCTCTGAATTCCACATGCATGCCATGGTATGTGCATATTCACACACAAATAAATATTTTAAAATTAGAAATAAAGAAATAAGGAAGCACAGAGGACAAACATGGCGAGAAAGGAGGAAGAAAAGGACACAGAATGGAAGGAAAGGAGGGGAAGGACTGAGCCGCAAAGGTTGGGGGGCCACAACTCAGCACCCAGAGGGCATCTGAAGTTAGTGACCAGGGAGGGGCAGCAAGCATGGCCTTCAGAAGCCCCATTCTGGGCTCAAGACACTGTCTCAAAAAGCTGCTACCCCATCCTGCAATGGGAGCCAAGTGTTTTAGGGGCAAACACAGTAATGACATCATACATCCAGCAGGTGGCTTCAGGAAACCCTGTTGGTGCCCTGGGTCTCAGTCACTCCACCTCGAGTAGGAGGACTGGATCATATCTACACCCGGCCCCAGAGGAATAATGCCTTTAGGAGTCCAAGACTATACAGAAAGTGGGGGAGAGAGAGTTGGGGAGAGATAGAGACTGGCTTATGTTCTCACAGCATCCAGCTTATGGGGGTGGGGAGCCCCATGGACTCATAGAGCAGAGGTGGAAATCTTCAGACACCAGAGCCTAAGATAGGGAGAGTCAAGCCCCTTGAAGATTATGTGATTGGCAAGTGTGCCCTGAGAGGCTTGGCACATCGCGATAGGCTTGGCGAGCCTCCTCAAACACTTGGTCAGCACTACCTGGAATCTGCCTTTAAAGCTAGCCTGGATGGACACGTGGACAGACAGAGCAGCCGACTTCAAAGAGAACAATGAGATGTGACCCTCAGGAGCAAGGCAGGAGTGTAGAGCGGAGCTCAACCCCCTGCTTCTCCCCAACTTCCATGCAAGTTCTTCATTAAAAAAAAGAAAAAGTCGGGGCCAGAGAGATGGCTCAGCAGTTATAAACATCGGCTGCTCTTCTAAAGGAACCAGGTCCAATTCTTTGCACCCACATGTCAGCTTACAACTGTCTGTACCTCCAGTTTTAGTGGATCTGACTCCCTCACACGGACATAAACGCAGGCCAAATACCAACACACATAAAAATTAAAATAAACAAAAAATACTACTTTTTTAAAATGTTGAGAGAAGTAGTCAGGGCTGGGGACGTGCAGGACATGTCTCCCCTGAGAGCAAGGGACACATGATGAGACCTTCCAGGGAGCATTTTCAGCCCTCTGCTGAAAAGTAGGGCATAAAGAATCAGCAGGAGTCAAGGAGACCTGCTTGGCTGGGGATTTCTCCCTGCTGAGATGGGCAGGCAACGGGGGAAAGGTAACTGGCTGAGTTACTTCTAGTGTGGTGGGTTCCACAAAGGGCTGCATTTCACTCCAAAAAGGGTGGCCTTTGGGGTGTCCCGGGGTCCCATGCACAAGCTGGGAGATGAGTCTAAGAAAAACCTGGTCTTATTGAAAGTAACTCAGTCAGCAGAATGCCTGCCCAGTGCATGGAGCCCCATCCATCCCCAATACCAGACATGGGGGTGTGTTGTTGCTGGTCTGTGATGCCAGCAGTCTAGAAACTGAGGCAGGAGGATCAGAAGCTCGGGGCAATCCTCCACTACATAGCAAATTTGAGACCAGCCTGGGCTACATGAGATTCTGTGTCAAAAAGTGAAAAGAAAGGAGGGGAAAGAAGGAAGGAGGAAGGAAGGAAGGAAGGAAGGAAGGAAGGAAGGAAGGAAGGAAGGAAGGAAAGAGGGAAGGGAAGAAAAAAAATAAAATCCAGAAATGAAAACCGTACAGGCTCCTGGCGCCAGCTGCCAACATCTGAGCAATTTTTTCATTTCACGATGAAGAGGGTGAGGCTCAGAAGGGTGAGGTTGCCTGCTAGAAACTCTCAACCTGGGTTGTGCCAACCTGGGGAGGAGGGAGTGCCGGAGAGGGCGTGGCCAGGCAGTGAGAAAGGGCGAGAAGGCGCTCAGGCTCTGCCATCACGCTCACCGCAGAGGGCCAGGTGCTCCGGGGAAGCCAAGGGGTGGGGGTGGGGCCGACCTCAAGGACCGCCAGGGCGCTACCTGGGTCGTGGAAAGGCACCAGTGCGTAGTTGGCGATGACCCGGCTTCGACTGCTCAGGCTGCGCTCCAGAATGCGCGAGGCGCCGTCGATCACCTGCATCAGATCATCCCACATGGAGCCAGTGACATCGAAGACGAAGGCCAGGGTGGCATCTCCTGTGGCAGGGGACAGTGCCGTCGTGGGCGCGTCAGACGTGACCTCCGCCACTGCCGTCGAGATCGCCACTAGCAGTTGCAGGAGCAGCGCGCCGGGCGTCATGCTGAGCCGGAGCAGGCTGCAGCAGCGACGGGACGGGACGCGCAGGTCGCAGTGAGAGGTGGCAGTGCTGTCTCGCTCCAGTGGGTTCACCGGACAGGGGTTCGGCGGGGTCCCCCTGGTGGGAGCCCGAGGCGGTTCCTAACGCCCACCCCGCCTCCCTCACCCCCTCCCCCAACCGCCCCACAGCGTGACTCAAACTTTCCCAACCCCGCGGCTCTCTGGTCCAGCCCCGAGGTTAGAGGAGGACGCAGGGCAGACTGCAGGAGGGAGGTGGGGCCGCTGCGGCCAAGCGCCAGGGATGAGGGTGCGGGAAGCCACCGACACCTGCAGGCCCTTCTGCGGGGGCGGAGAGGACAAACAGTCCAAGCCTGGCTCAGGCAGGCCTTGCAGCCACTGCTACCTCCACCCGGCCTTTCCGAGGACCCAGGGGCTCTGAGTCTCCTAGATATTGTAATTATTCTTGTTAAAAATCGACAAGCCTGAGCCTGGCATCCACCATGGGCACAGCATCCCACAGTTATTATCTAGAAGTTTGCCGCAATCCGCGGGGAGTGGGGCGCAGGGACGGGCAGATACTAAGATCAAACCTGTTTATTCGATACAAGTTATCCGAGGCTCGGAGAGAGAAGAAACCATTTACTAGGTAGTGTAGGCAGCATCAGAAGCCAAATATAGAAAAATCCCAAATTCCTTTGTCTCTGCTGCCTCCCTCTGAATATTGTAAGACATTGTTGCAGACATGGAGAACCAGAGCTCTGGGCACACACTCCTCTGGTCACCTTCCTAACTAGACTCGTGAAGGGGCTGGGGCACACGGAAGTGACTGCCCGGGCTGAGTTCAGCCATCTTCTACCTGATAGGGTTCTTCTGTCAACTGGGTGGGTGAAGTTGCTGTCTCCACCACTGGGTAAGAGAGGACACTCTCTCCACAGTCAGACTGAGTTGGGGAGCGCTCTCTCTGCAGTTGGACTTTGGGGGTATTCCTCCATCACTTGGCTGGGCAGAATGTTTCCTCCACCATCGGGCTGGGCGGAGGTCGCTCCCTCCATTTTGCTGAAGTCCCTCACCCTCCCAGACTGTACACTTCTGCTGATTTTTGTCCTTACAGACCAAGAGCCCCTGTGTCCTTGTCCTAGCTCTGACTAAACTGTAGCCCTGGGACTGTGCCTGGGTGTGTACAGCTGCCTGCAGCTGAGCTCTGTGGCAATGGAGACCCAGAGCCTGGCACATGACATGAACCCAGTAGAGATCTCTCTGCCACCTGCGAGGGGAGGTGGGTATCAGAGATGCTGGGTTATTGAGCCATGGCCATGGGCAGGGGGCAGGCCGGACATGGCACAGAGACCCGAGTCTTGATGAGGGCCAGAGACCTAGGGAAATGTCTCGTGGGCTATGGCAGAAGCTAGGACCACAAGGCCAAGTTCAATGGGAAGCCGAATCTTCTGCACTTGTGCAAACTGGCTTTTTAAATCTCTCTGGGTAAAGGCTGCAACTGCCCCCAGAGCCTGCGCAGGGCTGGGTCAGCTGTTGGAGTGAGGAGAGGGGCTCCAGCTGTGGGAAGGCATGTAGCAAGCAGGACCAAGAACCAAATGGTGCCATTTCAGACCCAGGACAGAGGACTGGGTCATTCAGTCTGCAAACAATAGCTGAGGCTCGGCTGAATGTCAGGTACTGGAAGAGGTGCTGTGGGGACAGGGATTAAGGAGATAAAGGAGTGTGGTCCCCATCCTGAGGAGGAGGGAGATGTAAACAAATCACTCTAAGCCAGCGAGATAAGTGCCAACAGCAGAATTATCCAGAGCTCGGGGAGCTCGCAGGAGGGAGGGGCTGAGCCTAAGGGGTCAGAGGAGGCCAGGGAGCGAGGCTGAGAAGCTGAGAAGCAGGCCGAAAGGAGAGGAAGGGCCCTGAGAGCTGGAGCTGTGTGCAGAGGCCAGGAGCGCAGAGGCCGCCAGTGGGCCCCCGGGGGCCCTGAAAGGGATGATGGCAGGAGAAGGGCAAAGGCTAGAACCTGGAGGACCTTACATCTTCGCCAGCCCTTCTGGCTGGTTTACTTAAAGGCATTGGGAGCTATTGGAATATAAACCAGAGAAGCAAGTGGGCCTTGTTAGCACACTCGGGCCGCTCACAGTGACTGAAGTTCAGAGGACAGAGTTTGCAGATGCCTGGAAGCCACAAATCTCTCCAAGGAGGTCAGGGACGGACTCAAAGACAACAAGGGGTGGAGAGAACCATGGACTTGAACTTCACGGGGGTGGAGTGGGGGTCTCAATATGTAGCCCAGGCTGGTCTTGAACCCAGGGATTCTCCCTCAGCCTCACAAGTTCCTGTGTTATAGGTATAAGTCACCCTACCCAGATTCAGATTGGAGTTCTGAAACTGCCTGGTGACCTTCAGTGAAGTGGAGGGGGCTGGAGGGTGACTCTGTAGTTAAGACAAGGTTGCTCTGGCAGAAGACTCGGGTGTGAGTCCCAGCACCCACATGGTGGATCAGTCACCCATAACAACTCAGTTCAAGGGAGCCCACTGCCTTCTTCTAATCTTTATGCACACCAAGCATGCATGTGTTACACACACATACAAGCAAACAAAACTCTCATATATGAAATATGACAAATAAGTCTAAAGAGAAAAATATCAAGAGCTGGAAGGAAAAATCATGAGCTGCTTGCGGATGTTTGCAGATGTTTCTTGTCATCCCACCACTCAGCAAGAACCACCAGGTCCCCCCGGAGATGGAAGGAAAAGTTCAGAGCTAGCTCAGCCTGGCCCTCCCCCAGTTGCCGCGGAAGGGAACCTCGGGCAGACATCTGCCACCATTCCATCTGGCCTGGTCCCGTTGCCCATCCAGGGTTGCAGGTGGCTGCCTTAAGCACAGGTGTCTCAGATGCTCAGAGCTCCCCAAGGGATGTAAACATGGCCATGGAACCAAAACGAGGGAGACCTGTGTCATGCAGGTACAAACCAGCCAAGCTGCTGGAACCCGCTCCATGCCTTCACCTCTGCCTCCCCAGCCCCCAGGGAGCCTGATTTTATTTTATCTCAAGAGAGCCCACAATTTTCCACTGTTTACAGAAGGCATGATCTTAGAGTTGTTTCCTAACACAACACATGCTTGCTGAGGAGAGCTCCAGTGGCCGCAGCCTTTAAGGGAAACACACCACACTATTGTTCTGTGGCTCAGAACCATGCCTGGCCTGTATCTGCAGGGGGACCCGAGGCAGTCAAGGGACCTGCAGAACCTAGGACGTTAGACATTCATTGCTCTCACTATAACCTGACCTCTACATGTACCTGGTCTGGACCACGTCAGATGCTGAGTCTGGCTTGCCCTGCTCACCTGGTCCCTTCCGGCCCTCCTCCCCAGGGTGCCTGCTGTGTCCCTCAAAGACTGGGACTATCATGGGCCAAATCCTTACTGAGTACCAGATCCCCTCCAGATAGGGAAACTGAGGCTCATAAAAAGGAAGCTCTTGGATCATGCAGGATTTGGCCTGTGCCTCTGTTTGCCTTTCTGGAAAACCCAGGGACACCCCCACCCCATTGCTCATGGTTGTCCTGGATATTCAGGGCAACGACTCCAGTAAGAGCCCAGTGCTCAGAGCTTCTAGAACTGACCCAGACCCCAGGTTTCTCTCAGGCATGCTGTCAGGGTGCTCTGTGGTGGCGGAGGGGACACCTCTGACTCAGATTTCTGACATTTTTGCACCTTTGCAAACTGTAGGAGACCTGAGCCAGCCATGTTTTGCTGGAGAAACTTAACAAAAAGGGGTAAGGATTGGACTGTGTGGCTGGAGCAGGGAGCGGCTGGCTCCTTTCTAGGATGGTAGCGCAGAATCCAGGGCCTGCTCTCTCATGTAGGACCCAGGGGACAGGGTTCTCAGGAAGGCAGAGGACTGATGACTAGAATAGATGGAGTTCCTGAGGACAAGAGGGGCAGCCAGAGTCCCGACCATACAGCCACGGCCCCAGAGCCAGGGCTGGATGATTTACTGCCGAGCCCAGTCCCACTGCGGGACCAGCCTCCAAGTCACATGTACTGCAGGAATGATTTGAAGCCATCCCAAGAAATATTTGAGCCACTTGACACAGCAACCGTTGCCCATCCCCATGTTTTCAAGAACAAACAAATGAAAACTGGGCCAGAGACAGCGCTTCAGGGCTCACTCCCACCATCCTGACTAGCCCAGCGGCTGCAGGGTCTCCAGGACAGAGCGCGTTCCAGAGCTCACTCCCACCATCCCGCCTAGCCCAGCTGCTGCGGGGTCTCCAGGACTCACTCCCATCATCCCGCCTAGCCCTGCTGCTCCGGGGTCTCCATGGCAGAGCGCCTGCGCAGCTCAGTCTTTAACTTCGGAGGAGAGGGAGCAGCAAGAAGAGCATGTCTCCTCTCAGAGGTCATGGTTCACTTGTTCTGACTGTATCCTGACTGAGTCTCACCATCATCTAAAGCCGTTTTGCCACCTTCACTGGTGTCTCTGGAGGCTGGCACCTACATCTACAATGAGCTGGGGTTTGATACCTGCACACATCTTATGCTTCTTGTGAGAGGGCCCGTCCCCATTAAAAACAAGAGTCTAGCCCGGAGTGATGGTGAACACCTTTAATCCCAGCACTGGGCAGGCAGAGGCAGGTAGATCTCTGTGAGTTCCAGACCAGCCTGGTCTACAAAGTGAGTTCCATGTCAGCCAGGGCTACACAGAGAAATTGTGGCAAAAAAAAAAAGAAAGAAAAAAAAACTGGAAAGGCTAGGAAAATGCTCAGCATCAAGGCACAAGGACCAGGGTTTGAGTCCCAGCTCACATAACAAAGCGAGCATAGAAATGCTCACTTGTCTGGGGCAGGAAGGGGTGCAGAAACAGAAAGGTACAGGAATGGAGGTGCTGTCACTGGCAAGACTTTCTAGCCTGGACAACCTGTCAGGTCCCAGTGAGAGCCTGTATCACAAAACAAGTTGGACACCTCCTGAGACACCCAAGATTGTCCTCCAGCCTACACACACGCACACACACTCAAACACACACACACATGCACACACACATGCAAACACACACACACACGCACGCACATGCACACGCACACACACAACTGTATTTTAGCTTTCTACCTTAAGCTTTTGCCTTTCCTCTTCCCAGAAAGCGTGGCTTTCGGTTCTCTCAGTTTTCTGCATGAGATACTTACACTCCGTTCGGGTGACCTGAGGAAGAGCCACACCCTAGTCCCCTCCATAGGAAACCCCAACAAGTGGGACTCTTTGTGGTCCCTACCCCTCCTTGAGAATGGGCTAGGTGTTGACATTTGACACTGCTCTAGCCTGCAGGGGCTGAAGGAAGAGGTACACGGAGCAGGTCAGGGAGGGGAAGGACAGAGATTCAGAAGGGGAAGCCTAGACGGAGGTCAACAGGAATGACTAAGAGTCTAGGAAGACCCACACGTGATCAATTGGGTTTGCAAAAGGTGCCAAAAGGAAGTCAGGCTTTTCCAGCTTACAATGTTGGAACAGTTGAATATCTATAAAAAGAAATAATGAGCCCTAAGCCCTAACTCGCACTACGCACGAACCTAACCAGAGATGACTGCTAGGCCAGCTTCAAGGCTAAATTAGAAAGTTTCTAGAAACAGCCTTCTGGAGAGATGGCTCAGGGGTTAAGAATGTGTGTTGCTCAATCGTGAGGACTGGAGTTTGGATGCCAGCACTCACATCAGTGGCCCACAAATGCCTGTAACTCTGGCTCCAAGGGATCTAAGATCCTCTCTGGCCTCCGCAGGCATGTAGGGCATGTACTCAAACAGACACAGAAACGAACACACATGCATATACACATACATAAATTTTTGAAGAGAGAGAAGAGAGTTTTCTTCTCTCACTTCATGATGTAGTGACTACTTCTGAGGGGCTGAGTAGCTATCTTGAAACCATGGGGAAGCCAGTCCAAAGAGCATATGAAAAGAAAGGAACTTTAGCACTGTCTTATCCATGGCTTCCCTGATCTTTGGAAATACTTAGACTGCACTGATTTCTCTGCTAAATATGGTTCGAAGTATTCCCATCCCAGAAACACCCTGTCTTAGAGATACTATGGCGTTTACCATTGTGTTTACCTTGGCAAAAGAAACTTGGGGAGGAAAGGGTTTGTTTGTCATACACCTCCACCTCACTGCTCATCACCAAAGGGAGTCAGGACAGGAACTCAAACAGGGCAGGAACCTGGAGGCAGGAGCTGATGCAGAGATCATGGAGGGGTCCCACAATGGGCTGTGTCCTCCCCCATCAAAAACTAGTTAAGAAAATGCCCTACAAGCTTGCCTATAGCCTGATCGTATTGAGACATTTTCTCAATTGAGGCTCCCTCCTCTCTAGTGATTCTAAATTGTGTCAAGTTGACACAAAACTGGCTAACAAACATCCCTATCCCTAAAACATTCCATCCCAGAAATATCCCCACCTCAGAAACATCCTGTCCAACAAACATCCCATCCCAGAAGCATCCTGTCACAGACAAATCCCATGAAGAAGCATCCCATCCCAGAAGCATTCTATTCCTGAAGCATCCCACCCCAGAAGCATCCATACCAGAAGCATCCCACCCAGAAGCATCCAATCCCAGAAGCATCTCACCCTAGAAGCATCCCACCCCAGAAGCATCCATCCCAGAAGCATCCCATCCCAGAAGCATCCATTCCAGAAGCATCCCACCCCAGAAGCATCCATTCCAGAAGCATCCATTCCAGAAGCATCCAATCCCAGAAGCATCCAATCCCAGAAGCATCCAATCCAAGAAGCATCCTACCCCAGAAGCATCTCACCCTAGAAGCATCCCACCCCAGAAGCATCCCACCCCACAAGTATCCCACCCCAGAAGCATGCTATCTCTGAAGCATCGCACCCAGAAGCATCCCATCCCTGAAGCATCCCACCCAGAAGCATCCCATCCCAGAAGTATCCTGTCCCAGATGCATCTCATCCCAAAAGCATCCCACTTCAGAACGATCCCACCCTAGAAGATTGCCTGTGGAGGTGTTCCTGGTTTCGTTCTCCTTCAGATAGTGAGAGTTTTACACAGCTACCTTCTTCATAAGTGCACAGCCTTGCACACTGGCCATTAAGCAACCTTTTCTACACCTCAATATTTTCTTAGACGTCAACTTAGGAATGAATCTGCTTCCCCAGGTGATGAGGGACCCTGAAGAAAGAATTAGTCTACAAAAGGTGACCCCAGGTCAAAAAAAGTGACCATGAGAATTGTCTCCAAAGGACAGAGTGATCTTTGACTCGTTTTCATTCAGATCTCCAAATCCTGAAGTGGGCATACAGTAGGGCTTTAGTAAATAGGTGTTGATTGAGCGGATGGATCGCTAGACCCAGGGAAGCCTGGGCCCTTTGATTTTCATTCTTTGTTTCAGCCCCCCCCAAAACCTGATCGAGAGAGAGAGAGAGAGAGAGAGAGAGAGAGAGAGAGAGAGAGAGAGACTCTATGTGGCAGCCAGAGGACAGCCTCCACTGTCATTCCTCAGGCACAGTTCATCTTTAGTTTTTCTTTGCGATAGGGTCTCTCACTGGCCTGAAGCCCCCAGGGACCCACCTGTGTCCGTCTCCCCAGCACTCAGATTCCAAGCACACACCACCATGCCTGACTTTTTATATGAGTTCCAACACAGATCCTTGTGTTTGCACGGCAAAACTGTGCGCTCTCACCTGGACCCTGGATCTTCAATAACTCCCCTTAGTAGAGACTCTCCCAATGATGATAATCTCCTCCAAATGTGTGGAGAATGTGGAAGGAATTGGACAGTCTCTGTGTTTGAGAAGCAAGGCCTTCAAAGCCAGCAAGTTTACCTAACTTTTCCTGCCCTCGACTCAAGACCGCTGCCACCACCATGGTCCCTACCCAGCCCAGACACCACAGTTAGCACCACTTCTATAGTGTTGAGCAGCAAAGCCAGAAGCCCCCGGGTGTGTGGGGTATCACACATGGCTCAGATAGCATTCTGGTCAACCAGAAGATTCCGGAAGCCTGTCTCCAAGGGAACAGGAGGGAAGCACGCCACTCAGGGTCACTTCCCAGCTCTGAGAGAGGCTGGATCCAAAGGCGGGTCTGTAAGGTGAGGGCAGTGCGGAGGAAAACAGAAGGGCGGAGCCTCAGGAAATCCAGACACAGAATCACCAAAGGACCCATTAGTTCACGGCCAGGTTTGTACCCCATGAAAAATGGGCATTCAGACGGGTGTGAGGATACACACCTTTAATCCCAGCATTTGGGGGGTGGAGGGCAGTAAACTCATCAATGTGAGGCTGGCTTTAAGTTCTGGGACAGTCATATGAGACCTTTCTCAAAAATAAACAAATGGACATTCAGAGGTTAAGGAGGTCCACGGGCAGAGGGACTACAGGGCAATTATGCAGACCTAAGGCCAGATGCCCAGGACCCACAGGAAAGCCAGGCATGACAGAGCATGTTATAATCCCAGCACTGGGGGATGGGTGTGAAGACAGCAGGAACTCGGGGGCTCATTGGTCAGTCAGTTGAGCCGAAGTGGTGAGCTTCAGGTTTGGCGAGAGGCTCTGTCTCCAAAAGTGAAGTGGAGAACAATGCAAAAGACAGCCAAAGTCATTCTCTGGCCTCTCCACACTCGTGCGTGAGTTAGCAAGCACACACGCACACATTCAAACAAAGACTTATCAGTATTGCTCACAACAGCCCAAAGGAGTAACAAGCAAACATCCACTCATGAGCTAGTGGGTGGATGAAGTGTGGTATGAGCCTCACAAAACACTACCCCACAGGCACATGGTGTCGTGCTAGACTGCATTCTGATATTTTATACAAGAGCAGCGTGTGGCTGCCAGAGAGCCGTGGATGGAAACCAGAAGGGGACCAGCAGGGGTCTCCCTCTACCTCTCAACCAGACTGGGCCCAGCCCCTGAGGCAGGCATGCTGACTTTTGGTCCAGGATGCAATCGGCTCACTGCACCACCCACCTTAAGGACCTGTCAATTCAATTTTACCCTCAAGAAGTCTCCACTAAAGAATTCATGGATCTGAAGATGATTTCAGTCAAGGAAAGAGAGCCTCCTGACATCAGCTGGCACAGGTAACCTCTGACAAGAGCAGCGAGCTGCAGAAGAAGCCAGGTTAAAGGTGCTTCAGCTATGGCAGTCTGGAACCGCTAGCCCCAAGAACTGTGCTTGGGAAGTGTAGAGAGAGAGAGGCACGTACTTGCAGCCCAGGCATCACAGCGACCTTTGGGCATGCGCTGCCGCTGGCTTAGGGCTTAGGCAGTGGACTCCTCTAACAAACCAGATCTAATTATATCTCTGTTAATGTTTAGGAAGCTGGCATCCAACGCAGGCAGGGACTGAAGCCTCAAGAACAACACTGGCGGTGGCTGAAAGGAAAAATGTGGGTTCAGAACCCCCAAGACCAAGTTCTCAGCATGGAGGAGATTTATTTGCCCAGAGGGACAGAGGGCAGAGAATAAGAAACAAAGACAGATAGAGGGTGACGGAGGGGGAAGAGGACAAACGAAAGGGGGCAAGGGAATTTGTTCCAGGGGGACAAAGGGCTGCCTCTGGATAGAGAGGAGACAGGTGGGACACATGGCGAACAGCATTTTATAAAGGCAGAAAGGGGAAAGCCCGTGCTCGGCTGTTTTGATTGAACATGCTAATTAGGGTGGCCAAAGGGGGTTCTGATAGCTGGACCTTGGTAGTCAGCCTAAGGAGGAGGAAGTGGCCAAATAAGGGAGCAGACCTTGGTGGCTAGCTTTAGGGATGTAACCTAATGGTTTCCAGCCAAGCAGAGGGAATGGGAGAGAAGGGCAAGGCCTGCCAGAGCCATGCTTGCCATGCCTGAGCTGGCCAGAGTCCCTTCAGCTGTTCCACATTTATACCACACACACCTTTGCTGGGTCTGGGCCACCCATCTATGGGAACACTCTGAGGAAAGCACTGTCTCCTAGGGAAGAGCTCAGGTGGCCGCGCCGGCTTTATAGACTCCCTCACAGCAGAGGCCAGTGTCAAGCTGGCCTGCAGATGTAGAGCTAGAGACACAAAGATGCTGATGGCCAGAATAGCAGAATCAAGTCCCTGGTTCCTGGGGAGAGACAACAGAGAACTACACCATGGGAGTGTCATACTGGGGCGGGGCACAAGCCACAGTCCTGTCTCAGCACTCACAGCTCACATTAGCCAAACTCAGGCTTCCCCCACCTGTGGAGAGCAGACCTCTCCAGATCTGCTGAAACACCCCAGAACAAGCGGTCATGTGACCCAGAGAGTGTCAATCATAGCATCCCATCCCATTCCAACAACGGTGCTTGGGCACAGAGATGGGCGCGTGGCTCTCAGGGTCAGTTAACTCCCTTCCCTGGGACCCTGCTCCTGGGAAGACTCTCCCGGTCTCTGGAGTCCTGAGGGGTGCCAGCAGCCCAGCTTCCTGGTCCCAGGAGAAAGCCTGAGTTGGAGAGGAGCCAAGGTAAGGCTCCAAAGCTACAGAGAAATCCTGTCTTGAAAAACTGAGAGAAAGTCTTTTGTCCCTGGAGTCCCTGTCTCCTCCACCCACCCACACACATACTGTGAGGGGGATAAAGAAAGTGACAGCAGACCCTTCCTTGCATCCTAAGTGATGATGACAGCAGGAAGAAGATGGCTAGAGGCTCTCTCTCCTGGAGGTGGCAAACTTGCTAGAATTCAAAGGGGTTAAAATCCATGCAACACCAACTGTACTCATCCATCTGCCTGCCTCCCTCCATCTCTCTCCTTCCCTCCTTCCTTCCCTCCCTCCCTCCCTTCCCTCCTCCCTTCCTTCCTCTTTTCCTCCCTCTCTTCCTGCGTGGATGAGAATGTGAAAGTCAGAGGACAACTTCCAGGAGAACCCCTCCTACCAGGTAGGCTCTCCAGACTCCAGCTGTCAGACTGAGAAGCAGTGCTCCTTTACCCGCTGAGCCATCTTGCTGGCTCCTTTTGGTTTGTCTGTTCTGCCAGCATGGGGAATTGAACCTAGGACCTCACGCATGCTAGTCAAGCACTCTACAACTGAGCTTGAGCCTCCAGCTAAGCTAAGCACTTTACCGATAGAGCTTTCTCCCAGCCCTTGGCCATCTTTCCCACGTCAGGTCCCGCAAAAGCCCTTGAACCAGATGTATCCAACAAGCACTTTACGATTGCTGAGAAACAAGCTGCTATCCCTGTGGTCTCCACAGCGTCTTCCCTTTGACACCTCAGGCTCAAGTGAGTGGAAAGAACAGGCTCATGATTTGGGATGAGTTAATTTCTTTCCCTTTCTTTCCAAATAGCTCTGAGTAATGCCCCACCTCTGGTTCTGTAAACTTGAGAGAAAAAATATATATGTGTATTTGATGCAACCCGAAAGCTCTGCTCGCTGAGGGAGTTGACGACCGGCTCTTGGAGGAAGTGGTTCTCTTTGAACATGATACTTCAGTCATGAAGCTGTCCCCCGGGTGTCAGCTCTGATCACCATTCTTGCCAGGGCCCCATCCTGGTGTGAGGAACACAGTTCATACCTTCCGGGTCTGGCATGAAAACTAGCCCACCGCACCCATCCTCCAGGGCTCCCTGGGGTATCCCTTGAAAGAATGCATGGAACATAACAGCCTGGCCGCTGTCTGACCTTCAGGCCCCGACTCAGTGAGGTGTTACAGCCAAAAGGAAAGCAAAGGAGACTCAGACATCAGAGAGAGAGCTGGTCCTTGCTGAATACCCAGGGTATTAACAAAAGGGAAGTCACCCAATTCCTCTCATGTCCCCTTTCAACACATTCGCCTGGAGGTCTCTGCTCCTCAGGGCAGCCTCCAAGTTTCTCTTCCCCACCTCCCTGCGTCCTCCCCTCCCTTCCAAATGTAGGGTTTTATTTTCCTTCCTTCTGATAGCAGTAAGGTGTTTTTATAATACAAGTAAATTTTATGTTTTTGTATTAGTGGTAATCGGTTGTGTATGTGGGGGGGGTGCGTGGGGGTTAGCGTGGGTGCCATGGCACACACATGGACGTCTGAGGACAGCTTTGTGGAGTTGTTTCTTTTCTTCCACCCTGTTGAAGTGAGCTCTCTCTTATCCCATGCTGTGTACTCCAGGTGAGCTGGCCTGAGAACTTCTAGACCATCCTTTCCGTTCAGTCCCATCTCCAGGAGGAGGGTGGAGATGCCACTGTAAGCATCTGGCTTCTTCGTGTGGTTTCTGGGGATTGAACACAGGTCCTCAGGCTTCTACAGCAAGCATTTTTACCCACTGAGCTGTCCTGTTGGCCCAACTTAGCCCTTTTACATTTGTGTCCATTTCCCTACCCGTTTCCTGCTGCAGGGAGCTCCTTCCGCTCCTTCAGCCAATAGCTTTTAAGATACCAGCCCACTTGGGCGTGGTCTCTGATACTGTAAGAGCAGCTGTAAAGCGCTTGCTCTCTTGTTTCCAGCTTCTGCTTCCAGCCACTAGACTCTGTTCCTGTTGGTGCAGAGGACCGTTATCTAGGACAGTGATCTGTAAATTTTACCTTCAATAAATAACCTTTTATTGTTTATAATTCTGAACTGGTGTGGGATTATTTTGTGACTTCCATCATCAGTTTCCCTTCATCTGCCCACAAAGCTCCAGGGAAAACCACGCGAGGCTGAGCAGCGGGTGGTGGGCAATGTTGTTCTTTTGGAAAACTACAACTCCCAGACTCCCCCTGGACTATGGTTGCCTGTGCGCACACCTGCGCGCAGGTGTGAGATATTCTTCCCAGATTGCCTTGGGCCCCCCGTTAAAAGGCAGGGGCCACACGAGGCCTCCCCCCTCGTCCTGCCTCTTCCTTGTGTGTCCCACACCCTTCGCCCTTTTGTGTTTCCCTCCCCCATTAAAGCGAACCCACGTGGGAGCCGCCGTGTCGTGTCTGTGTTTGTTCCGCCGTGCGTGTCTGTCCCGTGCCCCGTGTTCAAGAAGAACACCCCCTACACCCCCCGTTTATTATTTTTTAAGAAGAACAGGCAAGGTGCAGGGTATGCTCAGAAAGTGACCAACCTCCCTCTTCAAAGACAGCATGAAGGAACATGCAGATGAGTCTAAACATGTTTTTGGGGGTACACAGGTGCCAGCTAGAAGTTAGTCATCTCCCGTGAACTCCTACATGGGGAGCAAGGGCAGGTGAGGTGCAAATTTGTGTGTACCCGCCTCGTGAGTGGCTGCCAGTAATGGCCAAGGACCCACAGATGTGCTGTGACTCAGCTCTCGGGCAACTGAGGCATCTTGTCCTTCAGCAGGGGTATTCTATCCTGGGTGTGACTGGTTCACACTGATGGCAGCTCAGTTGTCCCAGTAATTGACAAAAATAAATAAATCATAAAAGTCAGGATTCAGAATGAGAGAACAAATATCAGTCATCTCTCACTGACATTTCTAGAACATTCTACCCAGCAATATCAGAATACACATCGTTTTTTGTTACATCAGAAACAGTCACCATGTCCAGGATCATGCCAAATTTTAACAAATTTAAGGGAACTAAAATGCTCAGTATATCTTTTCTGGCTACAGAGTAATCAAGCTAAAAATTATTAAGGAAAGCAAACACGTGGTACAAAATGTCCAGGAATGCCCGTGAAGCAGCTTTCACAGCTCAACTTACAGCCTTAACTGCTCAGATAAAAAGGGAGAGCTTGCTGCTCTTGCAGAGGACCGGGGTTCAGTTCCCAGCACCCACACAGCCACTCACAGCTGCCTGAAACTCCAGCCCCAGGAGATGCAGACCCCCTATGGCCTCCACAGGCACTGTGGTCATGTGTCCATATCTACACAGAGATATATGAACTTAATCACAAAAATAAAGAAGGTCTCAGATCAATAAGCTAAGCTGCTACTTTACTAATAAGTGGGGAACAAGATGCATTTGTGGGCCAGGGCATTTGCTGCCGAGGTTGGTCATCTGAGGCCTGGAAGCCACATGGCTGAGGAGCCAACCACACGAGTCCTCTTCTTACCTGCACACACATGCACACTGACACACACATTCACACACTCACACACATATACACACATGCACACTGACACACACATTCACACACTCACACACATATACA
>NC_022011.1:45716270-45717497 GCF_000317375.1 Microtus ochrogaster
ACACATGCACACTGACACACACACATTCACACACTCACACACATATACACACATGCACACACTCACACAATACACATGTAACACACACATTCACACACTCACACACATATACACACATGCACACACTCACACAATACACATGTACATACTGTGCACACACGTGAACACACACACACATGTTCAGATGGCAGAACAAGAGAGACTCTACTTCAACAAAAGAAAAGAAATGAGCCGTGCCTTTAATCCCAGCAGAGGCAGGCGGATCTCTGTGAACTTGAGGCCAGCCTGGTCTACAGAGCCAGTTCCAGGACACCCAGAGCTACACGAGAAATTCTGTCTCAAAAAAAGAAGAAAGGAAGGAAGGAAGAAAAAAGGAAGGGGGCTGGAGAGATGGCTCAGCAGTTAAGAGCATTGCCTGCTCTTCCAAAGGTCCTGAGTTCAATTCCCAGCAACCACATGGTGGCTCACAACCATCTGTGATGAGGTCTGGTGCCCTCTTCTGGCCTGCAGACATACACACAGACAGAATATTCTATACATAATAAAGAAAGAAGGAAGGAAGGAAGGAAGGAAGGAAGGAAGGAAGGAAGGAAGGAAGAAAGAAAGGGAAAGAAAGAAAGAGGAAAAACATTAAGTTTGTATTTACTAACCAGGCATAGTAGCGCACACCTTTAATCCAGCACTTGGGAGGCAGAGGCAAGTGGATCTCTAAGTTTGAGGCCAGCCTGGTCTACAGAGTGAGTTCCAGGACAGCCAGGACTGTTACACAGAGAAACCCTGTCTTGAAAAGCAAAAGTAATTGAATAGTGATGAAGAGGAGACAGGGGTGGGGCTCAGAAGGGGCTGAAGGTCTTTTTGGCCAGTGCTACTCAGCGAAGCTGCTCTGGCTGGTGAGATGGAGAGCACGTCACACATTGTTTCGTCTACATTGCAGGCAGAGCGTCAGCCTTTCATCCTTCTCCATCCCCTACATCTTCCTTACCCTGGGCCACCACCCAGGCCCTGAACAAAGCAGGAGTTCCTGGGGCTGCACGTGGCATCCAGTCACTGTCTCCTTTTCCCTCCTGAGGGCCTTGCTTGTTGGGGTTTCTGTCCTGCCTAGTTCCCACAGCCAGTAAGGGCCAAAGAAAATCACACAATCACACAGAGGTCTCCATAAGTTATAAACTGATTGGCTCATTAGCTCAGGCTCCTTGTTAACTCTTTTTTTTTTTTTTTTTTTTTTTT
>NC_022011.1:45717877-45770481 GCF_000317375.1 Microtus ochrogaster
AAGAGCAGGCAATGCTCTTAACCACTGAGCCATCTCTCCAGCCCTAAGCCAATATTCTTAACTATGTTAGCCACATGGCTCAGTACCTTTTTCAGCAGGGTAGGTCACATCCTGCTTCTTCGGTGTCTGGACAGGACTGTGGAAAGACCTTCCTTTTTCCCAGACTGTTCCTGTTCTCATTTCCCCACCTGTACTTCCTGCCTGGCTACCGGCCAATCAGCGTTTATTTAAAACATAATTGACAGAATATCGTCCTGCACCAGAAGTAGAGGTAAAAGTAAGGTCGATTCTATTTTTTCTTTTTTCCATTTTTATATGTATGTGTGTTTGCATGAATGTGCATGCATGTGGCAGCTAGAGGTTGATTGGGTCTCTATAACTGAAGCACAACTCTTACCTTCGTCCCTGGGGCAGGGACTCTCAGTCAAACGCAGAACTAACAGATACAATTAGTCTCACTCGCCAGCCTACTCTGGGAATCCTGTCTCCATGTTCCAGAGCTGGAAGTACAGGTGGCCAGCTTTTACATCCTGAGGATCTGAATTCAGGTCTTCACAGTTGTACATCAACTGCTTTAACCACTGTGCAACCTCCCTAGCCATGCACATGCATGCGCACATGCGTACACACACACGCACACACACATACACACACGATGCTCCTCAGCAAGCTCCCCAGACCACATCAAGCAGATGAGAACCTTCTTCTTTGTCATGCTTGGAATGTAGCTTTCTGGGCACTGTGGCCACCTGAGCATGGCAATAGGGATGTCCCTTGACCATCAGCTGCCTCCAGAACTGTGCACTTGGACCTGGGTCTTCAGTGCAGCCTCACCAGCTGATAAACCAAAGTTGGGTCAAATTCAGGCACAGTGACCTTGGGTGGAGAGATCCTGGCAGTGGCAACCATGGCAATTTTGATGGTCAGTTTGACAGGATTTTGTATCACCCTGGAAACAAATCTCTGACCATGTCTGTGAGGGATTTTCTAGACTAGATTAACTGACGTGGGAAGATTCACCTAGATGTGGCTAGTATGCTGGTATGCTGGCTAGTCAACTTGACACAAGCTAGAGTCATCAGAGAGAATGTTGCCTCAATTAAGAAAATGTCTCTATATGATCTGGCAGTTAAGCATTTTAATTAGCCATCGGTAGAGGAGAGCCCAGCCCATTGTGGGCAGTGCCATCTCTGGGCTGGTGGTCCTAGAATCTATAAGAAAGCAGGCTGAACAAGCCATGAAGAGCATCCTTCCATGGCCTCTATGTCAGCTCTTGCCTTTGGGTTCCTGTCCTGTTTTGAGTTCCTGTCTGGACTTCTTTTGATGAAGGGCTGTGATGTGGAAATACAGACCTACCCTCCCCAGGGTTCTCTGTCACTGTGTCTCATCACAGCAATAGGAACCTAAGACAGCAGAGTCCAAATAAGAAAGTGAGCTGAGCACTGGCATTCATGACCTCTTCCTGCCTGTGGACACAGTCCAAGCAGCTGCCTCATGCTCCCAATGCCTTGACCTCCTTCCTGTGGTGGGCTACACTCTGACTGTGCTAAATCCAGTCTTCTTTTTCTTGCGTCTCTCAGGTATCTCGTCATGGGACAATTGTCTATATTCTGTCAATTATATTTTAAATAGACGCTGATTGGCCAGTAGCCAGGCAGGAAGTAGAGGCAGGACAACCAGGCAGGAAGTAGAGGTGGGCTGATAAGAACAGGAGAATTCTGGGAGGAGGAAAGTTTGGTCAGGAGTCATGATCCAGTCACAGAACAAGCAAGATATTACTGCCTTGCTGAATAAGGTACTGAGCGACATGGCTAGCGTAGACAAGAGTAATGGGCTAATATAAGTTATAAACATTAATAAGAAGCCTGAGATAATGGGCCAATCAGTTTATAACTAATATAGACCTCTGTGTGATTTCTTTGGGACTTAACAATTGCGGGAACCAGGCAGGACAGAAACCCCGACAGCATATGGCACCCAATGTGGGACCAGTGCTATGGGACAATGGTTCATATTCTGTCAATTATATTTTAAACAAATGCTGATTGGCCAGTAGCCAGGCAGAAAGTATAGGTGGGACAATTAGACAGGAAGTAGAGGCGGGTCAATGAGAACAGGAGAATGCTGGGAAGAGGAAAGCCCATTCCTCTGCAGTCCTGGCCCAGCCACAGAAGAAGCAAGATGTGACTGTCTCACCAAATAAGATACCGAGCCACATGGCTAACACAGATAAGAATAATGGGCTAATATAAGAGTTAATAAGAAGCCTGAGCTAATGGGCCAATTGGGTTACAACTAATGTAGACCTCTGTGTGATTTCTTTGGGACTTAATTAATGATTGCAGGAACCGGGCAGGGCAGAAACCTGAAACAACAAGTGACTAATGAGATAGTGTGTCCACCGGGCATCCTTATGTCACTTTGCTGAGGCCAGTGGACAACCAGTTGAGGCCATGCACTTCTGCTAACCATGTCGCAAGTGAGGACGCTGAGGCTCCATTCTGCTCACATTTGCTATTGCCCTGCAGCTCACAACTGTCCAGAGTAGAACCAGGACTGGATCCTAAAGAAGGAGGATTGTAGAGGAAGAGAAACTGTCAGAACCCGATTTACAGACAAAGGAACAAGTGTGGCTGTGAGGGGTCTCAATGCACACCAGGGCACCAGCAGAGAACAGCTTCCCAGGCCCTGCCCTGACCCTGGACTTCGGCCTTCCCTGCTGAAGTGTGGAGCTGGCCAGAAGCAGGAGGTGATGTTGTACAAGAGTAATGATTGAGGCTCAGATCCTGGTACCCATGTGAGTGTTGAGTGGGCCCAACAAACTGTCTGTCATTCTAGAAACAGGGGCTTCGGAGTGAGCTGCTGGCCTAGGCTAGCCATATCAGTGATGTCTGGGTTCAACTGAGAGACCCTGCCTCAAAGAATAAAGTTGAGGAAGGTGTTTGAGGAAGACTTCTGATATCAACCTTGGGCCTGCAATGTGCTCACACACATTGCACATCAATGAGAACAGGAGAATGCTGTTCCACATACAGATACCACATGCATATACACATAGAAAGGGCCAAGTGGAACTAGCAATAGGGCCTAGCCAGAAAAGCACTTGCCATCAAGCCTAACAAGCCACGCTCTATCATTGGATCCACAGGATCAAAAGAGAGAAACAACTTGGACCAGTTGTCCTTTGGCCTGCATGCAGGTGCTACCTCTCAATTGCTCCCAATAAACAGACGCATAAAAACTTCTACAGGAGGGAGGGGACTGGAGAGATGGCTCAGAGGTTAAGAGCATTGCTTCCTCTTCCAAAGGTCCTGAGTTCAATTCCCAGCAACCACAGGGTGGCTCACAACCATCTGTAATGAGCTCTGGTGCCCTCTTCTGGCCTGCAGGCATACATACATACAGAATATTGTATACATAATAAATAAATATTTTTAAAAACTTCTACAGGGTCAGTGATTCGGGTCATTGATATCGTCACCCAGCATGAGGTCCCGGGAGTCACGCATCAGCTTAGTTTTCGCAAGAGGACAGCAGTGTTCCTTTACGGCCCCACAGTCTGGTGGAAAATTCCGGATTCTGGGAAGTACCAGCTCCAGGAGACCCCAGGGAGAGGACATCATGCCAGAGGCATCACAGTGGCTCACAGAGGCAACCAGGTCTGATGGCCTGCAAGCCTGGCCACATAGCCCAGCTCTAGGGTCCATTAGCTGTGTGACCCCAGGACAGCCACTGAACCTCTCTGAGATCAGCTGAGGACAATGGCCAGAGCATGCAGGTGCACGGGTAACAAAGCCAGGGGTGAGAAGGGACAAACAGCGGCTGTGAGCTCAGAAGGTGACTGTGGTAATGGCCACAGTGGCCACCACAAACCCTGCGCAAGGCCTCGGTTTCCTTCTGTTGGGTGGACTGTGCCGAGTGACTTCCAATTCTGTTGGCAGCTCAGGTATATCCAGAAGGGACCCTAGGACCATGCCTTCATCCTCATTCCTGTACCCTGGGGCTCCACTCCCAGACACGCCTACTCCTGCCCAGCCCCCCCCCCTTACAGTGCCTCTAAGGCCTTTCTGCCTGTGATAGGGCCTTTGATACCCTGAGAATTAGGTGTCTCAATGCCCAGTGTTGAAATCAGAACACTCCTTCCTCCACTTGCCCCTGCCCCAGCAGCCCCCCAACCCTCTCCACTCACACTCCTACTTCTGAAGTCCCACCAGACACAGGCTCCTTCTACGGCCCTTACTCCTGCTGCCCAGCTCCAGCACACCTGCAGAGGCCAAGGGCAAAGACGACTTGCCTGGAGTCTGGAAGTCCCTTGCTCCTTTAGCCAGCCCCTTTCCTGTGAGCAGAAGCGGCAATCTATAAAATGTGAGTGTAATACTAGTCCCAGCCTCTAGAGGGTGTTTCTGCAAAGATTAACTAGCTATGGCAGAGAACCTGTGTATAGCAAGGGTCCAAGGTCAGAAGGTGTGATCGTTGCCCTGTTAATTGTCAAAATGGGGAATTATAATGTGGGATGTCCTTCTGTATATGTGTTGCTTTTATTGGTTGATGAATAAAACTGTTTCAGCCAATGGCTTAGCAGAGTAAAGCCATGAGGGAAATCAGAAGAGAGACAGAGACAGAGACAGAGACAGAGACAGAGTAGGCAGAGTCAGAGAGATGCCATGAAGCTGCTGAAGGAGAAAGACACCAGCCCAGAACCGTTACCGGTAAGACATAGCCTTGTGGCGATACATAGATGAAAAGAAATAGGTTAATATAAGATGTAAGAGTCAGTTAGGAATATGCCTAAGATATTGGCCAAACAGTGTTGTAATTAATACAGTTTCTGTGTGATTATTTGGATCAGGGTGGCCGGGAACAAAAAAGTGGTCTCCATTTTCAGAATTACAGAGAGGAGCCATCCTACCAGGCTTCCTGAGACACAGAGAGAGGAGGAACTCGGGGTTGTGGGCTAAGTGCAAGTGCCCAGAAGTGACCTCCTGCCCCTCGGCTTTCCTCATCTCTCCCCTTGGCATCTACCTCAGCACACCTGCACCTGCTGATCCTATCTTTCCCTCTCCTCACCCATCTGGATCCTGAAATCCTTCCAGGCCAGACATGTCCGTTCTCCAGAAATTCCTGCTGGGAGCTGCCCTATGTGGGTCACTTCACCCATCTGTGCTTGGGATTTCTAGCCTTTCTATAGATGTCAGACTTCTCAAACCAAGCTTCATGTGTATCAAAGGCCGTGGGAGTGGGGCTACTTGACAGAGATCAGAGGTATGGTAGGTATTGTTGGAGGAAGCGTGGCTGTGGCAATGGCCTTTGTGGTTTCATATAGAACCCTCAGCTCCTTCTCCAGCACCATGTCTGCCTGCATGCCGCCATGATTTCCACCATTCTGATAATGGACTAAACCTCTGAACCTGTAAACCAGCCCCAGCTAAATGTTTGCCTCTATGAGAGTTGCTTTGGTCATGGTGTTTTTCGCAGCAATAGAATAGTGACTGAGACACCCTCCCTCCTCGGATTGCTCTGAAGCCATGACCCCTCCTCACTCTCCTGATTCTCTGGGGGTTGGGGTGGGGAGATTCATGCTTTGCTGCATGGTGTTTGGCTCCTGAGATCTGTAGGTATGGGTAGCCTGGGGTCTCCCCTGTGTAAAGGACACAATTTCTGAGAGAGGAGATGAAACAGACCATGACCTGGTTCCTGATCTAAGGGCCCCTGACAAAGTCCTTCCTGGACAGACTCGGAACTCAACTCCTGTGCCTGCCTGGTGGACTTCGAGCTGATATCCCACCTAGCCAATCCCAAATCTCTCAGCAAAACAATAATAACCTCCGCAGGAATCCCTTCTCTTGGGTAGTGCTGGGTCCTAAAGCAGGCAGAGGGTACCGTGGGGAAAGAGGAGGGGAAAGAATGAAGGGAGACTGGGAAGACCAGAGACAGAACCATGACCTGAAACATCGCACCGTGTGTTTCCCTTTGGCAAATGGGAATTTAGATGCAAATATTTGCGGGAGGAATCCAGTCGTTGAAATCGACTCGGGCTCAGTGAATTAGAGACTATCTAAATCGGGATGGTGGCACAGGGAGAGACCCTGGATGGCGTAGTAAAGACAGATGTGGATCTCTCGTCCTAGTCAGAGGCAGTCTTGGGCTGGTATGGAAATAGGGTTGGGAACGTCATTCCAGAAAGCCTTGTTTTTGGCGTCTGTGCTACAGTCATTCGAAGGGGCCTGAGGTTAGTTTCTTTGCTCTCACTTCATTGGTTACAACCGAACCACGAGGCCACCCTTTGCCCAAGGGACGCTGGGAAATGCAGTCCTTTGCTCCACACACTGCCCCGCTAAAAGGAAATCCAAGAAGCAACCAGAAGGTTCTGCTCTACAAGCGCTCACTTTCCCAAGCTCAGGGGCTTTTAATGCCCTTTCCATGCCCACTGACATGGCCAGCACCCAGAGGATGAGTTTCTGCGACTGTGCTTTCTGGATAACAAGGCGGATGGATGGCAGGCGTGGTGGGGGAGGGCTGGCAGGCTGCGGTACGCCCAACCCAGGGAGATGGCAGGGGGGCAATGACCACAGCAGGGAGTCTCTTTGGAAACCCACCCCCATCCCTACCTCCCGCATCACTCTGCCCCCTCCCCTTCCTGTCCATGCCAAGTGGTGCCCCAGTATTTCAGGCATGGCTTTTTAATTTTTTTTTTTTTTTTTTGCCTGCGGGTATGCCTCCTGAAACTGGAGTTACAGGCAGTTGTGAGCTGTCATGTGGTTGCTGGGAACTGAACCTGGGTCCCCTGGAAGAGCAGCCAGTGCTCTCAACCGCTGAGCCAGCTCTCCAGCCCTCAGGGCATGGCTTTTGTTATGATGTGAGTTTGAGATGTCCCAGCAGGCTGATTAAACATTGGTATTGGTCCTGGCCTAGTGGTGCTGTTTTGGTATTTTGTGGAACTCTGGACTCTTGGGAGGTCTGGCTGGCAGACATGGGTCCCTAAGCTTGAGCCCTGAGGATTATATCCACTTCCAGTTTGACCTGATCTGTGGAGGCGTAAGGAGGCCTTCCCTCACGCTTCACCACCATGCCCTCCTTGCCATAATAGTCTAAAATCTCTCTGAAATTGTGCGTGTAAAGGTATGGTGGCCACAGTACACAGGTATGAGTTTGGGGTGGGGAATGTGGAAGATTCCATCTGGGCTAACGTAGAGTGCTCCCCCTGGGAGGAGGGAGACATTTCAGGGGAAGCTGTCATTCACGGCAAGTCACCCAGTATAGGTTAAGGAAGGGTGTGTCCACTAAGGTCAAGGCTTGCCCAGAGCAGAGCGAACTATCCAGTGCCCTTAGCCCAAGCACCCTGAGCTGTGGTCCCCGCAAGGCTGCCTGGATAAGATTCTCGCTTCTTTCTGCCAGCCGGCAGCCCCCACAGCAAACCCGCCAGACACAGTGCCGGCTGCCCTTGTAGAGAGACTATTATGCGATATTATCCTGCGTATGTATGTGTGGTGTATGACGTGTACACACCCATGACCACACATGCAGAGGCCAGAGGAGGACATCTTCGTCTTTGCCACTCTCTGCTTTATTGCCATGAGGCAAGCTCTCTCGCTGACCCAGAGGTTGGCTGGCCAGCAAGCTCGCAGAATTCATCTCTCTGATCCCCAACACTGGGGTTACAGGCCTGCCCAGCTCTGCCCAGTTTATAACCTGGTGCTGCTTCTAACCCAGGTCACTGTGCTCGCCAACTGACGCAGCTCCCCGGCCCCATGTATTTTTGGTGCTTTCATGGATGCAATACCGTGTGGATATATAAATGGCCTCCAGCCTCCAGCTAGGGACAGTTCCCAGGACTGAAACCCACCTTGGTAGGCAGCTCTCTAGAGCACTGGCCATCAGCCTATTATTAAATCCTAGCCCATAGACTTTGCCCATTAGCACAAGAAGGGGGTGGGATAACTATGAGCGCCCTACCAGCTCCCCTCACCCCCCCCCCCCACTGCCCCCCCCCCTCAAACACAACGGACCCCCCCCCCCCCCCCCACCCCCCCCCCCACTGCCAAGGGTCTCTGAGGAAGGAAAGACTGGGCCAAGTCCTGAGGAGACCACATTCCTAGTAAATAGCCAAATTATGCTGACCGGGCTAGGAACCATACTTTGAGAAGCTCTGGCCGGGTGATATCCTACAGGGTGTCCTGTTGGGCCGTAGGGAAGAGTGTGCCTTTGCATCGTGGGACACCAGCTGCCAAGGACCCGGTTAGTTGTAGGCTATGAGGAGAGGCTGCATCTGGACAGGGTGGAGGATAGTCCTGCTGGGGAGGAGAGGCCCTGCTTAGCCCACAGAGGTTCTGATATCTGATATTGAGACCTACAGGCCTAAACTGGATGTTTTCACACACTCGTGACCCCTAGGCAACCCCCACAGATGGGACACACAGGGGGGATCCGCAGGGTGAACTGCTGTGGCCAGCTCACCTGCTGTCCCCTGGTCCACACACCATCAACTCAGCTCCTTGCCATGCACGGGTCTTTCCCTGGGGTCCCTGGGCAGACCACACCTAAAGCGAGAGCCAGGCTATCCTGGGAGGAAGAAATCTAAAGCAGACGGAAACAGACAAAGCACCAGGCCCACACAGGGAGGCAGGGAGGTCCAGGAAGCGTGTTTAATTGGCCAGACACAGACGACATACAGCGGGAGCAGGGAGGAGGCCTGGACATGCAACAAAGCCCATCCTTGGATTGTACCACCAGGTGAGGGCCTCCCTTTCTCCCCCCAAGACACAGACAGGACGGCACCCCAAAATGACTCTGAGGGTGCTGGGGACACAAGCAGGGAAGGATGCAAACACCACAACCGGAACATCACCTTTCTCGGTCCTTCAGGAGCTACAGGACCTGCTCCAGCCTGTCACCCCTGCAAGGGCCTCTAGCTGACTTATAGCCCTCACTATAACCCTGCGAGGTGGCTGACCTCCTTCTGAAGCCTGGAGAACCAGGTCCAATGAATAATATAACTCCTCCAAAGTCCCAGAGGAATTTGTCCAGGGATAAAGTGGCGAAGGGTGCTAAGTGTTGCCCCCACCCTAGGAAGCAAACAAAACCTGAACCTGTGCCAAGACAGAAGATGGGACCAACTCTTTATTCAACAAAAGCCTTTTATTCATTCAAAAATTAACCATTGGGTTTATTCTGCAGATATTTTTAAAAAATTAAAGTTGGGAGGGCAAAACTTCCCACTGTGCCCTTATGCCAACTACCTTGCCAGTTCCAGATGACCTAGCAGAGCAGAGGGGCAGGTGGGAGACATGCTGCCATATAAGAGCGGCTGGGGGTCCAGGGCCTCTTGAACCACAGCCTCCTTGGCCTTCCCACCTCTAGCCTCCAACATCACCACTTGCTGGACCACTGCAGCCCCCAGGTGCCGCTGTAGCTCATCACCACCAGGGGGCGCCCGTGTAATCCTTGGATCATGTAAATTTGGAAATACACTGGGAGGAATCACAGCGGCTTTCTGCTTGGCCAACCAGTGGGGGCTTTCTCAGGAGAGATGCCAGCAATCCCCAGGCACCCTACACCCCACCGTCCCCTAGAAGAGACAGTGTCCCTGAAAGCCCAAATGCACCTTCATAGGAAATCAACTGTCAAACTGCAGTGTTTAAAGAAAGAGACGTCAATGCCGCATACGCTTGCCTTGTTATTTTAGACTTGGCTAGATATCACAAAGTCGTGATGCTCTCTGAAGTCACCATCAACACAAAGTGGGGAGCAATCGCTTGGAAGAAGTGGGGGGCACAGCATCCCTGGGTCTGCAGAGGGACCAGGAACCTGGCCTCACAGGCTGGACCACACCCCTAAAGAAAGCAGCATCAGATGGGGTGGGACTCAGCGGAAATGAATTGGGGAGAGGCCCTCAGGCTGCTCAGAAGAGGCCCAGCCTCAGATGCTGGGCGTGCTGTGTGCCACAGCTAACGGCTGGTGAAAAAGAAGGACGGAAGGCAGTCGGCACACATCCTCACGTGAAAATGGTGTCGGCATCCTGCCAGGAAGAAGGCAGCCCAGAGCTGTCTCAGCGTCCGAGGCTTGGGCCCAAGGACAGAAACTGTGGAGACGAAAAGCCACACTTGAGGTGGCAAACTAGAAAGCTAAGATGCGGAGAGGAAACCTGGACCCAGACACTCGGTGAAAACCCACGCTTAGCCCTTGACAGTCCTCAGCTAGGAATCCATTGCGTCTCGATGGCATCAGACATGCTACTGACAGAGAGGGTGACTGAGCTCCAGAGACCAGAGTCCACTCTCACCCTCTCAACCCACGCCACCCCACTTCCTCCCTGACCTAGAGGCCCTGTCACTGGCCAGGCAGGAAGTTGACCCAAAGAAGTCTCGAAGAAAATTGCCTGTGCAACTGAAGGCCCTGGGGTCCGGAGGGCTATCAGTGGGGGCCCCTGGGGTCCAGAGCGCTGTCGGTGGGGGCTGCATGAGCGAAGGTTCTGCCCATGGAGAGGGTGCACTTGTGGGCTGGCTAAGCATTCCCACCCACAGGAATGCAGAGGCAGGACAAAGCCACCTCTTGGTGGAGGACATCCATCCTTCAGCTGACAGCTACTCACCACAGCAAGGAAGAGTGTGGTCTCCCAGAAGAACGGTGGAGATTACAGTAGGGTCGGAGCAGAACAAAATCAAGGGGCCTTTTCCCCCTCTCGATGGTGGCCAGAGGCCACACAAACTAGAAGCAAGAATTATGGGCCCGGTCCTGCCTCTTAGCAGTTGGGAGGCCGTGTCTCACCTGAGAAAGTTGCCCAGGGTGAGGATGAGCCCCCACAGGAGCCCAAGAGCCCAGAGAATGCTAAAGAGGGGCTGAGGGGGGGGTGCCATCAGACACTCAGAGCCTGGCGAACACAACCACAGAATAGTGTCACGGAGGTAGGACCCCAAGCTCCAGGCTGAGAATGACAATGTCAGCAAGAACAACCACCAGGCCCCCAGCCCTGCTGACTGAGAAGGCAACGTCAGACTCCTTGCTTCTGATCCACGGCTGCCTGGTGTTCCTGGGGACAGTAAGGAGCCATCGTTGGCTCTGGACTAGGTCGTGGAGAAGCAGAGCCTCCCTCAGCAGCATGGCCTGGTCCTCTCCTCTCCCCCTTCTCAGACTCCGAGCAGGGAAGAAGCCATGTAGCCTGCTGCGAGAGGCAGACAGAGTCAGGAAAGACGGAATTCACGGGCCACGCACACCTCTAGCATCAAGGAGGCAGTGGCATCGTCCCCCCTGCCAGCGGTTGGCAGAGAAGCCCACTTCACACTCTCCACACCGTGTGCCCGAGGCCCTCTCCCAGTTCCCACTCCCGGGACAAGGCTCTCCATTTTCTCTCTCCTGGGAACATCACAGCAAGAGTTGCAAAATTAAAAATAATAATAATAATAAAAGACCTGTTTGTCCTTGAAAAAAAGTGTTCCAGACTCCAAGGAGAGCAGAGGAGAGGGGTGGGGAGTGCAGGGCAGAAGCTGGGAGAACAGTACATTAGCCGTTTAGGGATGCCCACCTTCCCCTCTCCAAACATGGAGCACAGTATCTGAAAACAAAAAAGGGGAAAAGATTTTTGGCTTCTTGGCCACTGCAGGCCACCATCCTCCCAAGGGAGGCGGGCAGGTGGGTGAGGGTGTGCACATGTAAACGGAAGCCCAGCATTCTGGGAGTTTCAGACACACAGGGTAGCAGCAATAGTTAACAACCAATAAATAAAAGGGATCAATTATATATGAGTATAAAAAAACCTCACTTTCCCCACAGAACATACAATACTGTTATCACATGAGCCACCATCACTAACCATCCTGGCCTGCCAGTGACCTCGCTGCTAAGGGCTGGGCTGAGAGCCCTCACCAGGCAGCACTGGCCCCTGGCCACCACTACAGAGGGCCAGACAGAGACAGAGTTCTCTGAGACCCAGAGGGTCAGTATCTTCTAGAACAGAAGGTAGTTTGTTTGTTTTCTTTAACAATGTCCGTTTGAAATAAAAAAAAGAAAGCACACACGCAGGAGAGCAGGAGGGACGGAACGGTTGCCGGAGGGAGGCAGCCGTGGCCTTAGTTTTGCAGAGGGCTCAAGCCTTTTCTGTTTCGTTCGTCAGTTCGTCATCGCTGTTTTGGACAAGCGGAGGTTGTTGACAATTGGAACCAGTGGCTTCAGGCGGCAGGTGGATGCAGGGCAGGGGGGGAGAGAACCGAGCCTGGAGGCTCAAGGGCGCCAGCAGGCGTGTGTCACGATGAGGAAGGCTGGGTGGGCACAGGGGCGGTGTCAGGCTGCGGTGGCCTCATGGCACAGGAGGAGGCAAGTGGTTCCCACACATCTGCAAGACACAGCAAGTCCCTTTGACTAACTAAATGTAGTGGTAACAAGACCCAGCCCCTCTGTGGTAACCCACTTTGTGGAAGACCTCTGAATGCGCCACAACCAAAATTAGTTCAGAATCAAGTGTCCCGAGTCTGGGGTGTTTCTGGTGACATCCACCCGCGTGGTGTCAGAGCACCACATCGTTCACATGGTCATCACACCACACAACATCAATGCTGCCTGAAACAGCTTTGGTTTGAGACTCATGTATTATAAATTGTAGCGGTTTTTTGTTTTTGTTTACTGTATCTACAAATTTTTCTGTTCTTAAATTGTTTCCTGTTAGAACATTTGATTTAACTTTTTAATGAGTATGTATCTCCCCCCATCTCACTGTGTGTGTGTGTGTGTGTGTGTGTGTGTGTGTGTGTGTGTGTAGTACCTTCAGAAGCCAGAAGAGGGCACTGGATCCCCAGGACTAGGAGTTGCAGGCAGACTGACGCGGATGCTAGGAACTAAATTAGAATCCTCAAGAAGGGCAGTAAAGGCTATTAAGTGCTGTATCATCTCTCCTCTCCAGCTCCTGAGACATTGGATGTGAAAACTTGTTTGAATTTCAGCATGGAGAAGAGAGGAGCACATGGGCCCTGACCTCTAGCTGAGAAGCTGGGCTGCTGGGAGAGGGAGGATCTCCTCGGTCACTAGAGAGTCACTCATGCTCTAGTAAATAGCCCCACACCTGTGCTACCAGAGAAATCCTAACTAAACGCTGTGGGCCATTAAAAACAAACAAACAAAAACCGAGCACGAGCCAGAGGCGTGGCTCAGCAGTTCAGGGTACTTGTTCTTGCAGACGACCTGGGCTTGGTTCTCAGCTCACGGGGAAGTTCACGACCACCTGTAACTCCAGTCTCATGGGACCCAGTGTCATCTCTGGCCTCCACAGGCACCAGGCATGCACATGGTGCACATACATAAATGCAGACAGAATGTTCATATACATAAATAAGAAGTAACAAACATTAAAAGGCTTGTTGAGAAGAGGGGCTCCCAAGGGAGTGGGAAAGCCCAAGAGGGAGAGGGGTGTGGGGGGCACAATCAGAATACATCTTAAATACAGGCTTGAAACTGTCAAGGGATAACTTTTTACTATTTATTTAGTTATTATGTATACAGTGTCCTGCCTGCATGTCTGCATGTATGCCTGCAGGCCAGCAGAGGGCACCAAATCTCATTATAGATGTTTGTGAGCTACCTTGTGGTTGCCTGGAATTGAGCTCAGGACCTCTGGAAGAGCAGTCAGTGCTCTTAACCCCTGAACCATCTCTATAGACAGATAATTTTTTTAAATGTTAAGTTATTTCAGTTGCTGACTTGAAATTTTTTGTTTGTTTTTGTTTTTCAAGACAGGGTTTCTCTGTGTAGTCCTGGCTGTCCTGGAACTCACTCTGTAGACCAGATTTGCCTAGAACTCAAGAGATCCACCTGCCTCTGCCTCCTGAGAGCTGGGATTAAAGGCGTGTACCACCACCACCCGGCCTCTGAATTTTATTAAGAAGAACAACTCTTAAATGAATTTTGGCCTAGGATTAGAACAAAATGCCCAGCAATTTCTGGGTGGGCTCCACTCCCATTCCTGCTGTTTTGTGCTAAGTGCTTATGTGAGACTGTTCTCAGGACAGCCCTGAAGACGGACAAAGACCTTCCGTATCCTGTGCTATCAAATCTTCAGCCACAATTTAAATCTTTCTATAAAAATAAACATCAATTACATTCAAATGCAAATTTACCTTTTGTCTTTAATGCTAAAAGTATATGTGTAACAAAAACTGCTTTTAAAATAAATTTCTTGGGTTGGAGAGATGGCTCAGTGGTTAAGAGCATTGCCTGCTCTTCCAAAGATCATGAGTTCAATTCCCGGCAACCACATGGTGGCTCACAACCATCTGGAATGAGGTCTGGTGCCTTCTTCTGGCCTGCAGACATACATACAGACAGAATATTGTATACATAATAAATAAATAAATATTTAAAAAAAATAAAATAAAATAAATTTCTTTTTTATATAATTTATTTAACTTTATTTTATCTGCATTGGTATGAAGGTGTCAGATGCCCTGGAACTGAAGTTACAGGGAGTTGTGAGCTGCCGTGTCGGTGCTGGGAATTCTTCCCCTGGAAGAAGTAGTCAGTGTTCTTAACCGCTGAGCCATCGCTCCAGCCCCTAAAATAGATTTCTTTATAGTTCATATACTTATATACCAAGAGTTGTGTCAAATTTTCTCAGTCAAAAGAGGGGCCACGAGGGCGGGCGATGGTGGCGCACACCTTTAATCCCAGCACTTGGGAGGCAGAGGCAGGTGGATCTCTGTGAGTTCGAGACCAGCCTGGTCTACAGAGCTAGTTCCAGGACAGGCTCCAAAGCCACAGAGAAACCCTGTCTCGAAAAACCAAAAAAAAAAAAAAAAAAAATTGAGAAAAGAGGGGCCACGAGCAAAACAAACAAACAAAAAATAAAAAACAAAACCCAAAAAACGTGTGAGGGCTCTAGAGGGAAACTAGCGCTCTGGGCTGGAAGTCCTGAAAAGTGGCTCAGCCACACAAGTCTTCATAGTTATCCCTAAGAAATAAATAGGATGCTCACACAGTATGGTCCTTACAGTGAGGACCGACCCGAGAATCCAACAACAGGGGACCGACTGGATAAACAGGACAAAATAGTTTACAGCCATTAACGTCCACCATAGGATGAAGTCACTAAGGACCCACGGCTCAGAGCCACAGCCTCTTCAGCCTTTGAGAATGGCCAGTAGATACTCAAAGGAAAATACAGTGTCATCCAGGACATGGAGACGACGAAGCTCTTGTGTCCGGACAGTGGAGTCAGAAACGGTGGCAAGCTGCGCCTGGCCTGTAGCCGATGTCAGTGATGCACTCGCCAGTGTATTTTAAAACGGCCTCAATTTACAGTTCCACCAGGCTCCTACTGATAGAACTTGATGAGAACCTGGGGTAACCTAACTCCGTGTCCCTCACTCACATTTTTTGGTTCCAGAATAGGCTATTCCTTGTCCCCTTTGAGCTGAGAGCTGTGTTTTTTATGTCAGCGTCACAAAGATACATACCCAGGGCTGAGGACGTGGCCCGGAGTGGAATGCCTGGGCTATACAGTAAGACCGCATCTCAACAAATGAACAAAGGTTTTGGAATAAGATGTGACACACTCTATGACGTGGACAGATCTGGGGAGCATGCTAAAGGAGCAAAGCCAGACTCAAAAGGCCACCTCAGAGTAGGCAGAGCCAAAGAGCCAGAGAGCAGCCTGGATGGCAGGGCTGAGGAGATGCTGGGAGTGGAGCCTGACTCCACGGAATGCCAGTCTGTTAGAACCAGGAGGAGGTGGCAGTTGCATAACACTATGAATATACTAAATACCACCGAACTGTGTGCACGTGTGTGTGTGTCTGTGTGTGCATGCCTGTGTGTGTGTGCACATGTGCATGTATGAATATACTAAATACCACCGAACTGTGTGCACGTGTGTGTGTGTCTGTGTGTGCATGCCTGTGTGTGTGTGCACATGTGCATGTATGAATATACTAAATACCACCTGTGTGCATATGCGTGTGTGTGTCTGTGCGTGCGTGCCTGTGTGTGTGCATGCACGTGTGTGTATGAATATACTACCACCAAACTGTGTACATGTGTGTGTCTGTGCGTCTGTGACTGTGTGTGTGTGTGCACACGTGTGTGTATAAATATACTAAACACCACCAAACTATGTGCTTGTGCATGTGTGTGTGCATGTCTGTGCGAGTATGCATGTGTGTCTTTATGCACACTTCTCTGGGATTAAAACCAGAGTCTCTCATGTCCCATATTATTAAGTCACCAGCTCTATATTTTTGGTGCTAAGACCAGGTCTGTCATTCAATTGCTCAGGCAGGCCATAAACCCAAGAGGCCCCTGCCTCAAACAGCTGTGGTGACAGGGATGACAGGACCCAACAGGGGGAACAACAGGCCTATGCCACCCGGCTGAACTGTCCACTTTAAAATGGTTGCTTTTGTACTAAGCGAGTTCCCCTCATCTATTCTCTTGTTAAAAGCACAGGGGTCCTGTCTTCAAGCCCACAGAACTCTCCAGGCACAGAACTCTCCCTGGAACCAGCCAGCCTCCCACCCATGTTAATGTGGTATAGGGTCCCGGAGGTGTCCTGATCAGACCACTGCCGAAATGTCTCTGCCCAGAGGGCTCCTGGTCTATGAGGACTGGAGACCCTTAACCAGGCCAACTCAGTTTTCTCTCTTAGCATGAAAACCAGCAGAAAGAATCATTCAGTGGTGTCCCTAGAAGGAAGTCCCCACAGGGAGTGTACTGGCTAGTTTGATGTCAACCCGACACAAGCCAGCGTCATCAGAGAAGAAAAGGGAACCTCAGCTGAGATCAGGCTGTAGGCAAGCCTGGAGGGCATTCTTGTAATCAGAGATTGGTTTTTGTGTTAGTGTTAATGGTGCCACCCGTGGGCTGGTGGTCCTGGGTTCCATAGGAAAGCAGGCTGAGAAAGCCATGAGGAGCAAACCAGGAAGCAGCACCCTCGCGACCTGGGCATCAGCTTCCGCCTCCAGGCTCCCGCTGTCCTTCAGTGATGAACAGTGATTGGGATTTGTAAGTCAATAAACCCTTTCCAGCCAAGCGATGGTGGCACACGCCTTTAATCCCAGCACTCGGGAGGCAGAGGCAGGCGGATCTCCGTGAGTTCGAGACCAGCCTGGTCTACAGAGCTAGTTCTAGGACAGGCTCCAAAGCCACAGAGAAACCCTGTCTTGAAAAACCAAAAAAAATAAAAATAAAAAAAATAAACCCTTTCCACCCCAAGATGGTCATGGTGTTTCATCAGGGTATAGTCACCCTGACTAAGACAATGGGGATGCTTAGGACAGCCAGGACACAGTGGTCAGGAATAAAGGGAGGAGGCGTGTGGGCGTGGCCATTGTGGGGTCTCAGTCATCCTTCCTCTGGCTCTGTGATCAGCAAACCTTTCTGACTTGTACTGTTATTCCTGTCAAAGCTCGAGCCCTGCACATCTTTTATTAACATTGATGTTTGTTGCTGCTTTAAAACATGATCTTGTACTGTTGCCCAGGCTGGCCCGAAACTCTCTATGTAGCCTGGGCTGGCCCGAAACGAACTCACGGCTAATCCTTGTCCCTTAGCCTCCTAAATGCTGAGATTGCGGGTGTGAGACTACACACCCACCAGGAAGTTCTGATTGAAACGGAGCTCCAGAGAAATGGTGGAGACAGCATTGCACCTGCTGCTAAGCAGCTGTAAACGTAAAGATACATTTAGATTTAGAAGTTCATAATGATGGATATTTAAAAGTCACTGGTTACCTTTAAAGGATGTCAGGAGAACAATGAACTCAGGGCTTGAGAGATGGCTCGTTTGGTAAAGTCCCTGTCAAGCAAGACTGAGGATCTGGGTTTGGTCCCCAACATCCAGGTCAAAAAGCTGAGCTTGGCAGCGGATGCTTACGCTTGGCACCAGGGAACTGGAGACAAACAGATGCCAGGGGCTTGGTGGCCAGTCCAGCCTAACGGACATGCTCCAGGACCTCAGTAGAGGGAGACACCCAGTGCACAGAAACTCGCAGGATGCACAATCCGAATCGCAAAGAAAAAGACACAAGCACATGGCTTTGCTTTGCTGTTAAAATCTGGCCACCAAGTCAGCAAATCCTAGTCAGAGCCAACTTCGCAGAAGTGTGGGACTCATCCCAACTGGCTCAGAGCAGGGAAGGTGGCAGACATACATAGCAGGTTGTTCCCTAACTTCCACACACATGCCATGGCACGAGCAACAAACAATAAACAAACAAGTGTGGCTTTAAAAAAATTAATGATTCTGGCCACTGTGACTATGTCTAGGTCAGATGGGATAATTCTGGAAGTAAACTTAATTTATCACACTTATTTTTAATGACATTTTCTTTGTAAACATCTAATACATTGTCAATACAAAAGCATTTCTGTGCAAAGTAGTATTAATAGAAGGGCTAATAGATGTCTCCGTGGCTCAAAGCACTGGATGTTCTGCCAGGGACCCAAGTTCAGTTCCCAGCATCTACACCCAGCAGCTCACAGAGTCATCCACACCCAGCAGCTCACAGAGTCCTTGGCTCCAGCTCCAGTAGATCTGATGCCTTCTTCTGGCCTCAGCTGGTACATGCACCCTGTGTGCGCATGTACACACACACACACAAATAAATCTTTTCTTTAAGTAATATTAATGGAACCTTTAAAATGGAGCTCAGACCTTTGAGCTAAAGAAGGAGCGAATCATTCTGCCTTCCCACAATCCCCTTACCCTGACTGCCTACAGTGTCTTCAACCCAGGAAACCTTATTTTCAAACTAACCAGAGACTAGATTTGGGTTGATAAAAACAATAAACCACAGGGTCATGGCTGACGAAGACCCTGCCCCCTGGCTCCAAGCACCCTGGAAACACAGAATTAGCTGGCTGTGCTGTGGGGTTCCACCCCACCCCTGCTGCAGGACCCATTCGGCTTACCCTAGCTCTGGGCCTGGACTATACCAGCCCATCGTAGAGGGACAGCGCCTGCACGATGGAGGGATCGGCCTTGGAGCCTTCCTGGAACTCCTGAAGCGTCAGCTTCCCATCGGCATTCTGCAAGAAGAGAGGTGGCTGAAGTCGGCAGTCTGCCTTCCGGGACAGGAGTCTCAAGTCCACCCACGGCTGGTCTCAACAGAATCCCTGAGGCCAATGGCGTCCTCGGAGGTGAGAAGGCAGCACTAGACAGACCTGGCACTCTTAACACACCTCACTCAGCCTCTGGTTCCCCATCTGGGGACCAGGGAGAGAGGCACAGTGACAGGTCTGGGGAGGACACCATAGGAGTCAACTTACAGACACCTGCAGCTCTGGGTTTTCATCAGTCAAAGCGACTCTACTGGCTCAAATCCCACTCGGTACTTTTATTACCATTAATTCTCCATGATAAACGGGGCTCAGTGCCGCAGCCTATAATCTCCGCTACTTGGGAGGCTGAGGCAGGAGGCTCAGGACTTCAAATCCTGGATTATAGGGGGAGTTCAAGGCCAGGCTGGGGAATTTACAGACCCTGAAACAAGGGTAGCTCAGAGGCGGGGTGTTTGTGGAGATCCTATCTCAATGTTGTGCTGTGTTGTTTGTTTTACTAGCTTATCCAGAGTGACGTTTTTGTTTTGTTTTGTTTTTGTTTTTTCGAGACAAGGTTTCTTCGTGTAGCCCTAGCTGTCCTGGAACTCCCTCTGTAGACCCAAGCTGGCCTCAAACTCACAGAGCTCCGCCTGCCTCTGCTTCCCGAGTGCTGGGGTTAAAGGTGTGTGCCACTACCGGCCAGTTCAATTTCCAGTTTAAAAAAAAAAATTCAGTACCAGGGGTAGAGGTATGCCATACAAGCATGAGGACCTGAGTTTGATCCCCGGGACCCACGTCAAAATGCCAGGCAGGCGTGGTGGCACAGAGTTGTAACCTTGGGGGAGTGGGAAATAGGACGAGCTCTGGGGCTCACTGGCCGGTCAGCCTCGCTGCATCTGTGAGGCCCAAGCCCAGTGAGACATCCTGGTGGGCCAGCTTCTGGGAAGGGACCATACATGTGCACGAGTGTGCACGCATGCACAGATGCATACCATGTGCATGAAAGGTGGGCAATCCTGAGGGTTGATGATCCATGCTTTCCTGGGGTCTCTTTTGAAAGGACATTTAAGTCACCCCTGGAGCAGGCCACATCAAGTCCCAGGAGTCCCTAGAAGGAGTCTCACGAGAATGCAGGCCTCAGGTACCACTCGCTGCAATACCCGCAGCAGGGAAGGTAACACCAGGCGCTACCCATCCTGGCAAGGCTGATCTTGTGACAGCTGAGAGCCTCAACCTGTGATGGTCAGTACCCCCAAGCCCTCAAATCTTCAGGGTCACCCTACAAAGGAGAAGTGCACCTGTGTCCTGTGGTCTGGTAAGGGAAGTGGCCTAAGGTCACCATTACCAAACCCATGTAAATCCACGGTCTATGGTGTTTCCAAACCCAGAAGAAGCATGCCTCCAGCAGGGCAGCAGGTGCATGGTCTTAGCAAAAAGCAGTGTGGGGTCCCACTAAAAGAGGGCTGCCGCTGCCTCTGCACTCCCTCTGAAAATTGTCTGGGGACAGCGGGAGCCCAGCTGCACCCCTCTCATGTCCTAATCTCCCTTCCTAATTAAGAGCTCAGACCTCTCCGGGCAAGCCTGGTACTATCAGCAGGCGGCAGGAAGCCTGGGGACTTATATTTTCGTGGAGGCTACAGAGGCTGTTTCTTCACCCCACGGTGTCAAATTTCCATGTAAATCAAAGTTATTTTCGTTTGGGGAAAAATAAAACCTGCTTCTGGTTGGGTACAGCTCAAGCAGAGCACAGGCTCTGTACTTGCACAAGGCCCTGGGGCGACCCTCAGCATCACCAGGAAAATAGAGGAAGGGCATCATAGAGTCGGAGGAACCATAGAGTTCTGCAGAAAAGAGAAAGAGGGTCTGGGGAGATGGCCTGGTGAGTTAAGTGTTAACTGTGCAAGCGTGAGGACCACAGAACAAGCAGGCAAGGTGGCATGTGCCAGGAAGATCCCTGGGGCTCCCAGGACAGCTAGTCCAGCTGAATCACCAAGCACTAGGTTCAGAGAAAGACGCTGTCTTCGAAAACGAGGAGGTGGAGAGCAAAGAAGACGCTTGCTATCATCCTCCAGCCTACACACACACACACACACACGCCACACGCCTGGAGCACACACATGCATAGGACAGAGACATACACACAAGAGAAAGCGATTTCTCCCCCTGGGGTCTGTGGCTAAAACACAGCAGGTCTGTGAACACTGGAAAGGGGCAGGGGGTGTCCTTCTCATTCCCCAGAACCTAAGCTGACCACCCACCCACGGCCTTGGCACACGGCCAACCTCTGACTTAGGCGATGGGCATGGTCACTGTGTTTGTGCAGTGCTAGGGATGGAACCCAGGGCCTTGTGCATGGTAAGCAAGCCCTCTGTCACTGAGCCACACCCCAGAGTTACATCACAGATTCCCTTTAAACCGTTCCTCAGAAGCCGCAACTTAAAATATCTGTTTCCTTTTTGCTGTAAGGGTCATAGTTTTACGATGGGGCCGCTATTGTGAGAAGTCTGGGTTCTGCAGAACATCAAAGGGTTCTAGGATAGAATAATGAAGGCTGAAGACATTGCTTAATTACAAGGAACCTTCCCGGGAAACTCACCAAAAAGACTGATTGGTGGCCAGCCATGAGCCAGGTTGACTGGCATGAGCCAGTCTCCCAAGGATTGGTGGCAAAGCCCCACCTGGCCCAAGGTCCCTATGTCCCACCTCACCTTGTCCATCATGGCGAAGATCCGGTCCACCCTCTTCTCTGGCGTGTTCTCCTCTTCCGGGAGCTCCACAGTGTTCCCCTGTCAAGGTTGGTGAACACAAGGCTGGGCCAGTGTGTGGCAACCTTGAGCTTGTGGCTAAGCTAAGCCTTGGCCAGGCCACCAGGGCACTAGGCCAGCACTTTTGCCTTTGAGCTCATAACTAAACCCTTGCCTTGATACCTGGGCTGGTGCTCTCTCTCCCATTCTCCAGCCCTGTCACCTTCCAAAGGAACATCTCAGTCACCTGGCTCGACTGTTGGACAATGCTCTCATACACTGTAAAGGTGTGTCACTTGTATTGATTTAATAAAACACTGATTGGCCAGTAGCCAGGCAGGAAGTATAGGTGGGGCGACCAGACTAGGAGAATTCTGGGAAGAGGAAAAGCAGAGATGCGGTCACCAGCCCGACAAATAGGAAGCAAGATGAGACTGCCTCAGTGAGAAAAGGTACCAAGCCACATGGCTAAACATAGGTAAGAATGATGGGTTAATTTAAGTTATAAGAGCTAGTTAGTAATAAGCCTGAGCAACAGGCCAACTGGTTTATAATTAATATAAGCTCTGTGTGTTTATTTGGGACTGAACGGCTGTGGGAGCAGGTGGGACAGAAACTTCGTCTACATGGCTCCACCACCCACCTAGTCCCCTGCCTGACCCAAGGTAGTTATTCAACCAGCAGTACTTGATTGGCCTGTACTGTCCAGAAACAGAAAGGTGACTCTGGATTTCCCCTGGGCCCTGTAGGTCACAAGTGACCTTCCTGCCACCCCCCCCTCCTGAGACTCCTCACCCTCTGATGGCCCTCTACCCTCCTGAGACTCCTCACCCTCTGATGGCCCCCCCCTCCTGTGAGTCCTCACCCTCTGATGGCCCCCCCCTCCTGAGACTCCTCACCCTCTGATGGCCCCTACTCTCCTGAGACTCCTCACCCTCTGATGGCCCCCTACTTTCCTGAGACTCCTCACCCTCTGATGGCCCCCTACCCTCCCAAGACTCACCCTCTGATGGCCCCCTACCCTCCTGAGACTCCTCACTCTCTGATGGCCCCCCGTTGCCCCTCTGAGACTCACCACCATCTGGTAAATGGCATCCACTATGTCCAGCATCTCATTTCTGGTGATGTAGCCGTCGTTATCCAAGTCATACAGCTTGAAGGCCCCTGTGATCAACCATACAGGTGGGATCATCCTGGCCCAGGGCCAGCAACTTCTCCCCTCCCCCTCTCTGTGACTCAATGCAAGACCTGAAGTCAGACAGTCCCGCCAGATTTACTCTCTCTTATACTTATACAAGGGTATACTCCCAAACCAGTGTAGCCAGAGTTACTAAATAAACACAGATTCAGGAGTTAGATGCAGTAGCTCATGTCTCTAATCTGAATATTCAGAAGTGGAGGCAGGAGGATCTTGAGTTCAAAAACATCCTGGGCTACATAGTGAGTCCTGGACCAGCCTGGGCTATGTAATGAGAACTTGAAGAAATGAGGGTTGGGGTTGTAGCTCAATGGCAGAGCATTTGCCTAGCATGGGCAAGGTCCTGGGTTCAGTCTCCAGTGCGGCAAAAATAATAACAATAAATTTTTAAATATGCAGGTATTGATTTACAGGGACTGAGGCCATGGCTGGAGAGGTCTGTGTGCAGTCCCCAGAGCGGGACAAGTTGGGAGCCCCTGGAGGAGACAGCCAGGTCATGAGACCAACATGGTAACAGAGACCCCCAAATCCCTGACACTGTTGCTCTGCCTCCCCACGCCTGACCTCTCATCTTTAAGCCGCCCCTCCCACAGTGGGCAAAGGAGGAAATAAAACAATATATGGGTGCACAGGACGACAGTCCTCTTCTGTTTATAAACACAGAAGCCACTATGGATATAGAAGCACTTACCAATCAGGGCATTCTGCCCAGCTGTCCCCTTCTAGAAAATTCCCCTACTACCACCCTGGGTCAGCCAAGGGCCACCCTTTTCTCAGTGGCCTCCCAGTCCTCCTGCTGCAGCCTCTACACGAAGTTCTAGCCTGGAGCCCCTTCTGTCATGGCGGTCCCCCTCGGAGCTCATCAGCTCCTCCTCTGCTGGCTCAGCTGGCACCACCTCCTCCCTGCCTCCCGTAGAGCACAGGGGAGTTTAGGAACTGCGCTGCTGTGACAGACTGACAGCCGCTACAGCAAGGACCTGGGTAGACCCTGGATTCCCAGCTGGTATCACAGGTGGCGCCTTCAACTGATGTTTGTTGAATGAGCAAATAAACGAGAGACTATCAATATGGCTGAAGACTTGAGTCCACAGGGATCTGGATCCTGTGATGCCACCCACAGGGTCTGCCATCCCAGTACTGCATCTGCCTTAATGTCACTCTTGTCCCCACCCCCACTACACCCTGCAGCCTGTCCCACCCACATGGCTGTGGACTCTGCCTCCCAAAGCCCAACTCCTCCTTCTGAGACCTTTATCTGTCCTGCAAGGGCAGGGTCCTTCTTGTTCTGGGTCTGCACAGATGGCCTGGCCTGCTTACTTGGCCAAAGTGAGCCCACCTGCCCAGAGCTCACTGCCCAGGCCTCTAAGAATGCCCTGACCTCCCAGAGTAGACGCCTTCTGCGGTCACTGCTGCTGGTGTCTGGCACCTTCTCCTGGCAAGGACTGCGACTGCATCCCTCTAGCCTGGCTGGGGATAGGGAACTTACACCTCAGCTTCTCATCCAGGGTCCCCCTTGAGGTCACCGATAGAGCCTGGATGAACTCAGAGAACTCGATCCTGCCATCCTGAGAGAGACAAAAGGAGGGGCTTTGGTCAGCCCAGAACTCACAGGGAGATGATGGGCAGTAGCAGATGAAAGACAGGGGTGGGGCTGGTGAACAGGGGACAGGAGGGAAGGGACGCGGGGAAGGAGGAGAGGAGGCAGAGCCGAAGAGGGCGGTGAGAACTGCCTGCTGGGCAACACTGGCAGAAACCGGCAAGTGGAGGGGGCTCAGGAGAGAGCCATTTCTACAGAGCAGCTTAGTTCTGCCAATTTGTTTTACAAAAGAGGAGACTGGGGTCTAGAAAGGGTGGAACCCATCCCAGTGCCAGCCAGTGGGAGAAAGCTAGGACCATAAAATAGAAGCCACCTGAGTCACGAGTGCAAAGGTGAGTGACAGGGATCCCAAAAATACCACGAACTCAGGAACGTGCTGTCTTGAGACAGGCTGCAACCCCGGCTACCCCAACCCTGGACAGACCAGCTGTCGGTTAGCAATGCCAGTGCCAGGAAACACTCGCTGCCACATAGTAAGCATGGGAAACTCATGCTCAGTGGTACACTGGGAAAGAGCCAGACACAAAAGGCACCACAGTAAGCCCCAGTTTCCTCATCTGTGAAATGGGGGCATTGAAAGAACCCACACCACAGGGCATGACGGCTGTCATGTGACTGCAATTCCAACCTCTAGGAGACAGAAGCCAGAAGAGAGAAATCTGAGGCCAGCAGCAGCTACAAGGAGAACGAAGGTCAGCCTGGGTGGTCTGGCTAATTTTTTGTTGTTATTGTTATTGTTTTGATACAAGCTAGAGTCATCTGAAAAGAGGGAACCTCAATTAAGAAAATGCCCCCACTGGACTGGCCTATGGGATTTCTTTTTTTAAATAATTTATTTAACTTTATGTGCATTGGTGCAAAGGTGTCAGATACTCTGGAACTGGAGTTACAGACAGTTGTGAGCTGCCATGTAGGTGCTGAGAATTGAACCCGGGTCCTATGGAAGAGCAGTCAATGCTCTTAACTGCTGAGCCATCTCTCCAGCCTTGGTGGAGTATTTTCTTAATTGACAATTGATAAGGATGGGGCTACCCTGGGCAGGAGGTCTGGAGTTGTAAGCTACGTTCCTCTGCAGTCTCTGCTTCAGCTCCTGCCTCCGGATTCCTGCCTTGCCTATGGACTGGGACTGGGACCTGAAAGCTGAGACAAACCCTTCCTCCCCGGGCCTAAGACCCTGGGCAAAATAAGACACCTGTCTCAAAAAACAAAAAAAGCAATGCTAACCCTGTGGACAGCTGTCAGGCCTGTCAATCACACCATGAAGAGTTACAGCCACTGATCTCACTATTCCTGGAGATCCGCATTTTGTATCCGTAAGAAAACTCACATGTATGTACACGTGTGAGTATGCTATGCCTTCATACATGTATGTTGCTGTGTGTGTGTTTGCACGTGCAAGCCTGTGTCTTTATGCACATAGAACACTGAGTGTGTCCGTCACACAAATAAACACGTGGGTGGGTGGGCATGCCACATGGACGCAGGTGTCGGTCTTGATCTGTGCTGGTGCGTGTGTGTGCCGTCATGGCCCCATGCACATGGGTGTCCCGTTCTGAGTGGGGAGCCCTGCAGGGGAGCGTGAGGTGCAAGGGCTGCTGAGCCTCCTACTGCACGCCACAACAGCTGGAGAAGCTCAGGGCTGGGGCAGACCCAGCAAGCTGCAGCTCACCTTGTTCTCGTCGAAGACATTGAAAACAAATGTGGCGAACTTGGTGGGGTCTCCAAACGGGAAGAACTGCTTGTAGATCTTCTGGAAGCCAGCTGCGTCCAGCTGCCCGCTGGGACAGTCCTTAATGAAGCCCTTGTACCTGCAGACAGCACAGCAGGCAGTAGAGAACATCACCCACCAGGAGCCTCCGCTATAGACCCGGGAAAGCCATGAATCCCAGTCCAAAGACACAAGGCCCCATGACACTGGTAACAGTATCACATGGTCCAATAACATGGGCCCAGATGTCATGAGCATAGGCTCACACCTCTGCTACTCACTGGCTGTGTGACCTTGGGCAACAATTCTTTAAAAGCAATGACAATGCCAGCTATGGTGGCACACGCCTTTGATCCCAAGAGGCAAAGGCAGGCAGACCTCCATGAGTTGGAGGCCAGCCTGGTCTACAGACCGAGTTCCAGGACAGCCATGGTGACACAGTGAGAGCTCGTCTCCAAATGAATAAAGATGGAGCAAAGGAAAAGAAGTGTGACAGGGTCTCCTGAGCCAGCCCAGAGAGCCCCGCAGGAGGCCCCGAGAAGCCAGCCCCACACTGCACCAGCAGGCGTCGTTGGCACCGATGTCAGCTGCAGGGGCTGGTGGCAGAACGCCAGCCTATTGAGTATCTAGTTACCCCTGCAGAGCCTGTCACTGAACCCCACCCATCAACAGGAGGCTGGAGAAGACACCCCCACGAAGTGATGCGGGACGCCCAGGAGTGCCAGCCTGCTCAGAAGCCCCCACCATGCACCTTCCACCACTCCTTGGTGCTCAGTACCTCCGAGTTCTGTAAACTCTGACACATATTCACCATGGCAGGTCCCCGGGTGTCAACCCGTCTAACCTGGCTAGGGTAAGAGTCCTATTCCACCCTTAGCCAAAGCCCCCATGGTGGTATCTCTCCCACTCACTCAGCACTGGCTACAAATCCCGGCTGGCCATAGCTTGACAGTCCGGACATGGCCTGGTGTCTGACATACGCCCAGCAAGGATGTGCTGGAGAGCTGAATAAACACTCAGACCTCCGGGTGGGGAAGTAGCCCAAGTGTCCAGGTCCCTTTTCTGAGCATCATGGATTCTCTAGAGGCCCTAGGTGCGCGCTCTCTCTCTCTCTCTCTCTCTCTCTCTCTCTCTCTCTCTCTCTCTCTCTCTCTCTCCCCCCCCCCCCGTGTGTGTGTGTGTGTGTGTGTGTGTGTGTGTGTGTGTACCAGGGCCCAGAGAGGGAGCAATACCAGCCAAGGTAACCCTGTCTATCAGCAGAAGCAGAGTTCCTCCCTTCCAGCCTCCCTACCCCCCAGTCTCTTCTCCGGGAAGAAATCCAGGCTGCGCCACCCCCATGTCAGTGGCTGGGAAAGCGATTATACCCAAACATTATATAACCCCACTATTCGCCCTCCTAAAGTGGAGGAGGGTACCTGCCTGCATTAGAACGGCAAGGGAGAGGCCTGAGGCGCTCTGGCCACTGGCTTGCATCCAGTCCTCTAATCTACCCTTCCAACTGTCACCTTGAAGGGCAGGGATTGCCATCTTCTGCTTGTGTGCACCACTGGCTGGCTAAAGAGGGGGCTCCGTGTTGGTGAACGGCCTGCCCTACAGCCCCCTCAAGATCACACAGGACCTGTATGAGACCTGACTCTTCCCACCCCAGGCCAGGGCCAGGTGCCATCGGGCCAGGCTTCCTCGCTCTTTTCTGCTGGGTCAGTGCTGCTGCCAGTACAGTTACCAGAGCATGCTGGCTTGTGCTCCTAGCCCCAAGCTGCAGAGCCAGAGGACAGAACCCCTGGGTCTCAGTTTCTCTGGCCCCCGCACATGGGAGTGTTCTGGGCATTGGAATATAGCTAACAGTGCCCATGTGCCCAGTGCTGAGAAAACCGCAAGAGGGAGTCCAATCCCCAGGGGATACGACAGTTGTATGCTGCCATGTGAGTGCTGAGAACGGAACCCAGGTCCTCTGCAAAAACAAGAAGGGCTCGTAACCATCACACCAGATCTCCAGCCTGTGCCCAGCATCTTGTGTGGATACCGAGACCCCGAACTGGGTCTTTTTCTGCTAAACAAGCATCTCCCTGAATCTCAGTTTCATTATTTTTGTTTGTTTGTTCTTTTTTAAAGATTAATTTACATTTTATGTTGTTCTGCTTGCATGTATGCCTGAAGGCCAGAAGAGGGCGCCAGATATCATTACAGATGGTTGTGAGCCACTATGTGGTTGCTGAGACTTGAACTCAGGTCGCCTGAAAGAACAGCCAGTGCTCTTAACCATTGAGCCATCTCTCCAGTACATTTTGGGTTTGTTTGTTTTTCAAGACAGGGTTTCTCTGTGTAGCCCTGGCTGTCCTGGATCTTACTCTGTAGACCAGACTGGCCTTGAACTCACAGAGATCTGCCTGGCTCTGCCTCCCGAGTGCTGGGATTAAAGGTGCCACCACTGCCCAGTTTCACTATTTTTCTTAAGGAGGGTTCTGGCTTCTAAGGTAAATCTGGAGTGATCTTGAGTCTCTTGGTTCTTGACTAGTATATGACCCTAAACAGGTGATTCTGTCTCACTGAGCCTCAGTTTCCCCAATCTCTGAGGTTAGAAGCCCATCTAGCATTTGCCTTGAAGGTCCCTGAGTGAACCGGGACAGACAACACTGGAGATAAGGGACACTCAGCAGGCAGCCAGGACCTCCCACACAAGCATGTACCCAAGCATGCGGTGGAGAGGCCAGAAGCCGAGCCACCTTCTACCCAAGCCTAATCCACAATATGCAGGGCAGGAAGGTTCCAACCATGCAACACTGTGCTTAGGATGGGGGTGAATATGCGAAAAGATGCTCCCAAGAGGTGACAACTGCATTCTTAAGTCGGGAGGCGGGGAATCTATCACCTTACAAAAATTCTAAGGGCTGTTGCCTGCCACTTGTGAAACACTCCCAGTGGGGTGTGTGTGTTCGGCAGAGACGGAGTGATGTCTGCCATGACACACAGATTCCAGCGTGGCCTCTCAGGATCCCTGGACAAAGCCCCACACCACACAGGGCTTGGTCTCCCATCTCCCACACACTCTAGCCGGCTAGGAAACTCGTCCTTGGGACCTTGCAGGGACTCTGTTCCTGTCCTCTCCATGCCTCCACAATTAAGGCAACATCTGCTTCCCAAGGCGCAGAATCAAGGAGATCAGTAGCTAAATGGATGAACGGTGGAGCGGAACAGGCTGCGATCAGCAGCCACAGCTAAGAAGGGTGCAGGGAGGCCGCCCTGGGAAACTGCTCCTTCCTGTCATCTCTTCAAAGGCCCCCTCTGCCTGGCCCACCCCTGCCTCCCCACAGCTCCCTGAAGAAGAAGGGTTCCTCCCCCCTTTCCTTCCCTCAGGGCTAGCAGTTTTCTGGGTCCCTCACAGCAAGAAAATAGTATATAGGAGCCACTAAATGCCAGAATAAGAAGGAGAAACAAGCTAGACCCAAACTACCTCCCCTACCACACAAACACACTCACAAAGCTGTGTGACCCAGGCAAGTGTCCCCACCTCTCTGAGCTTGTCTCTTCATCTGTAAGATAAGGCTACTCCTAGGACTCAGGACTCTCTGTAGGGTGTTAAGTGTTGGCACAGCACCTGCCCACAGAAGACCTGGGGACAAAAGGGGACTTGGCTCCTCAACACAGCAGCGTGGGATGGTCCAGCTGGCCCCGTCGAGGTGCTTGCAGAAAGCCTTCCTGTTCCCACCCACTACATTGTTACTGTATTGCCAGGATGTTTAGTAATTATAAAACAATCAAACGAGAGAATTTGGACAAGAGGAAATACAAGCGGGGAGGAAGTACCCACAACCCACGGTCCTGCCACCAACTACCCTATCCAGCTCCCTTCTCTGTGCGCTTTGCCGACTGGAGCTGAGCATCGGAGAAACTTCCCTGGTTTCCACTCAGCATGGTGTCCTGGTCACCTTCCAGGACACTGCAAGCTTTGGTACCTGTGGTATTGCTCAGTCAGCCCCTACTGGGCTTCTGACCTCCTGACAAGGCTGAACCCAGTTCTGTGGGCAGTAGACTCTAAGACAGAGGGCCCAGGACACAGAAAGGCTGCAGACTGAAGGTGGCCCCACCCCTTGAGTCTTGGGCTTTTTTCCTCTGCAAAAAAATCAGACACTATAGTGTTACCTGAGGCTGGGGGCTGGGTGATGGGGTCCCCACTGGCTGACCCAGGCACACAACACCCACCCTCCCTGCAACCCAGGCCTTATCTAGTCCTGGTTCCTCTAGTACTCTGCATGGCAGGGACAGCATCACAGGGGACCCTGGACAGCAGTTGTTTGAAGTCCGTACAAAACAAGATGACTCTGAACGGTGCTGGAGACATGGCAGCCTCTCCGCTGAGACCTGGCCAGCGAGCTGAGATGTGCGGGTGAGGGACTAAAAAACGATAGCAGCACAGATGAAGGCTCCAAAGGGGCACAAGTAGGGCCCGGGTGAGGGCGGGTGCATGAGGAGCTGCAGTGAGGGGTGGGGGCGGGGCTCTGAGCCACCAGGCAGCCCCAAGGGTTAGGGCAAGGAGTCGAACCTTAGGCAAGTTGTGGGGTGTCCTCCAAAGGGGCTTCAAGATACCAGACCATCTGGCTTCATCTCCAGCTCTTCTGGTACCTGCTGGGGTGTGTGTGCAGGAAGCTGGGGGCAGTAACCACATGGGAAAGATCCCCTGGGTTGGGGCTAGTTGTTCAGAACAGGGAAAGCTGTGAAATGGCCCTGAGCATTGGGGGCACAGGGATAGGAGGGACTGGGAGGTTCCTGATCTAACCTCTCTCCCAGCAGGCTTGTAGACAAAGTCCCAAGCTATAAAAAGAGTTTTGGGCCATCAAGAGAGAACAGTGGGCTCATTTTGTGTGCTACGAATTTTGTAACCGTCCAATACACTGGAGACTGCTCAGAATGCCATATCTGTGACCCCCATTACTGATGTCTATCTACACAGAGGTAGGGTGCTCTCTGTAGGGACAGGCCTGAACCAGCAAAGGCAGGGAGGGGACAAACTGGAGGAACTCCTAGTTTCAGGACAGCTGAGAATAGGGCTCAGCACAGCTGGACATAGCAGGGGGAACTCAGACCTGAGTAGCCTTTACCCAGGGTGGGAGAGGTTAGCAGAAGCCTGCCATTCACAAATGCTTTCTCTACAGAGCCCAAGGGCTGCCACCAGGAGGCAGGGAGATGTACAGACTGAAAAGCAAGGAAGACAGCATGGAGGCAGGCTTAGGAACACGGACAATGGAGGCAGCAAGACCTGGAAACTCCTGGAATATTCCTGGAGTATATGGGTAAGTAGGAAATAGCCAGAGATGGGTCAGATCCCCACCACCACCTCTGTCCAATAAGGTCGGCTTCTCCCCGCACCTCCACTCCCTTGCCAGAACCCAGCCAGCTCCTGGTCCTGGTTCTGCCCGCCTAAACAGATCTTCAGTGAGGGCCAACAGAGCCAGGCAGGCTGGCCACAGCTCTGCCCTTTCTACAGCATGGACTCTGATGTGCAAGCTCAGACAAAAGGCCTGGAGGGTCCGAGCTCTGCTTCCCTCCTCACTCCCCTCCTGGGGTTCACAGTGAGAGCCTCTCCTGTTTGCTTCATATTCCACTGTGACAGACACTGCTCCTCTCTTCCCCCTAGGCCCAGGGCAGGCATCACTAGCTCACTGCAGATCTCACTAATTCTCACTGCTGCACTTTCTACTGGCTCCGTGACAAGCCACTTCAGAATCTTTAACACGGTGCTTCAGATAGCCACTGCAGATTGATCGGAGCTGGCATCCAGCTAGAAATCCATCGGTCACCCTTCATCTAGTATTCTTTCTCTCTCTTTCTCTCTCTTGGCTTTTTAAGACAGGATTTCTCTTTGTAGCCCTGGCTGTCCTGGAACTCGCTCTATAGACGAGGGAGGACTCAAACTCAGCAATCCACCTGCCTCTGCCTCCCGAGTACTGGGATTAAAAGTGTGTGCCACGACTGCCCAGTTACATCTAGTATTTTCTAAAAGAGACAACTGGGCCCCAGAATGGGAACAGTGTTCTTGAGGCCCGGCGTGGTTCAGGGATGAAACAAGGACTGGATTTCAGTCTCCCGGCTTGGACCTCATCTATTTGGTAAGCAGGGTCTTCGACCAGCCTGATGGATCATCTTAATCTTATTTTATGTAATGGGTGCTTTGCCTGTTTGTATATCTGTGTGTCACATGTGCGCCTGGCGCCCAGAAGAGCATGCTGAAACTAGAGTTACATACGGACAGTGGTGAACCAAGATGAGGTTGCTGGAAATCGAACCCAGGTCCCCGGGAAGTACAGTCAGCACTCACTCTAACCACTGAACAGTCTCTCCAGCCTCCAGGTTGAGTCTCCATGGATACCACACAGTGAGGCTGGGGAGATGGCACTGTCCACAGAGAAACCAGGCAGGCAGACAGGAGAGCCTGAGTTTGGGTCCCAAGCATCCATGTGAAAAGCCCAATGTGGTGGCAAGCACTTACAACCCCAGTACTGGGGACACTGAAGAAGCAGGGACAGGGGCCTCTTTTGGGCAACCTGGACAGCCAGTCTAGTCAAATTAGAGAGCCCTACATAGCAATGAGGGACCTTGTCTCAAAAAATAAAAAAATTGGCCAGGTGGTGGCACATGCCTTTAATCTCAGAACTTGTGAAGCAGAGGCAGGCGGATCTCTCTGAGTTCCAGGCCAGCCACGGCTACATAGTGGGGCCCTGTTGGTATGGTCCAAACAAACCAACCAGGGAGATGGCTGGAAAGATGACTCAGTGGTTAAGAGCACTTATGCTCTTGCAAGGACCAAAGCTTTCCCCATGGCAGCTCATGGATACCCACATAACTCCAGTTCAAGGAGATCTAACACCTTATTCTGACCTCCACTACATGCGTATGGTACTCAGGCATACATGCAGGCAAAACACGCCAACAAAATAAAAATAAATGAATCATTTTAAAGGGCAAAAAGAATACACAAAAAAAGAGGAGGAGTCACTACCCTCCCCCAGCCTGTTCAACGGACCCCTCCCTGTTGCACAGGCCGTGGGCTGGGCCCACCAGCACCCCACACCCACCCTAGTACACAGACTCTACTCACCACTGCTGCACCTCCTTCTCAGTAACTGCAAGAGAAAAGAAGATCAAAGATTAGCTGGGGGACCCAGGACACCGGCATCTGAGGGAGCGGGGCAGGGGCTCCCTCCTACCTCCTTACCCACAGGCTGCCAGTACACCCCTAGAGAACAGTGGGTGAGCAGTCTTGGCAGGCAGATGCTCACCAGCCCAGGAGAAGATGGAATGCCCGACTTTCAATGCCCACTGCCTACAGCTGCCGATACAAAGGCCAGCTCCCAAACACCTAAAGATGAACACCATGGCCAAAAGCAATCTGGGGAGGGAAGGGTTGATTTCTGCTTCCAGTTTTACAGCCCATCAAAGAGGGAAGCCAGGGCAGGAACTCAGACAGGAACCTGGAGACAGGAACTGAAGCGGAGGCCACGGAACACTGCGGACTGGCTTGCTCCCCAAGGCCTGGTCAGCCTGTTTTCTTTTTTTTTTATTTTTAAAGGAACTTCTTTTTTTAATATTGATTTATTATGTATACAATATTCTGTCTGTGTGTATGCCTGAAGGCCAGAAGAGAATGTCAGACCTCTTTACAGATGGTTGTGAGCCACCATGCGGTTGCTGGGAATTGAACTCAGGACCTTTGGAAGAGCAGGCAATGCTCTTTACCACTGAGCCATCTCTCCAGCCCCCTCAGCCTGTTTTCTTATACCTCCCAGGACCCTTTGCCCAGGAATGGTGCTACCCACCATGGGTTGGGCCATTCTACATCTGCTGCCGATCAAGAAAATGCCCGAAGATTTGTCCACAAGCCAACACAACAGAAGCATCCCCTCGGTTGAGGGTCCCTTTTCCCAGATGACTCTAGCTTGTGTCAAGTTGCCAAAAAACTAACCAGCCTCCCAGGCTAGGCTGTGCTGAGGGGCCATAGGCCTTCCACCCCCACCGTCTCTGGGTGTAGCTGTTGCAGATGGAGAGACCTCAAGCTCTGGGGTCAGACCTGAACACCTGATCTCCAGGTCAGCCACAAGGCTCATGGGCCGGGTGTGCCTCAGAAGACTGCCCCCTCTCTGAGCCCTCATCTATAAACAGGCTCATAAGAATGCCATGTCCCACCTGGGGCAGCCCCTCCCATCTTCCCAATAAGGAAACTAAGGTTCAGTCGGGTCTACTTATGGCGGCCACAGAGATTACCCAAGGACACTGTCCCAAGAGATGGGTGGTGCCTCCAAGGTTCCAAATGGAACACTTCTTCTAACCTTGAGGCAGGCGATGAGCTATATGGTGTGACCTTAGCAAGGAGTGGTATCATGGACCATAAACGACAGGAGGTAGTGGCAAAGGCCTGAATGGCAGGACCGCTGGTGACCTCAGCTAGGTCTCATGAGGCCAGAGAAGCACTCTTGGGGAACTCAACTTCCCGCCTACGATGTTCCAAAGCCTGCCCTCTGACTGCCGCCTGGCAGAGGACCTTCCCTGACCTCCCTGACCCCATCACATCCCCAGAGGCTTCAGGTGGTTTGGTAAGGCATGGTCTACTGTTCTCTCACTGGAATTGTCACTAATGTAGGACACGGAGTGACCAGCAGGCAGCTAAGCCTCTGGGATGTGAGATGAGCCTGGGAAAAAGCTTACCTAGCTTTGAGCAGCTACTCTGGCTTAATGGACACTGGAGACTCAAGTGTCCCTGACCTCTGGGATTCCTAGAAATGCCAGCTCTTCACTTCCTAGAGCTGCGGGGGATCCTGGAAGGTGGCAGTCAAGGGAACCTCTCTGGGGGCCTGGCCCCCCAGCCCAATCCTTCTGCCAACTAGGGTGGGTAGACATAGGGTAGGAGGGCCTGGGCCACCACAAGACTGAGGTGTGCAGGGCCTACATTGAGGAAGCTTAGCAAGAGAGGGAGACACCCTTCATACAGGGACCCGTAGTCCCAGCTGCTCCTATGGTCTGTTCTGAGGAGCTGCCCTGTCACTTGACCCAAGGTTCACTGACTTTCTAAATTTGTTGTTGTGGTTGCTTTGTTTTGTTTTTCAAGACAGGGTTTCTCTGTAGCTTTGGAGCCTATCCTGAAACTGGCTTTGTAGACCAGGCTGGCCTCGAACTCACAAAGATCCGCCTGCCTCTGCCTCCCGAGTGCTGGGCTTAGAGTGGGCCACCACCGCCTGGCTAACTTTCTAAATTTTTTTTAAATATTTATTTATTATGCATACAATATTCTGTCTGTGTGTATGTCTGCCGGCCAGAAGAGGGCACCAGACCTCATTACAGATGGTTGTGAGCCACCATGTGGTTGCTGGGAATTGAACTCTGGACCTTTGGAAGAGCAGGCAATGCTCTTAACCACTGAGCCATCTCTCCAGCCCCTTTCTAAATTTTCGAAAGATTTATTTTTACTTATGTGTATGTTGGGGGTGGAGGGCAGTCAGAACAGGCCTTGGAGTTGTAGGTGGCGGTGAGCCACCATGTAGGTGCTGCGGATTGAGCCTCAGGACCTCTGGGAGGTGCTCTTAACCGCTGAGCCACCATCCGACCGGTGGCTTCCTGTTTCACTGTCTCTGTTTCTGCTCAGTTTTCTAGCTCTCACCCACGCTAAGCAATACTGCCCACAAAACTCCCTAAGCCATGTGCTAGAGGCTCAGCTCCCCAAACACAACAGAAGGTGACCACTAAGATGAGTGGTGACCTTTGCTCAAGGTCATGGAGCAAGGTGACAAGGGGTGGGGAGTCAGGATGCTGAGAGATCAGCACCCTAGCTGTGGTTCCCAGCACCCACAGAGTGGCTCACAACTGCCTGTCTCCCTTTCCATGGAATCTGATGCCCTCTTCAGACCTCCGTGGGCTCCCACGTACACATGGTGCACAGCCATACACAAAAAAAAAAAAAAAAAAGACAAACAAACAAAAAAAAGAAAACCTGTTTTTTCAAAAGATGCCATTCAGTACACTGGACTGAATGCAGTTAGGACATGTTACCCATGGCACTCGCCTGTCAAATGACGCTGGGGCTAATCAGGAAGCCATAACTGGACTAATCCGGAGAGTGGGACATACTAGACCATCAACCCTGCACCTTCAAGTCAGAGCCCAAACAAGCCAGAGGAAGACTGTGGGGAAGGTGGCTGAGGACAACTGAAGCCTAACTTGCTGTGCCCACACTGGGCTGGGGTTGGGTTGGGGGCCTGGGGGGAAAGCGCTGAAATGGCTGTGGGCCATGGACAGATGCCGCAGGGCCTCTTCAGGTTACAAGGATAGCGGTGGACTGAGGATGATGCCCCTGTCCTGGGAGCTGTGCCCAAACAATGAGGGGTGAAGGCTGGGAAGCTGGTTGGGTGCGGGGGTGGGTCTGGAGAGCTGGAGAGTCCCTGCTGGTTGGGGTGAGGGGTGGAGGGGGCGGGTCTGGAGAGCTGGAGAGTCCCTGCTGGTTGGGGTTGGGGCAGAGGCTGGGGGGATAGGTCTGGAGAGCTGGAGCATTCCTGCTGGTTGGGGTCGGGGTGGAGGGGGCGGGTCTAGAATGTCCCTGCACTGTTACATTCACAAGTCTCAAAATAAAAGGCTGAAGGGAAATGACTCTTTGGCCACAGTCTGTGTGCCCCCCACAATGCATGGAGGGCCAAGAGGCAGCCCCGAATCCTGTGCACTACGGGCCATTGGACAGAGCAATCTGGGGGGGTCCAGCTTCCCTCTTCTCAGTCTTGGGACCAGATGCAAAGAGAACTTCCTGGGGTGCAGCTTCCAATTCTATCCCATCCCCCTTCTTACCACTCCAACTCCGTCCCATCCCCCTTCTTACCACTCCAACTCCGTCCCATCCCCCTTCTTACCCCTCCTTCTTACCAAGTCTCCAGCCAACTGTGAAATTAACAGGACCCCCTCTGGCTTCCCTCCAGTGTCCGCTCAGTGCTTAGCACCCAGTGTTGAGAGGCTCAGGGCTCAAAGCTCCAGACTCAGGCTCAAAGCTGAGGAGGAGTACCAGTGATCTTATGCCCCAGCCAACACCCCAACTCCATGAACCTACTCAAGCTCCCTGAGGGTCCTGTTCTCTCTCACCCTGGGTCACCAAATGACCCATTTTCCACAGCTGTGGTGGTTTGAATGAAAACGGCCCTCACAGGCTCATAGGGAGGTACACTTTTAGGAGGTGTGGCCTTGATGGAGTAGGCGTGGTCTTGCTGTGGTCACTAGGGTTAGGCTTTGAGGTTTCAAGTGCTCAAGCCAGGTCCAGTGTCACTCTCTCTTCCTGCTGCCTTTTGATCCAGATGTAAGCCATTCTCCAGAGCCATGTCAGTCAGCATGCCGCCATGCCTCCCATCATGACAATAACAGACTAAACCCCTAAAGTGTGAGCCAGCCCAATTAAATACTTCCCTTTTTAAGAGTCGCCATGGTCATGGTGTCTGCTCGCAGCAATAAAACCCTAAGACAACAGTCTTTCTGTGACACCCTCTCCAGCAAGCCCCTGACCCTTCCATGACCCTTCAAAGGGACTCTGTCTACCCAGTAACACCCTGCACATGGCCATTCAGAGGCCTGACCAAGTCAGGACAGGGTAGGGAGGACAAGGGACCATGAAAGAAGAACGTGGGGTCAGACAGGCTAAGGCTCCCTACGCTTTTGGTGTAAGGTCAGACCAAACACCTACATCTCTGAATCTCACTCTGCCCATCTGCCGAACAGGACCTGCAGCCCCACCTTGCAGCTGTGCTACAGGCCAAAGTAACTTAGCAAACTGGATCTGTGCCTAGTACTAGAAGGCCCAATAGAAAGACATTCTCTTAGGAACACAGCCCTGGGGCTCTGTCATCAGAGTCAGCCCATCTCTGGGGCTGGGACTTGCACCTCCTAAAGTGTGTTTTGTCTAAGTGCACCTGGTTGGGAGGCTGACTTTCTTTCCCCAGAACATTCCTGTGGCCAGGTCATAAGCACTATCAAGGGCAAGGCTTTTGATGAACACCAGGCCTGGGGTTCGGCACCTTTTGGTCAAGACCCTGTTGGGGCTACGTGTAGACTAAGTTACTTCTGGACAAGTTGTTTAACCTCTCTGAACTTTGGAATCCTCATGTCTAAATCAGCACATAAACCCCCCCGACAGGATCCTGGGAAAGGGTTCCCTAGAATCCTGCAGTTCAGGGAGACTGGGGCACAGAGACACAAGGAAGGAGGGTGCGGGCACCCATCCCCCTTCCACTGGCCCTGCTGAGATCTAAAACTGTTGAGGCAGAGAACTATCCAGACATGCCACCCCCGTCCTGGGCCACCACCAGCCTATATCTCCTCAGGCCTGCTGACACCCTTCTCTGCCCCTGCCCAAGTAGAGACGCCCAGTGTACCCAGTGCCTCCGCCCACCCCCAGCAGCTACCGAAGTTCCTTCAGGCCCCTCCTCCTCTCCACGCAGCCCATGTCTGCCAAGAGTGAACACAAGAACCGGTCCCAGGAGCCCAGGATAAACGTTGAGTCTGATTTTCATTTCCCTAAAGCAAAATACCTCTCTGCTGATTGAAGCTCAGCTCAAACATGGTGGGAACAGAACGCCAGAGCTGGCAGCCCCCACGAAGGGAGGAGGGGCCTGCTGCAGCAGGACGGGTAGAAGGCAGACTTCCCGGCTGGCTTCCTGTGACCAATCCAGACCCCACTTCAGTCTCCAGACACAAGGACTGCCCTCTGGGTTACCCACCCTGCCCAGTACATTAGCAATGGGGGGAGGGGGGCTTGGGAGGATGAGAGAGAGAGAGAGAGAGAGAGAGAGAGAGAGAGAGAGAGAGAGAGAGAGTTAGTTCTTTGGGCCTAATCACCAAATAGTTTCCCTCTAGAAGGGCAGCGGGCCTTCCTGTGCTCAGCTGCTGGAGCACTTACTCTAGGGTCAATCTTGGCCCTGCACCCCTCCCCCATCCTGCCTCAGTCTCTCACTCCCTTTCTCTCCTACTGAATGTCCTACCTGCCATGGTCTTCCGGTCCTCTCCTGGGTTCAGAGATCTCCATAGCCTGCCCCCTCCCTTATCCCTACTCTGGGTCAGTTCTACACCACACAGCACGGAGGATTCCTTTCCTCGCTGTCCGCTCAGCATGGAGGAAACCTGCACCTCTCCTCCAGGTTCTGTTCTGGGGAGTGTTCTGCCAACTTGGCATAAACTAGGGTCATCTGGGAAGAAGGAACCTCAACTGAGAAAAGGCCACCATCAGACCTGTAGGCAAGTGTGGGGGCGTTTTCTTGATTAATGATTGAGGTGGGAGGGCTCAGCCCACTGTGGGTGGTGCCACCCCTGGGCAGGTGGTCCTGGGTTCTCTAAGGAAGCAGGCTGAGCAAGCCATGAAGAGCAAGCCAGCAAGCAGCACCCCTCCATGGCCTCTGCTTCAGGTCCTGTAGATGAACGGCTGTAAACTGTAAGATAAAATAAACCCTTTCCTCCCCAGGTCGCCTTTTATCACTGCTACAGAAAGCGGACTGGGTTAGTGGTGATGGCAGAGCTTCCTTAGAGAAAGGAGACACGTCTGATCTACTCTGCTATACTCGGCTAAGTCTGCACCTCTTCTGCCCTACAGACAGTGCCCCTAGAACCTAGTCATTCCACCCTCTCTGGCCCTCAGTTCCCCAGTCTGAAAGGGAGGCGATTTGGGCAAAGGGGGTTAAACTCCATGTGCTCTCGCCAGCAACAGGGTGGAGGTCCTGACAGTCCACCCAGGATTCTAACTCAATCCATAATCTTAGCCCTGGTCTCCCCTTCAGTCCCAGGAAAAGGCTCTGCAGAGTCCCCAGATCCCTGCCACAAGATGACCAGCCCTGGCAAGTCAGAAGGGTCCAGTAAGAGCATTTCCCAGCGAAGGGAATGGACAGGACAACAGCTTCACGTCCTGAGAAGAGCAGAGGACCAGCATGGGGGACCGGAAGGTGACCACTGTCCTGAGAAGAGCAGAGGACCAGCATGGGGGACCGGAGGGTGACCACTGTCCTGAGACCAGCAGAGGACCAGCACAGGAGACGGGAAGCTGGGCATGACTGGTGTGCGGAGACCTTGCCTGGTCTCTAAGCTACAGCACTTGGAATCACCGGCTCCAAGCAGACAGAGATAACATGACAGCACTTGCAGAGGGCCTGGCACCAAGCCGGCAATGCTACTGTGATTACTACCCCACGCCTCTGCCAGGGAGACAGAAGCAGAGCTCCTGCCCTGCCCATTGCTTTTTCCCCAAAAGAGGTCAGAGACTGACCCTGCCTCAGCAGATGCTGACCCTGCCCGCCCGGAATCCCTGGGCCCTCCCTCAGCACGACACAGAGAGCAGGCCTCCTGGATCAGCCCTCTTCAGGCTCCTCCCAGAATGGGGTGGCAATGGCCCAGCCTCTGGCTGGCAGGCGCTATTTCTACCCATGTTAGTTGTGCCAGCCCAGCTGGGTGGCTCAGAGCTGGGCACACCACAAATCAACAGGAAAGACATACAGGCCCTGCCTGCCTCCCCCACACTGCACCCTGTGCAACAGCTCACACCCTCCCCATCTCTGCCCACAGAGATGCTTTGGGAACTGGTAGAGACTGCTTTTTGGCTTGGCCACACGCTAGGCCCTTCAACCGGGCTGCATCTGAGCCCCACATTGATGGGAGTCACAGGCCACGGCTGTGCTCTGTGTGGCAAAGCGATCTCACTCATAAGCAAGAATCTCACCCAGGGGCTAACCAGACTCAAACACCCCTGGCCTGGCTTCTCCTCCTGGCACCCAGCCTCCCAATTCTTCCCCTCATATCCTTGCAGCCTGGTTTCCGTGTGTGGAGACTAGGGCAACACACAAAGCCTTGTTTTAGGGATGTTTAAGATCTCTCTGCCTCTAAGGCACCTTAAGGCTGAACCAGCTTTGCCCCCTGACTTCTAAGGCACCCCTACCCCAGCTCATAGCATTGGAACCCACATTGTCTCCAACTAGCGGCCTTGGTGCAGATGGAGGCACAGTCATGCTAACACCCCAGTCGATGGACTTGCATGCCACTCTGAGCCTTGCTTCCTCTTAGCACAGGGCTGTTGACAGAGCCGACAGGAGAATATATATGGCAAACAGCCCAGCACTGGACACAGGGACACAACTGTCAAGTGACAAGTGGTGGTGTCAGAATAAAACACTGGGGCTCTCACTGCCTTCTGGGTGGGAGCTGGGAGCTGCAGCTGGCAGAGCCAAGCCATGGTGTTAGCACACACCAAAGCGGACAGCTTCCAGCTGCTGTCAAGGAGAGGAGCCAGGCCCTAAAAGGAGCATGAAGCGGGGCTGCATAGACTATTCACATCTCGAATTCAATCCCATTTTCCTCCTAGTCCCTCAGATCTCTTGAGCCCCAGCTGTTTCCATTGACTGAGCTCAGGGGCTGCACCAGGTCCTGTGGCAAAACAGCTCACTGCCAACCACTGTGAGTAAGAAAACCCCTGAGGCTCCGAAGAGGCAGGAGCATGCCACCAAAATCATACAGCCAGTGGCAGGGCAAAGTGAACCAGAGGCCCAGCAACCAGCATCCTAAGAGCAGGCTCAGAGGCCTCAGCCTGGGGTGATCACAAGGAGAGCCTTGTGTGCCCCCAGGCTGGTGAAAACACCTCTGCGTGTCAGGAGGGATGAGGGTTGGGGAGGACTCGCACGGGGCACAGGGCACTTGCCATCACCACAGCCCTTCTTGGAGGAGCCAGGCCTCGGTGCAGAGCACTTGACCCCTCTCGCTCTTAGCTCTTAGGCTCATCAGCTCCAACCCCCAAGCTGAGCCTCAGTTTCCTCATCTGATTATTCAGGAGACTGTTTCACCCCTGGAGGAGGACCACATGTTGAAGGAGTCCAAGAGTTCCTTCAAGGTGCTCCCCTCAGACTCCATAAGGAGAGAGCCGATGGTGCCCCTGGAGTTGAGAGACTCCAGGCAGCCATCAAAAGCAAGGTTTGAGAAATAGAGTTGGCTCAGGCAGTGCCTGAATTTAGATCCCCAGGACCCACATAAAAATCTGGGTGTAAAAGGGAGTGCTTGCAATCCTAGTGCTGGGAAGGCAGAGACAGGAGGATCCCTGGAAGCTCATTGGCCGTCCATTCTAGCTGATCAGTGAGCTCCAAGTTAATTGAGAGACCTGGTCTCAAAAAGTGAGATAGGGAGGGGCTGAGAAAGTCACCTGATTACACACACACACACACACACACACACACACACACACACACACACCACAACACACACACATGAGGTAAGTTTTGATTCAAAGTTTGCATTCTGGCTCAAATATTTTTATAAAGGTTACTATCTGCCCTCCTAGCTACCATTTGTGGGTTTTATTTGACTCTAGAAACAAAATGATAAACTATAGTGATTTTTTTTTTCTTTTTTTCTTTTGTTTTTTCGAGACAGGGTTTCTCTGTAGCTTTGGAGCCTGTCCTGGAACTCCCTTTGTAGACCAGGCTGGACTCGAACTCACAGAGATCCGCCTGCCTCTGCCTCCCAAGTGCTGGGATTAAAAAGTGTGCGCCACCAATGCCCGGCAAACTATAGTGATTTTAATTTCTATGTCGGCCAGACAAACTCCTGCCCCTCACCGGATTGTTGAAGTTACAGAAAGATGCACTTTGACTTGTGGACTCCAGTAGTGGTGTGAGGAAGAAATAGTTGAGAGGAGCTCCCAACAGGCCAGACTAGCAATGCACCTATTACACACCTGAGGTGTAGGAGGTCTTTGTTTTCTTGGTTAATGAATAAAGAAACTGCCTTGGCCTGTTGAGAGGGCAGAACTCAACAGTAGTTGAGTAGGCGGGGAAGACAGAACTGAGTGCTGGGAGGAAGAAGGCGGAGTCAGGAGACGCTATGGAGCCACCACCAGAGTCAGACATGCCGAATCTTTCCCGGTAAGCCACTGCCGTGTGGTGATATACAGATTAATAGAAATGGGTTAAATTACCATGTAAGAGTTAGCCAACAAGAAGTTAGCTAACAGTCCAAGCAGTGATTTAATTAATACAGTTCCTGTGTGGTTATTTCAGGGCTAAGCTAGCTGGGTAGATGGGACTAACAAGCAGCTCTTCCTTCTACACACCTGAACAAGACGCCAGGCAGAGTATGATGCTCTCCACGGCACAGATAAGGAAACCAAGTCATCCAAAGGTGAAGCTACCTGCCCAAACTCATCTGCAGTAGAGGTGGAACCAGAATCAGGGTCTAGGTAACTCCAGGACATACTGGAGTAGGTGTTTGAATGCATGCTGGGAGTTGATCCTTTTACAGGTGATCCAACTCTTATATTGGTTTAGGATCCCTTATCAAAAGTTTCACAGATCTAGAGGTTCTTCTGGATTGGGAATAATTTGCATATTCATAATGAGATATCCCCAATAGAGGGGAGGACCCAAATTAAAACCCAATACCACCTTTTATATACAGCCCGAGGGTGATTTTGTACAGAATTTTTAGGGCAACCGAGTTTTTGCTGCAACCCGTCCCATGAGGTCGGGTGTGGAATTTTCCACAGCGGTCTCTCGTCACTGCTTTACTGTAATTTTCAGAACAGGAATGCCAAACTGACCCCAGCTCATAGGAGACCAAATCTCTGGCCCAGACTGACTCCAGTACCAGGTCTTGCTGGTACTAGAATGCAGAGGTCCTTGGCTTGCACTGACTAACCCAAGCTCAGGTCTGGTCTTGACTACATCCAACTGTGTAACAGTGGACACATCAACTAACTTCTCTGAGTCTCCGCTTCTCTTTCTGGAAATAGGGAGTTAAAACCTGCCATAGTTGCACACAAGAGGAAAAGATTGACAGAAATGCCAATGACAATGGCCTTGGGGAAGGAAAATAAAAACGGCTTTGCCACTACTGAATGTCCACTTCTATCCTTCCCAATTGCTGCAAGCTCTATCACGCAGGACGTGTGTGCCTGTGTCTGGTGGCTGAGCAGAACTGGTTGGTGGTGTGCAGTGGGTGGTTAGTGTGTGCTCTCAGTAGCCAGAGTAGCTGCTGCGATGTCCCCAGCCTTCTTTCTCTTTCTTTGGGACACACACATACACGTACACACACACATGAGCAACACAAAAGTGGCCCCAGGTCCAAGCCTTCTCTACTACCTGGGAACCTTGCAAGAGATGGAGTCCTATAGGGGGCGAATGCCACCTTATGCACCACCCCCCAAGAAGATGCTGGTCTGAGGTGTTCCCTGCAAACTCGGGGAGGCAAGGGCACTTTTCCAGGTCTCATACAGCCCGGTTCCACAAAGCTTCCCAGACTGCCTCTGCTGTTGCTCGTGCCAAGAGGTGCCAAGACGGTATTCAATTCTTAGAAGGCTCTTCCACTAAACTTTGTGCATCTTGTGACTTTGGGCAACTTAACCTCAGTTTCTGCAAAATGGGAATAATGATAGTGAGGCCTTCCTGATAGGATGATCTTAAGACACAAGGAATTCTCAGTTCCTCATCTGACCTTCAGTTACAGCAGGCCAGACTCTGAGTGGAGGTGCAGCAGTGACCCATACGGGCTCCTGTCCTCCAAACCCCTGATACATCCAGGACAGACCTAAGCATAGCTGTCTAGTCTCCTATGAGACAAGAAAGGAAAGATCAGAGGGACAAAATGAAGGGGAGAACATAGCTCACTTGGTAAAGAGCTTGCCTGTCATGCACAGAGCCGTAAGTTCAATTCCAGCACCCTTCACCATAACTGCTTCACACCTGTGATCCCAGCACTTGAGTCATTCTATAGAAAGTGGGGGGCCAGCCTGGGCTACATGGGTCTCTGTCTGAGATGGGAGTGGGGGATGGGGAAGGGAGCGAGCAGAGAGGATTCCACCCTGGCCTGGAGAGTGGAGGACAAGGCTGTATGGAGGCTTACCGGGAAGCAGAGAGCGGTCCGCTGACAGGCAGAAGAGAGCGGAGTGGATCTGCCAGAAGCAGCTGCTGGCCCAGCTCAGACCTCACAGAGCACAGGAGGTGTCCCAGGTGGCCACACACTGCTGGAACAAAGCCCTAGCCACAGGCAGCTGTTGCCATCCAGGCAGAGGGAACACGACAAGTGTCCAGAAGCATTAGCAACTGCTCCTGTTGTTAATTAAAGTGTCACAGAAGCCACCAGAGAAGGGCAACATGGTAGGACCTACTGGCAGGATCTACTGGCAGGGGTGGTACCTTCATCCCATCAAGCCACCTCCCTCCTGTCCCAGAGTCCACCTTTCCACTTCAGCTCATGCCCTCATGATCCTCTCCCTCCATCCTGGGATGGGGACACCCTGGGCTGGTCACCATCCACAGTTCAAGCAGGCCTGATCAGTCATGGTTGCTAATGTCACAACCCATGGAGCAAGGACTCCCAGAACAGGAGTGGGGCACGGGTAGTGAGGGATTCCTGCTGCAGAACAGAGGAGAGAGATAAATGACACGCCCCTCCCCTCTGCCCAAGAAGGGTGCAAAACCCCCAGCCAGGGGATAACTAGCCAAACTGGCAGGGACAGGGCTGGAGAGGGAAGCAGCCCTGCCTTCTGCCAGCTCCTCCACTCCTCCACTTCTCACCACCTGCCCCAGACGCAGTGACCCTGCTCCAGAAACCTATCTGCAGCCCCTGAGCTCCAGCAGAGAGCCCAGAATAGTTCTGGGATGTGAATTCCAAGGCATTTGGCCTAGAGAGTAGCAATACACGCAGCTCTAGTGCTCAAGTGCTGCTTCTGGAGCTGGCCCTTTAAGAGCCAGGGTAGGGGCGTGGTCCTGACCTGCTCTCCAAAGAGGAGGCACCTCAGTGACTCACCTTCGTGCGGAGCAGAGGAACTGGAGGACCCCAAGCAGGCTGGGCAGGAGGTTGGCTGCTGTCAGTCACTAGTCTAAGTGACAGGTATAGAGGCCCAGGTAGAAACATGTAGCACCATAAGTCAGGCTGTAACCTTGACCACAGCATCTGCCGGTACCTTCATCTCCTAACTACACAGGATCCCCAAGCTGCTTCTCTACGGAGGCTGCTGTGCATGGGGCTCAACAGACACCTCTTGGAGCAGAGACCACCCTTTCTCCCTCTGTGGACAAGAACCGGAAGCGCAGGAGGCAGGGGTGCTAGTGGAGTTTCTGGCCTAACAAGCACAAGGTCCTGGACTAGGTCCCCAGCACTTCACGAACCAGGTGTGGTAGCACTATGATTGAAGGTGGAGGCATGGGGTGGGGGTGGGGGATCAGAGGTTCAAGGTCATCCTCAGCTGCACAGGGAGTTTGAAGCCAACCTGGGCTACAAGAAATGCTGTCAGTTCGAAACCAGCCTGGTCTACAGAGCTAGTTCCAGGACAGGCTCCAAAGCCACAGAGAAACCCTGTCTCGAAAAACCAAAAAAAAAAAAAAAAAAAAAAGAAATGCTGTCAAGAAAGGAAGTAAGGAGGGAGGGAAGATAGGAGGGAGGGAGGGAGGGAGGGAGGGAGGGAGATTGGTTCAGGAGCTGGATCAGCTGGTGAAGTGCTTGTCCTGGAATTATGAGGATCCAACTTCAGACCATGTAAAAAGTGTGGTGGGTGTCAAGAACCCTTGGGGTTCACTGGCCAACCCAGCATATCGGTGAGCCCCAGACTCACTGAGACCCATCTCAAATAAGGAAGAGAGCCACTGAAAAAGACACCCAGCCCGTGCTTGTGACTTCCGCGCGAGCGCGCACGCGCGCGCGCGCACACACACACACACACACCCCCCCTGGAAAGTTCGGAGGCAGGTGCAGCCAGGCCTACCTCTGTCCTGGCAACTCAGCCCCTTACCTGTCTAGCCCAGAGTGCTTGGTAGACATCACATGAGACTCCAGCCACACGCGTCCACCTCCTCCCAAACCACCTCCTGGCCACAGGTCCTCAGAGCAGCCCTGTCATGAGGTGTTCATACCAGAAGCTGCTGCGCGGCAAACCTTCTGGCCCAGATCTCCTCTCCTCTGCCTCCTAATCCTCCCTCCGTCGGGGCTACCCACATCAGCAAAGGAATACATTGAACTGAGTCACCTAAGCCCTCCAAGGGCGCCTAGGCCAGGTAGGTTTCACATTACACCAATGGCTTGGTTTGACATTTAAACTGGCCTCACTTCTGTCTCTCCACAAGATAATGCATACCATATACGACAGAAAACCAACTGTCAGTGCTGCTTTGTGCCAGCACCATAGGGTAAACTGAGGCAGATAGCCTATAGTCACTTTCTCAACCAGGAAATGAGAAGTAAAGAGGCAGCCTGAGGAGCCCCATAACCAGCTGGGCCTCCCGCTGGGCCCAGGGTCCTCTACCTTCCTCCCAAAGCCTCAGGGCATCCTTCCAAAATGCCCTAGGGCCCTCTCAGAACCGCCATCCAATGCAGGGAAGCAGGTGTCCCAGCCAGGGCTCCTAAAGCAGGAACCTCTATATTCTGATAGCTGCTTCTAGTTTTAATTAAGATCATGTTCCCCTTGAGCCCAGCAAGGGCCCCATGACAAGCAGCGAGGAGACAATTGTGACCCTGCCTGATTGCCTGTGTAGACTACAGAGCCCCAGAGGGTTCAGGACCATGGCAAGAGGCCCAGTGCCCAGGAGAACAGGCTCTGAACAGGCCCAGCTCCCTGTCTGCACAGTGCACACCATGTATTTTTGAACAGAAGGAAAGCATTCGTTCCCCCCCCCCCAGTGCCAAAAATAGCCTCATCTCTGCTCTGAAGGAGAGCTTTGGTTCCTACCAAGAGGCAGGTGCAGGAGGGCGGGAAGGAGGGATGAGCTGCTGGCTGTCTCCCCAGCCACCAAATTCTCAAGGAGTGTGGTCTCCACTAGGCCTAATCTGCTAAAGCCCTGGAGCCCCCAGACCCAGAAGGGGTCCCAGGAGAAAGGGGTAAGTCCGGATAGGGAAGCAGGCTTGGGATGCAATGGAAGTAGCCTGGACCATCCATGGGCTGTTTACTTCTCTTCATCTTATGTTGGTGGGATGGGGCGGGGCAGACAGCCGGTCAGCCCCACAAAGAGCCCCACCGTCAGCCTCACAGCCCACAGCCAAGTCAAGGAGAGTTAACACACTGTCACTAACATCCAGGTTAGACACTGGCAGGCAGGGCTGCTGGTCTCGGTGCCAGCTGTGAGCGGCTGAGGATGGATGGGTCAGGGGAGGTGGCCTGCTCCTCTAGGCAGACAAGCACGGTTTAAAGTTCATCCACCCACACTGTAGCAAGCCTGCAAAGGGCGTGGCTCCCTCCATAGATATGTGAAGCCACCAGGATGCAGTGAGAGAGGGCAGCAGGGCCCCTCATCAGTGTCTTCACATCCTCCCCTCCAGGTCGGGCTCCAACACTTTGCCCATTTCACAGACTGCTCCTGAGCTCGGCAGGAGAGGGCTGAGCTGAAGTCCCAGCAGGAAGTGGGGAGAAGAATTCGAAGCTGGTCTTGGGGGAAGGGAATCCCTGAGCTGCAGTTCCCCACAGCAGACAGCACAGCACACAGACCTCGTGGCTCCAAGTCCTCCCTCCCCCTACAGAAGCAGCAATGAGCAGGCTGAGGGGCAGAAGAAGGGCAGAGGAAGTGAGGGCCTGTGTGTGTGCTTCCAAGTCCAAACCATTTTCTGGTTCCCACAGCAACTCTTGGTTAAAAATAAAAATAATAATAATAATAATAATAATAAGAGAAATCTGGAAAATGAGGTCACTGTCCCCAAAAGGCCAGAGCTGTGGGTGACCTGGGCAGCTGTGGCCCCAGCCGGGAGTGAGAGAGCGGTGGCACCCGATGCTGAAAACTAGAGCCCAAAATAAAGCAGCAAAGCGTGCTATTTCTGCCTGGGTTAAACATTCCTCAGAGCCGCATTCCTCCACCCTCTGGCATCCAGGACACAGGGCTCTGAGTCCACCAGCTTCCTGGGCCACCTTGGGAAGCCAGGCGTGCCAGAGCCAGCCCTTTCCTAGGCCCCTAACCTGTGGTCCTCGTGCCAGGGGAGTCCCTCCCCCCAGCTGAATAACTGATCTCCCCAGAGTTGAGATAAAAGACATCATACCATACAGACAAAAGGACAGACAGGAAAGGGAGACCTTCTAAGAGGAGCATTCAGATACAAGGCCTTGGCTGGACCCGGCTCCCCCTCCTCCACACACACACCTGCTCCTGACAATTCCTAGGGGCCACAGGCTGGCTGTGTGGGCCAGGCAAGTGGGATCAAAGGGAAGGGCCCAGAAAGAGCAGTCTGGAAAACTTATGGGGACAATGGAAGCCACATCTGCCTGCCTTCTCCATTGCAGCTGTAGGCTCTGCTGCACAGCTACCAAAAGCCACAAGACATGGTCTAAGCCTCAAGGAGCAGTCAGTCACTGGGGACTCTATGTCACTGTGTCCCTGAATCCACATCCTCCTTTATCCAAAGACAAATCCTAAGGCTGCAGGCTGTGCCACGCACAGGGTAGGGTATCTGTCTAGGGCACTCCAGGTCCCATCTCACCCTTGGACATCTCACGAAAGCAGGAACAGGGGGCTGGGGAGATGGCTCAGTCAATAAAGTGCCTGCTAGAGGATCCGAGAGCCCAGAGCCGAGAGCTGGAACCCATGTGAAAGCTGGGCATGGTAAAACTGTGGCTGAGGAGATGCACAGATACCTGCAGCTCTATGGCCAGCCTAGCCAATCAGTGAGCTCCTAGTTTAGTGAGAGACCCTGACTCTAAAGGTAAGGTGGGAGACGCATGAGGGCAGCCTCTGGCCTCCACACACACACACACACCATTGTAGGCACGCACGCACACACACGCACGCACACGAGGGTAGTGCAGATACTGTGAAATGGGAGCACTACTCTCAGGCTCAGAGGCTGGGGGCCCACCACGAGATCCCAGAGGCAGGCATATTATCTTCTTCTGCCTCCCTTGGGGTAGGTAGAAGTTAAGAGAGGCCTTGGGGGCTGGGGACTGGGATCAACAGTCCCCTGCACCCTCCTGACCACACTCACTGGACACCTCCAGGACTTCTAATAAGATCGCCCTCCCATGGGGCCTCACCCCTGCCTCCGTCCTGCAGAGTCAAGGCAGAAGTTGCTCAAATATCCATGGGAGGCAAGACATGCTACTCACTGCCTGGCCTCACACCCATCCCATAAATGCAGAACATTTGGCCAGCGTCTGACACTCCAGGGGTCAGAGATTACAGAAGAGTATGCTCATGATGAGAAGGGCATGGGTTTGGCCACACAGGGATGAGATTAGCCCGAGCCTGAGACTAATGCTAACTGGCTAAAAGATCTTGTATGTCCCTGAGCCTGCCTGGGCCTCCTTCCCATTTTCTATAAAACAGGTGCCATGGGCTGGGGGGGGGGGGGCTATACTATGTGACAACTGCTTCCTGCCTGTACTCCTGACACCAAGCTCTCACGTGATAGACTAGTCCCCATTATACTACGCATCCTAATGGTACTCCCTCATACCCACCTCAGCTGGTCTCTGATGACAACCGCGGGAAGGGCGAGGAGGACTTGACAAGCAGCGGTCATATTCCCCAGTCTCAGAGCCATGGCTGAGATGGCCTGTGGCCTACGTAAGGTCTCTCTCTCTCCAGCCACCACCCCCAAATACATCTGCGTTTACAACCTGCACAGCGCTCCCCCACCACACACACCCAGACACGATGTGTATTCATGCGCAGACTGAGATGGCTCACCCACTCCTGACACATGGCATGACCTTGTCACACTCAGAACATGAACACGTGAGTCAGAGCTTGCACATGTGACCCTCACCCCCTATCCAGCCTGCAACACCCACACAGGAACCCACGCATGCTCACGCTGAACCCCCACACCCCCACAGAGCCTTCTGTGCTTCCCACCAGCAAAGACTGGGTGTTGAATACTCAGGCTCAAGGTTCAACGGGACCACGAGCAAACCCTAGCTGTATCACTTGCCAAACTAGTCACAGGCTGCTCTTGTCACGTCTACACCCTACCTCCAAGATTGCCTGTCTTTATCTGTGAGAGGGACCATGCAGGGAGCCGGTGATGGAATCGCCTGAGCACTGAGCACGGTTCTGGGCCACAGGGAACGTGCATCACCAGACTCTAGCCATCTGTTGCTTTCAGAATTCTCCTCCATCCTTGGTGATCAAAGAGGGGTGGAGCTGAGAAGGGCTGATAAATCCAACCCCACCAATCCTGCATGATTGGGGTGTTATCATCCCAACTCCCAGATGAGACATCAAGAACCTAGAACGGGGCCTTGGTGATTAAGAGCACTCACTGCTCTTGCAGAAGACCCTGGGCTTGGTTCCCAGCATCCACACCAGGCAGCTCACAGTGCCTGTAGCTTCGGTTCCAAGGGCTTCAGCGCCCTCTTCTGGCCTCCACAGATATCTGACTACACAGGCTGCACATAAACTCACACAGATACACAAATACTCACACACAAAAATTAAACCTTCAGTGACAAGCACAGAATGCTCCTTTCAGTTAACACTGAGATTTTCCTTGATAGAACTACTTCGAACAAAGCGCAGCATAGCAGATGTCTGCCCTGAAGAAGGAAAGATAACACCCACCAAAACCTTAACACATTATGGCAAAATGGAAGGCATCCTGGCAAGAGTTCAAGGCCCATGGTCCCCTCATACTTTTGTGCAATCTTAGGAGAGGTACTGAAAAATCGGGGCTTTGAGGGTTGTGCATATAATTCAGTGGGTAGAGTACTGGTAGCACGCACAAAGCCCTGGATTCCATCTCCAGCACTACATGAACAGGGTGGAGTGGTGCTTGCCTGTAACCACAGCAATTGGGAAGAGGCAGGAAATAGAAGCTCAAGGTCATCCTCAGCTACATGGTGAATTCTAGGCCAGCCTGAGCTACATGAGACTGTCTCAAAAGCTAACAAAGATGGATGGATGGATGGATGGATGGATGGATGAATATTTGCACCTGTCTCTCCTTAAAGATAAAGAACCCAAAATGAGATTATGGCCTTAAAGCCATGGTACATTTTGAAAGGCTTCTTTTTTTTTTTCTTTTGAGCAAGGTCTCCTTGTGCATTCTGAGCTGCCTTTGAAGTCCCAACTCTCCTCTTTCCATCTCTGGAGGAGTCCTAGAATTACAGCATGCGCCTCCATGCCTGGCTTGAAAGGCTTTTGGTTCAAACTGGCTGACCTGCTTTCCAGAAGGGCGCTCTGACCACAGTTTCAGCTACAGTGGGGGAGCACGGGCCACCTTCCTGCATCCTCACCAGCAATGGCTGTCAACATTTGACTCCATTGCTGCCAATCTCGTGGGGGAAGAAAAAAAACATGGTCTTCAAGTTCATCTCATTCATTACTATTTTTTTTTTTTTTTTTTTTTTTGGTTTTCCGAGACAGAGTTTCTCTGTAGCTTTGGAGCCTGTCCT